>NC_132931.1:9663291-10030075 GCF_047675955.1 Chlorocebus sabaeus | reverse complement strand
CCAGGCTGGAGTGCAGGCGCGATCTCAGCTCACTGCAACCTCCGCCTCCCGGATTCAAGCAATTCTCCTGCCTCAGCCTCCTGAGTAGCTGGGATTACAGGTGCCCGCTACCACGCCCAGCTAATTTTTGTATTTTTAGTACAGACAGGGTTTTACCATGTTAGTCAGGCTGGTCTTGAACTCCTGACCTCAGGTGATCTACCTGCCTCGGCCTCCCAAAGTGCTGGGATTACAGGCATGAGCCACCGCGCCTGGCCACCTCATGTCAATTTCTATTGCACTGAGAGCCCAAGGACCCGTGTTTGGAGTAGGTAACAAGACCTGCTAAAGCCTCAGGTCCCGGGGAGTGAAAGTAGCAGTTTAGGAGGCCGGGCAGAACCCTGTGGGTGCCAGGCTGAGATGCTGGACTTAGCCCTGTGGGAAAAAGAGGCCACGAAAGGAACAGTATTGGCTGGGCACAGTGGCTCACATCTGTAATCCCAGCATTTTTGGGGAGGCCGAGGCGGGCGGATCACCTGAGGGTCAGGAGATCGAGACCAGCCTGGCCAACATGGAGAAACCCCGTCTCTACAAAAAATACAAAATTAGCTGGGTGTGGTGGCATATGCCTGTAATCCCAGCTACTTAGGAGGCTGAGGTGGGAGAATCGCTTGAACCTGGGAGGTGGAGGTTGCAATGAGCCGAGATCACACCACTGTACTCCAGCCTGGGCAACAGAGCAACACTCTGTCTCAAAACAAAACAAAACAACAACAAAAAGTTTACTGCAAGGGTCCTATCACGAGATGATGAAGGACTGACAGGTACAGCATTTACCAGTGGCCTACTCTATGCTGTCCTGGGTGAAATTCCTGCAAGAGAGGAAGGAAGAATACAAAAACTAACGGCATTAGCTGGGCATAGTGGCACACGCCTGTAGTCCCAGCTACTCAGGAAGCTGAGGTGGGAGAACTGCTTGAACCTGGGAGGCAGATGTTGCAGAGAGCCAAGATTGCACCACTGCACTCAAGCCTGGGCGAGACTCCACCTCAAAAAAAAAAAAAAAAAAAAAATTATACATGTATATGTGGGTATATATATTATATATAATTTTAAAAAATTTAAAAATTTGCCAGGCACAATGGCTCACATCTGTAATCTCAGCACTTTGGGAGGCTAAGGTGGGAAGATTGCTTGAGCCCAGGAGTTCCAGACCAGCCTGGACAACACAGTGAGACCCTATCTCTACAAAATCAAAGAAATTAGTCAGGCACACACCTGTAGTCCCAGCTACTTGGGAGGCTGAGGTAGGAGGATTGCTTGAGCCTGAGAGTTCTAAGCTTCAGTGAGCCACGATTATGCTACTGCATTCCAGCCTGGGCAACAGAGTAAGAACTCATCTCAAAAAAAAATGTGGAGATGGCCAGGCACGGTGGCTCACGCCTGTCATCCCAGCACTTTGGGAGGCTGAGACGGGCAGATGACGAGGTAAGGAGTTTGAGACCAGCCTGACCAATATGATGAAACCCCATCTCTACTAAAAATACAAAAACTTAGCTGGCATAGTGGCATATGCCTGTAATCCCAGCTACTCAGGAGGCTGAGGCAGGAGAATCACTTGAACCTGGGAGGTAGAGGTTGCAATAAGCTGAGATCGTGCCACTGCACTCCAGCTTAGGTGAGAGACTTAGTCTCAGAAAAAAAGAAAATGGAGACACACACACACACACGTGGAGATATATATGTGTGTGTGTGTATGTTACATATAGACATAAATATAAAGAGATATAGGGAGAGAGGGAGGATATGTATCAATCTTCATATTGGCTGAACCTGGGTAAAAGGTAAACAGGTGTTCTTAGTGTTATCTGTGCAACTCTCGTCAGTTTAATTTCAAAATAAAAAGTAAAACAAAAAATAACCAAAAACATGAAAAACTCTGTGTCAGATTCAAGTGAGACAGAAGACGATGCTGTTAACCAAGTTCCAAAAGCAATTGCTAAGACAGAATATGAGGTTCCTAGGTATAAAACAAACAAAAAAAGATAGGTAAGATCTTTGAGGAAAAATTAACAAAACTGTATTGGCAGTCAGAGTAAAGAATGCCTAAATTTACAGAGGTATTCCATGTTCATGGATGGGAAATGCAATATCATCATTATGTCAATTCTTCCAAAATTAATCTGTAATTTCTATCAAAATCCCAACACGTTTTAGCTATATGTGGGTAGAACTTAGTAAACTGATTCCAAAATTTATATGGAAGCGATAAGGATCAAAAAGTCAAGATTTTTGCAGAAAAAGAACCTCTGGTATGAGTGTGGTGGCTCACACCTATAATCCCAGCACACAATTTTGGGAGGCCGAAGCAGGAGGATGGCTTGGGGCCAGGAGTTTGGGACCAGCTGGGCGACATAGTGAGACTTTATCTCTATGAAGAAGAAGAAGGGGGAGGAGGAGGAGGGAAGAAGAGGCTGGGCATGGTGGCTCATGCCTGTAATCCCAGCACTTTGGGAAGCTGAGGCAGGAGGATCACTTGAAGTCAGGAGTTTGAGACCAGCCTGGCCAACATGGAGAAACCCCATCTCTACTAAAAATAAAAGAATTAGCTGGGCCTGGTGGTGCGCACCTGTAATCCCAGCTACTGGGGAGGCTGAGGCAGGAGAATCACTTGAACCTGGGAGGTGGAGGTTGCAGTGAGCCAAGATTGCACCACTGCCCTCCAGCCTGGCGACAGAGTGATACTCTGTCTCAAAAAAAGAAGAAAGGAGGAGGAGGAGGAGGGGGAGGAGGGAAAAAGAAGAAAGAAAAAGAGAGGGAGAGAAGAAGGAAGGAAGGAAGGAAGGAAGGAAGGAAGAAAGAAAGGGAGGAAGGGAGATAGAAAGAAAGAAAAGAAAGAGAGAAAAAGAACATCATGAGACACACACCCTAACAGATATAAAAACATATTATAGAGACATGATAATTAAGACACATTGCTGTTAGAACAGAAACAGTGGAATAGATGAGAGAGCCTAGAAACAGCCACGTGGATATGTGGAGACATGATACAGGATGGAGAAAACAGATGGACTCTTCAAGAAAAGGAGCTGTGTCAATTATTATCCATCTGGGGGAAAATTGGATTTCACTTCCCACATAAAAATGAATTCTAGATAGATTAAAAAATCTGAATGGCAAAGAACAAAACTAAAACTTTGAGAAGAAAATAGGATCTTCAGGACAGAGTGAGGTGGAATGTATTTGCTAAATAAGACCCTATCCTCCAAAAATAATGCACAAATCGTAAAGAAAAAAGTGACTTTTTGGAGCACTTTCATAAATAATGACCAAAATTGTTATAACAATAATGACCAGGTATTGCTCACTCTCAATATGGCAGGGACTAGACTGAGTTCCTTAATCTTGACACTTATCTAGGAAGGCACTATTTGCTCCATTTTACAGCTGAGGGAATAAGTACTCAGAGAAGTTAAGGAACTTGCTCAAGTTTGCACAGCCAAGGAGGAACCAAACGAAGATTCAAGGGTCTCTCTGATGCTTTCTGTTTGAGTTAACAACACCCAATGTGTGCACTGGGGGAGATACATCCAAAAAATAACTCCAGTGCAAAGACGTGTTATTATTTTGGCTTTTATTTATTTATTTTTTTTTGAGACAGAGTCTCGCTCTGTTGCCCAGGCTGAAATGCAGTGGCGCGATCAGCTCACTGCAAGCTCCGCCTCCCGGGTTCACACCATTGTTCTGCCTCAGTCTCCCGAGTAACTGGGACTACAGGCGCCCGCCACCATGCCTGGCTAATGTTTTGTATTTTTAGTAGAGATGGGGTTTCACTATGTTAAGCCGGGATGGTCTCGATCTTCTGACCTTATGATCTGTCCACCTCGGCCTCCCAAAGTGCTAGGATTATAGGCATGAGCCACCGTGCCCAGCCTTCTTTTTTTTTTTTTTTTTTTTTTTTTTTTTGAGATGGAGTCTTGCTCTGTGGCCCAGGCTGGAGTACAGTGGTGCTATTCTGGCTCACTGCAACTTCCACTTTCCAGGTTCAAGTGATTCTCCTCCCTCAGCCTCCCGAGTAGCTGGGATTACAGGCGCCCGCCACCATGCCAGGCTAATTTTTGCATTTTTAGTAGAGAAGGTGTTTCACCATGTTGTCCAGGCTGGTCTTGAACTCCTGACCTCAAGTGATCCGCCTGCCTCAGCCTCCCAAAGTGATATTTTGGCCATTTTAAGGACTTTATGGATATCACCCAGATATCCAGTAGGTGTTTTAAAAAATAGCACTATTCGCCAGGCAAGGTGGCTCACATCTATAATCCCAGCACTTTGGGAGGCCAAGGTGGGTGAATCACCTGAGGTCAGGAGCTGGGGACCAGCCTGGGCAACACAGTGAAACCCTGTCTCTACTAAAAACACAAAGAATTAGCCAGGTGTGGCTACATGCCTGTAGTCCCAAATACTTGGAAGGCTGAGGCAGGAGAATCGCTTGAACCCGGGAGGCAGAGGGTGCAGTGAGCCGAGATTGTGCCATTGTACTCCAGCCTGGGCAACAGAGTGAGATTGTGCCTCAAAAAAAAAAAAAAAAAAAAAAAAGCAGTATTCAACTATTCAAAGCCAGACGTGGTAGCTCATGCCTGTAATCCCAGTGCTTGCTTTGGGAGGTAGAGCTGGGAGGAACAATTGAGTCCAGGAATTCCAGCCCAGCCTGGGCAACATAGCAAGACCCCATCTCCACAAAAAATAAAGTAAAATTAGCCAGGCGTGGTGGTGTGTGCCTGTAGTCTCAGCTACTAGGGAGGCTGAGGTGGGAGGATCACTTGAGTCCAGGAGTTTGAGGCTGCAGTGGGCTACAATCACACCACTGCACTCTAGCCAGGGAGACAGAGTGAGATCTTGTTTCAAAAAAGAATAAAAGAATAGTACTTTTCAACCTGGGAAGACAAAATACCTGGCGTATGATGGAAAATAAGAGGAACCACAAATTTGAGAACGTGCCAGACACACATACATACATAGTGATGATCATTAATTCTATAGCCAGAATTCATTGATTCTGTATCCAGACTTTGGCTGGAGGGACCTCAGTGGGTTGAGATTTAGCCCATATTTTGCACAATGGAGATGAAATGAAAGTTAGGGATATGAGGCCTGGCACGGTGGCTCATGCCTGTAATCCCAGTACTTTGGGAGGCCGAGGTGGGCCGATGGCTTGAGGTCGGGAGTTCAAGACCAGCCTGACCAACATGGAGAAACCCCGTCTCTACTAAAAATACAAAAAATTAGCCAGGCATGGTGGTACATGCCTGTAATCCCAGCTGCTCAGGAGGCTGAGGCAGTAGAATCGCTTGAACCCGGGAGGCAGAGGTTGGGGTGAGCCAAGATCGCACCATTACACTCCAGCCTGGGCAACAAGAGCGAAAATCCGTCTAAAAAACAACAACGACGAAAAAAAAAACAAAAAAAGAAAATTAGAGATATGAAAGGGTTTGTGTATGTGTGTGCGTATGTGTGTGTGTGTGTGTGTGTATCTATATATATATGGGGGGGAGAGAGAGAGAGAGAGAGAGAGAGAGACAGAGAGAGAGCGAGCGAGCGAGAGAGAGCATCCTGCTCTGTTTCCCAGGCTGGAGTGCAATGGCATGATCTTGGCTCACTGAAGCCTGTGTCTCGCAGGCTTAAGCGACTCTCCCATCTCAGCCTCTTGAGTAGTTGGGATACAGGTGCATGCCAGCACACCCGGCTATTTTTCTTGTAGAGGCAGAGTCTTACTATCTTGCCCAGGCTGGTCTCAGACTCCTGAGCTCGAGCAATCCTCTTGCCTCAGCCTCCCAAAGTGCTAGGATTACAGATGTGAGCCACCCAACTGGCTGATACATAAAATTTATAGCCTATTTTTTCTCACATGTGACCCTGACTGCAGCTAAGGAAAATAAATATTTCGTACAATATTTTGGCTCTTTATTTTGCTGAGACAGGGTTTCACTGTCCCCCAGGTTGGTATGCAGTGGGGCAATCACGGCTCACTGCAGCCTCGACTTCCTGGGCTCAAGCAATGCGCCTGCCTCAGCCTCCTGAGTGGCTGGGACTATAGGTGTGTGCCACCATACCTGGTTAATTTTTCTATTTTTTTTGTAGAGCCAGGGTTTCACCATGTTGCCTAGGCTCAAGCTATCCTCCTGCCTCAGCCTCCGAAAGTGCTGGGATTACAGGCTGAGCCACTGCACCCAGTCTCCTTTCTTTCTTTCTTTTTTTTTTTTTTTTGAGAAAGAATTTTGCTCTTGTTGCCCAGGCTGGAGCGCAATGGTGTAATCTCAGCTCACTGCAACCTCTGCTTCCCAGGTTCAAGCGATTCTCCTGCCTCAGCCTCCTGAGCAACTGGGATTATAGGTGTGCACCACCATGCCTAGCTAATTTTTGTATTTTTGGTAGAGACGGGGTTTCACCATGTTGGCCAGCCTGGTCTCAAACTGCTGATCTCAGGTGATTCACCTGCTTCAGCCTCCCTAAGTGCTGCGATTACAGGCATGAGCCACTGCGGCTAGCCCTAGCCTGCTTTTCATTATAGAGTATTTAAAATCACCTAAAAAATAGAATCTAAAATAAAAAATCAAATCCACTCCTGACACCTCCAGCCATTGGTAACCATTGTCTTAGTTAATAGGTTGTGCTGAATCATTCCAGACCTTTTTTTTTTTTTTTTTTTTGAGATGGAGTCTCACTCTGTCACCAGGCTGGAGTGTGGTGGCGCGATCTCGGCTCACTAAAACCTCCACCTCCCGGGTTCCAAGGATTCTCCTGCCTCAGCCTCCCAAGTAGCTGGGACTACAGGCATGGGCCACCACGCCTGGCTAATTTAGCAGAGACGGGGTTTCGCCATGTTGGCCAGGCTGGTCTTGAACTCCTGACCTCAGTCGATCCACCCACCTCAGCCTCCCAAAGTGCTGGGATTACAGACGTAAGCCACCGTGCCCGGCCTTGTTCCAGACCTTTTAATGCATATATCATAATTTTAAAATATGCTTACTAAATGCAATGTGGTATCCTGGATTGGCTCCTGGAACAGAAAAAAGGACATTAGTGAGAAAACTGGTAATATTCATTCAAATAAAATCTGTGCTTTGGTTAATATTAATGTGCCAATGTTAATTTCTCAGTTTTGACAAACGTGCCATGGCTGCATAAGATTCGGAGTTGTGCTGGGTACTGTGGCACCCATCTCGCATCTGTAGTGCCAGCTATTTGGGAGGCTGAGGTGGGAGGATTGCTTGAGCCCAGGAGTCTGGGGTTGTGGTGAGCCGAAATCTCATCTCTGCACTCCAGCCTGGGCAACAGAGTGAGACCCTGCCTCTAAAAAAATAAAATAATTATGCTGAGTGAAATAAAGCAGACCCAAAAGTGTTCACGCTATATGGTGACTTTTTAATTTTTATTTATTTACTTTTTGAGACGGAGTCTTGCTCTGTCACCCAGGCTGAAGTGCAGTGGCGTGATCTCGGCTCACTGCAAGCTCCTCCCACCAGGTTCACGCCATTCTCCTGCCTCAGCCTCCCACGTAGCTGGGACTACAGGCGCCCGCCACCACACCCGGCTAATTTTTGTATTTTTTAGTAGAGACGGGGTTTCATCATGTTAGCCAGGATGGTCTCGATCTCCAGACCTCGTGATCCGCCCATCTTGGCCTCTCAAAGTGCTGGGATTACAGGTGTAAGCCACTGCGCCTGGCCACTATATGGTGACATTTATATAAAATTCTGTTTTGGCCGGGTACGGTGGCTCATTCCTGTAATCCTGGCACTTTGGGAGGCTGAGGCAGGTGGATCACGAGGTCAGGAGTTCAAGACCAGCCTGACCAACATGGTGAAACCCCATCTCTACTAAAAATACAAAAATTAGCCAGGCGTGGTGGCAGGCCCCTGTAATCCCAGTTCTTCAGGAGGCTGAGGCAAGAGAATCACTTCAACCCAGGAGGCGCAGGTGGCGGTGAGCTGAGATCACGCCATTGCACTCCAGCCTGGGTGACAGAGCAAGAGTCCGCCTCAAAAAAGAAGAAAGAAGAAAGAAGAAAGAAGAAAGAAGAAGAAGAAGAAGAAGAAGAAGGAGGAGGAGGAGGAGGAGGAGGAGGAGGAGGAGGAGGAGGAGAAGAAGAAGAAGAAGAAGAAGAAGAAGAAGAAGAAGAAGAAGAAGAAGAAGAAGAAGAAGAAGAAGAAGAAGAGGAGGAGAGGGGAAGAAGAAGAAGAAGAGGAGGAGGAGGAGGAGGAGGAGGAGGAGGAAGAGCCTGTTCCTGCATGAGAAGGTCTTTTCCTAATTGTCCTAAATGGAATCATCAGCACTTGAGCGTTACTGACCTCCCAGGAGCTGAAGTGTTGAAGAGGACCACATTCCTTAATAGGCAAACTCAGAGAGAATCCACTTACAGACTATAGGCGGATTTTCCCGCTCTCCAGTCATGCCAGGCGGCTCCCAAAGGGTCTTTGAGGAGGAAAATCAGTGACTCAACCCCTACGCACCTGCAGCTTCTCATGTCAGGAAAAACCACTGGTCAGAATCCATGTATCACACCTTGAAGGGGTGATTTAGAGAAATGCTAAAATTTTTTGCTTTCTAATACAAATATTAAAATGGGGCTTGGTGCGGTGGCTCACGCCTGTAATCCCAGTACTTTGGGTGGCCAAGGCAGACTGACTGCTTGAAGCCAGGAGTTCAAGACTAGCCTGGGCAACATGGTGAAACCACATCTCTACTAAAAATATAAAAATTAGCCAGGCATGGTGGCACATACCTGAAATCCCAGCTACTTGGGAGGCTGAGGCATGAGAATCACTTAAACCTGGGAGGTAGAAGTTGCAGTAAGCTGAGATCACGCCATTGTACTCTAGCCTGGGTGACAGAGAATGACTCATCTCAAAAAAGAGAAGAAGAGGCCGGGCGCGGTGGCTCAAGCCTGTAATCCCAGCACTTTGGGAGGCCGAGACGGGCGGATCACGAGGTCAGGAGATCGAGACCATCCTGGCTAACACGGTGAAACCCTGTCTCTACTAAAAAATACAAAAAACTAGCCGGGTGAGGTGGTGGACGCCTGTAGTCCCAGCTACTCGGGAGGCTGAGGCAGGAGAATGGCGTGAACCCGGGAGGCGGAGCTTGCAGTGAGCTGAAATCTGGCCACTGCCCTCCAGCCTGGGCGACAGAGTGAGACTCTGTCTCAAAAAAAAAAAAAAAAAAAAAAAAAGAAAAAAGAAAAGAAAGGAATGTATAGGGATATGTGGGTACTCTTCACCCTGGTTTCCTCAATGTTTATTTTTTTATTTTATTTTATTTTATTTTTTGATACGGAGTTTCACTCTTGTTGCCCAGGCTAGAGTGCAATAGCACAATCTCAGCTCACTGTAACTTCTGTCTCCTGGGTTCAAGCGATTCTCCTGCGTCAGCCTCCTGAGTAGCTGGGATTACAGGCAGGTGCCACCACGCCCTACTCATTTTGTATATTTTAGTAGAGACAGGGTTTCTCCATGTTGGTCAGGCTGGTCTCAAACTCCTGACCTCAGGTGATCTGCCCGCCTCGGCCTCCCGAAGTGCTGGGATTACAGGCGTGAGCCACTGTGCCCAGCAATGTTTACATCTTACATAAAATTATAATACCAAAACCAAGAACATGACATTGATACAAGGTGTGTGTATAGTTCTGTTATTTTATCATACACAATTAAGATACAAAACTGTTTCATCATCATAAATACGTCCTTTGTACTACCTCTTTGTAATCACACCCACTCTTTTTTTTTTTTTTTTTTTTTTTTTTTTTTTTGAGACGGAGTCTTGCTGTTTCGCCCAGGCTGGGGTGCAGTGGCACGATCTTGGCTCACTGCAAGCTCTGCCTCCCAGGTTCACACCATTCTCCTGCCTCAGCCTCCTGAGTGGCTCAGACTACAGACACCCACCACCACGCCCAGCTAATTTTTTGTATTTTTAGTAGAGATGGGGTTTCACCGTGTTAGCCAGGATGGTCTCGATCTCCTGACCTTGTGATCCGCCCGCCTCGGCCTCCCAAAGTGCTGGGATTACAGGCGTGAGCCACCGCGCCCGGCTCACACCCACTCTTGTCCTCCACCATCCTTTAACCTAAGCATTAGTAATCTGTTTTTCACCTGTGCAATTTCATCATTTTGAAGATGCTGTAGAAATGGAATCATACAATGTGTGAGCTTTCAGAGTAGCTTTTTTTACTCATTATAATGCCCTTGGGATCCATCCAAGTTGTTACATACATCAACGGTTATTCCTTTTTATCTTTTTCTTTTCTATTTTTTTTGAGACAGAGTCTCTCTCTGTCCCCCAGCCTGGAGTGCAGTGACGCAAGCACAGCTCACTGCAGTCTCAACCTCTTGGGATCAAGTGATCTTCCCACCTCAGCCTCTCGTGTAGCTGAGTCCACAAGAATCACCATGCCTGGCTAATTTTATTATTTTTTTTTGTAGAGTTGGGGTCTAGCTGTGTTGCCCAGGCTGGTCTCAAATTCCTGGGCTCAAGCGATCCTCCTGCCACAGCCTCCCAGGTAGCCTCCCAGGTAGACTGCAGGCACACGCCACCTCATCCAGCTAAAGGAAATTTTGAATGCTTCCAGTTTTTGGCTATTACAAATAAATCTGCTATGAACATTCGTATATTGGTTTTTTGTGAAGATGTAAGTTTTCATTTCTCTGGGATAAATGCCCAGGAGTCCGATTGCTGGTTCATATGGTGAGTGTACATTTAGATTTTTAAGACACTGTCAGACTGTATTTCAGAGTGCCTGGACCATTTTACATTCCCATCAGCAATGTGTGAGGAATCCAGTTTCTCCATATCTTCACTAGCATTTGGTATCACCAACTATGTTTTTTTTCAGCCATTCTGACAAGTGGGTGGCAATATCTCATCATAGTTCTTTTTTCTTTTTTTCCCCTAAAACAGGGTCTCTCTCTGTCGCCCAGACATTGCGGTGAGCCAAGATCGCACCATTGCACCCCAGCCTGGACAACAAGAGCAAGACTCCATCTCAAAAATAAATAAATAAATAAATAAATAAATAAGGCAAGCGTGCTGGTACACACCTGTGGTTTCAGCATGCTAAAAGGCTGAGGTGGGAGAATCGCTTAAGCCCAGGAATTGGAGGCTTCAGTGAACTATGATCACCACTACACTCCAGCCTGGGTGACAGAGCAAGATCCTGGAGTGCAGTGGCACAATCATAGCTCACTGTAGCCTCAACCTCCCAGTCTCAAGTCATCCTCTCACCTCAGCCTTCCAAGTAGCTGGGACCGCAGCCCAGTGTGCACCATCACGTCTGGCTCTGTTTCTAATTTTTTATAGAGATGGGGTCTCCCTACGTTGCCCAGGCTCATCTTGAGCTCTCGGCCTCAAGTGATGCTCCTGCCTTGGCTTCCAGAAGTGTTGGGATTACAGGCATGAGCCACTAGTCCTGGCCACTGTTTGCTTTAATGAGAAAGATGAGAGCTTGCTTAGAAGCAGAAAAATCTGGTTGGGAAGGAGCAGCTAAACGTGGAAGACAGATAGATGTGCAGATGGAGGGAAGGAGGTCCCTGAGATGATGGAAGGAATGGAATCTGGACTTTGGGGAAGGGGCTTCCCCAGGCCAGGGGAGGAGGGAGGGAAGAAGGATGGGTGCAGGCAGCAGGGGTGTGGAGATTTTGCAGCATGGTGATGGCAGCCTTCCATCAAGTATTTTCTTTGTTCTTTTCTTTTTTCTTCTTTTTTTTTTTTTTGAGACGGAGTCTCGCTCTGTTGCCCAGGCTGGAGTGCAGTGGCACAATCTCAGCTCACTGCAACCTCCACCTCCCGGGTTCAAGCAATTCTCCCACCTCAGCCTCTCAAGTAGCTAGGATTACAGGCACCCACCACCACGCCTGACTAATTTTTGTATTTTTAGTAGAGATGGGATTTCGCCATGTCAGCCAGGCTGGTCTCGAACTCCTGACCTCAAGGGATCTGCCCACCTTGGCCTCCCAAAGTGCTGGGATTACAGGTGTGAGCCACCTCGCCTGGCGCATTTAGTACTTTCTTTTTCCAAGAAACAGGAAACAGCATCATGACCAGGAGCCAGGAAATTAAGTCCCGCCAGGCCCACACCTGTGACACCTGTCTTCCTCCCTTGGCCTGTCTTCCCAGCCTCACCATAAAAAGCTGGGACTGGTCCCCAATTTGTTTGATCCTCAAGAGCATCTCAACATTTTTTTTTTTTTTTTTTTTTTTTTTTTTTTGTCCAGGTGCAGTGGCTCATGCCTGTAATCCCAGCACTTTGGAAGGCTGAGGCAGGAGAATCCCTTGAACCCGGGGAGACGGATGTTGCAGTGAGCCAAGATCGCACCATTGCACCCCAGCCTGGGCAACAAGAGCAAGACTCCATCTCAAAAATCAATCAATCAATCAATCAATCAATCAATCAATCAATCAATAAGGCAAGCGTGCTGGTACACACCTGTGGTCTCAGCGTGCTAAAAGGCTGAGGTGGGAGACTCGCTTAAGCCCAGGAGTTGGAGGCTTCACTGAACTATGATCACCACTACACACTCCAGCCTGGGTGACAGAGCAAGATCCTGTTTCAATAAATACATAAAATAAAAAATAAACAAACACATGCCCCTGGCAGGAATGGGAATGCACCACCAGGTTTGGGAACTGTCCTGCAGGGGCTCTAAGGGCCCCTCCAGCTCTGAGAGTTTGTGCCTCCATGGGAAAGATACAGGATCCCAGCATAGCCCTTTACTGTGGTTACAAACTACAAAATAAACCACACATCATTTCCTGCCACCTATAACTACAAAAGCCCAAAAAGCACCAGAACTCAAGAAGAACTACACACTAGCCGGGCACGGTGCCTCACGCCTGTAATCCCAGCACTTTGGTGAGGCCAAGGCAGGCGGATCACCTGAGGTCAGGAGTTCGAGACCAGCCTGACAAGCACGGAGAAACCCCGTCTCTACTAAGAATACAAAATTAGCCGGGCGTCATGGCGCATACCTGTAATCCCAGCTACTTGGGAGGCTGAGGCAGGAGAAATCGATTGAACCCAGGAGGAGGAGGTTGCAGTGAGCTGTGATTGCACCATTGCACTCTAGCCTGGGCGACAAGAGCGAAACTCCATCTCAAAAAAAAAAGAACTACACAAGAAGGCAAAATTAGGCCGGGCACAGTGGCTCAAGCCTATAATCGCAGCACTTTGGGAGGCTGAGGCAGGCAGATCCCTTGAGGTCAGGAGTTCAAGGCCATCCTGGCCAACATGGAGAAACCAGTCTCTACTAAAAATACAAAATTAGCCTGGTGTGGTGGCGCATGCCTGTAATCCCAGGTACTCGGGAGGCTGAGGCACAAGAATTGATTGAGCCTGGGAGGCGGAGGATGCGGGGAGCTGAGATTGTGCCATTGCACTTCAGCAGCCTGGGTGACAGAGGCAGACTCTATCTAAAAATAATAATAATAATAATAAAATAAGGCAAAATCAGCAGACTCCGAGTGCGGTTGTGAGGTCCTGCCTATGTGGGAAACCCACTCCATACACTGTGGCTCCTGGGACCATTTGTAAACCCTTAGCTGAGACATGGGTCAGGACATCATCATGGGGACATGGGGACTCCTGGGCTGGATCAGGGTTACCTCCAAAGATCAGGATGCTTGGCTGCCCTGCAAAGGGGTGGAGACCTATCCAGGCCTTTCTGAAACCTGAACCCTGGGGTGGGGGGGCTGTGGGGGGAGGAGGGGCTGCCTGGCCCTGACAGTCCATGCCTCCCCCCACCATGTAGCTCCGCCTCCACCTGGGTGCCCTTTTTCTGGGGCTGCTCCAGCTGGTGCCAGCCACCTCCACTCCCCTTTGCTTCTCGCTGTCCCTAAAGT
The DNA here is from genome assembly GCF_047675955.1 of Chlorocebus sabaeus. Lineage (NCBI taxonomy): Eukaryota > Metazoa > Chordata > Mammalia > Primates > Cercopithecidae > Chlorocebus > Chlorocebus sabaeus. The sequence continues at coordinate 10,016,212 of NC_132931.1, read as the reverse complement.
CGGATGGGGACAGGCTGGGGCCACCAGCCAGCTCCATGGACAGGGACTTTGCCTCTGCTCACCTTCCAGCTGTGGAAAGAAAAGAAGAAACACCTGTGTTGATTTCTATTTGGAAGATCCTTCCTCCTCCTAAACTCCCAGGGGCAGACAAAGTGATTCGATCCTGGATTGACTGTAGAAGAAGGGACAGAAAGAGCACAGAACATTCCCCCAGGTATGAATCCTTCGCTTTTGCTGGGGTGTTTGTGCGTGTGTGTGTGTGTGTGTGTGTGTGTGTGTGAGAGAGAGAGAGAGAGAGAGAGAGAGAAAGAGAGAGACAACCATCTCCCACTGGTCAAATGGTAAATTGTCCTTGTTAATCTCCCAAGCCCCTTCTGGCTGCTGTTTTCTATGATTCTGTAGCCATCACCTTGATTCAGTCACTCAACAAACATTTCCTGAGTATCCACCCTGTGCCAGGGGCAACCACTGAATAAGATCTGGTGTCCGCCCTCGAGGGTCTGCAATCTAGTTGGAGAAATAATAATGATAACAATAGCTACCATAACCAGAGTGGGCCAGACACTGGGCTAAGCCTTGTGAAAACACTGCTTATTGAAGTTGGTAAAAATGGTAAGGGGTAAGTGGATCACGAACGCCATTTTACAGATGAGAACAGTGAGGCTTTGCAAGGTGAAGGTCATACAGCTGGGAGATGGTGGAGCTGATGCTGCAGTATCACCGCTGTGTTATGCTGCCGGCTGTACTGTAGAGAATGCAGGCAATAGATGGACTTGGGAAGGGATATGAAGGGATGGGAGGGCTTTCAAGAGCCCTAATCACCAAAGACAGGGAAAGATGAAGCCTCGTCTTGCCGTATTCCCCAGGGCGTGAAGCAGGAGCAGACTGGAGGGGCCCACCTTGGAGCTGGGAGGGTGAAGAGGCAGGCTTGCCTGGGATTTGAAATCCGTGGCGGTCAGGATCGGGGCTCCTTCTCCCTCATTCCTGGGCCGAGGTGGCAGGGGATAGAGGTGGGGAAGCTGAGTGTTCCTGGCAGGGTCTCTGGGAGTTGCCTGTCCCCAGGGTGGGGGCTGATCTGGCCTGGGGGGGGGCCAGTATCCCAGCAGCCTGAGAAGTGAGTTGCATTGAGGCCAGGAGGCAGGAGGCCCAGACAACTATGTGCGCCCTGCCCCCCAACAACAAGCAAAGACTGGACTATGACTTTCCCCCTCCTCACGGTTCTCAGCTCCCATCTCCCAGCTGTCCCCAGTCCAGGCAGGAGGAGGACAAAAGGTGATTATTCCACTGGGGACTGTCCTGGGCCCCATGAATGGGGTGTTGAAATCCCCGTGTCCGCATCCAGATAGGCTTTCATCTTCTCCCCAACCAGACTGTGTACACCAGGGCAGAGGTAAAGCCAGAGACAGGAGGGGGTTGGGTGGACGGCGGGGAGCTCCTTCTGGGACGAGCACCCATGTCCCCCAGTTCCCACTCTCAATGTAGCCCAAACAGAACCATCCTCACCACCACCATCCTCTCCACCACCGCCTCCTACAAAGTCCCCATCAGGGTGGCTGGGAGCCAAATGGATGCTCCTAGTTCCCCGTCCCCCACACCAAGAGAAGCCCAGTCCTGCCAGTTCAGTCTTCTACATACCTTTCGCATCTCTCCTTCCTCTCTGCCTCCCATGGCCTGAAGTCTGGACAACTGCATCAGCCTCTAAACCAGCCTCCCATCTCTCCCCAACCAACCAGTCCACAGTCCACACAATGCATCAGACCCCTGCTAAAAGTCTGCAAGAAAAGGGGACATGAAGCCAGGCGTGGTGGCTCACGCCTGTAATCCCAGCACTTTGGGAGGCTGAGGCGGGCGGATCACAAGGTCAGGAGATCGAGACCACGGTGAAACCCCATCTCTACTAAAAATACAAAAAATTAGCCGGGTGCGGTGGCGGGCGCCTGTAGTCCCAGCTACTCAGGAGGCTGAGGCAGGAGAATGGTGTGAACCCGGAAGGCGGAGCTTGCAGTGAGCCGGAGATTGCGCCACTGTACTCCAGCCTGGGAGACAGAGCCAGACTCCATCTCAAAAAAAAAAAAAAGAAAAGGGGACATGAGAGACGCTTCTGGGACGCTGATTACACGGTGTGATTGCTCTTTGAGCTCTAAGCTCATGGTTTATGCACTTCTTTTTTTCTTTTTAGTTAGAGACAGGGTCTCATTCTGTCATTCAGGCTGCAGTGCAGTGGTGCGATCATGGCTCACTGCAGCCTTGAACTCCTGGGCTCAAGTGATCCTCCTGCCTTGGCCTCCCAAAGCACGCACCACCTGGCCCAGCTAATTGTTTTTAGTTTTGTAGAGATGGGGTCTCACTATGTTGCCTAGGCTAGTCTTGAAATCCCGGGTTCAGGAGATCCTCCCTCAATTAGCTGGGCATGGTGATGCCCGCCTGTAATCCCAGCTACTCAGGAGGCTGGGGCAGGAGAATCGCTTGAACCTGGAAGGTGGAGGTTGCGGTGAGCCGAGATCATGCCACTGCACTCCAGCCTGGGCAACAGGGCAAGACTGTCTCAAAAAAAAAAAAGAAAGAGATCTTCCTTCCTCAGCTTCCCAAAGTGTACACAGGAGTGAGCCACCATGCTTGGCCTAGAGTGAATTTAAATCAGGGCCAGGTGTGATGGCTCACACCTGTAATTCAGCACTTTGGGAGACTGAGGCGGGTGTATCACTTGAGGTCAGGAGTTCCAGACCAGCCAGGTCAACATGGGGAAACCCCCGTCTCTACTAAAAATACAAAAATTTGCCGAGTGTGGTGGCACATGCCTGTAATCCCAGTTACTCGGGAGGCTGAGGCAGGAGAATCGCTTGAACCCAGGAGGCGGAGGTTGCAGTAAGCTGAGATCAGGCCACTGCATTACAGCCTTGGTGACAGAGGGAGGCTGTGTCTCAATAAATAAATACATAAAAATACATAATTTAAAGCAGAAGAAATGAGCCAATAAAATGAGAAAAAATATTAAGGAAATCATAGTTACCATGACTCACACTACATAAAAAAAGTGAAGGAAGGTCTGAGAGAGTAAATGCTGTTTACAATGCTCGGCCCATTTTGGGTGGAAAGCCTTTGAAGATTTTTTTTTTTTCTTCCTGATTTAGGATTGGGGTATTAAAAACAAAAAAAGTGCAAGACAGGAGATCACTTGAGGCCAGGAGTTTGAGACCAGCCTGAGTAACAGCACGAGAGCCCATCTCTACTAAAAAGAAAAAAAGAAAAATAATTAGCCGGGTGTGGTGGTGCGAGTCTGCAGTTCCAGCTACTCAGGAGGCTGAGGCGGAAGGATCCTCTGAGCCTAGGACAGGGAGGTTGCAGTGAGCCATGATCACGCCACTGCACTGTAAGCCTGGGTGACAGAGTGAGACTCTATCTCTAAAACATGAAAAAAAAATTCTTTAAAGTAAAAAAATTAATTAATTAATTTGAAAGGGAAACTTTATATTGTTCCAATAAATGGAAAACCAGAGTCCTTTATAGCAGGCACTGTACAATTTAAAAAGAATTAATGAAAAGAAAACAATACATGTGTATCTATAGCCTCCCAAATTAAGTGGGTTGCTGTCCGTGGCACCAACATATATTTCAAATGCACAGACCGGGTGCGGTGGCTCACGCCTGTAATCCCAGCACTTTGGGAGGCTGAGGCGGGTGGATCACTTGAGGTCAGGAGTTCAAGACCAGCCTGGCCAACATGGTGAAACCCTATCTCAACTAAAAATGAACCAGGTGTGGTGGTGGGTGCCTGTAATCCCAGCTACTCAGGAGGCTGAGGCAGGAGAATTGTTTGAACCCGGGAGGTGGAGGTTGCAGTAAACTGAGATCGTGCCATCACACTCCAGCCTGGATGACACAGCCATACTCCATCAAAAAAAGAAAGGGAGGGAGGGAGTGAGGAAGGAAGGGAGGAAGGAAGGAAGGAAGGAAGGAAGGAAGGAAGGAAGGAAGGAAGGAAGGAAGGAAGGAAGGAAGGAAGAAATCAAATGTGCAGCTGTGGAGGATAACCTCTGAGCCCTTGGGCTGGTCATAGTTTGGGCCGAGCCAACCCTCCCAAACCTTTCTCCCACCATTTGCCCTCTTCACATATCCTCGGCTCCAGCCATGCCTGATTCCTCATGCGTTTCCATCCAAGCAGCATATTTTTCACCTCCCAGCTTTTGCCTCTGCCGTTGTCTCCACTCAGAATGCCAAAGGCAAGTGGAAATGTCATTTTTCCCTGAAGCTGGCCCCTCCGGGAGGTAAACACCTGGGACTTTTTTTCTTTTACTTGCAGCCTTGGCACAAGTGATCCTCCTACCTCAGCCTCCCCATTAGCTAGGACTACAGACATGAGTCACCATACCCGACTCATAAAAAAGAAATGTTCTGGGCCGGGCGCGACAGTGGCTCACGCCTGTAATTCCAGCACTTCGGGAGGCCAAGATGGGCAGATCCCTTGCGGTCAGGAGTTCGAAACCAACGTGGCCAATAGGGTGAAACCCCCTCTCTAGCAAAAAAAAAAGAAAGAAAGAAAAAAATATATAAAATTAGCTGGGTGTGGTGTTGCACGCCTATAATCCCAGCTACCTGGGAGGCTGAGGCAGGAGAAGTGCTTGAACCTGGGAGATGGAGGTTGCAGTGAGCCAAGATTGTGCCATTACACTCCAGCCTAGGCCACAGAGCAAGACTCTGTCTCAAAAAAAAAAAAAAAAAAAAAAAAAAAAATTCTAATTTTTGTATTTTTTAAATTAAATTTAATTTTTTTTTCTTTTTGAGGTAGAGTCTTGCTCTGTCACTAAGGCTGGAGAGCAGTGGCATGATCTCGGCTCACTGCAACTTCTACCTCCCAGGTTCAAGAGATTCTCCTGCCTCAGCTTCCCAAGTAGCTGGGATTATAGGTGTGCTTCACCACACCTGGCTAATTTTTGTACTTTTGGGACAGCCGGGGTTTCACCATGTTAGCCAGGCTAGTCTTGAACTCCTGACCTTAAGTGATCTGCCTCCCTCAGCCTCGCCAAAGTGCTGGGATTACCAGCATGAGCCACTGCGGCTGGCCTAATTTTTGTATTTTTTGAAACAGATGAGTTTTCGCCATGTTAGCCAGGCTGGCCTTGATCTCCTGGGTTCAAGCGATCCACCTGCCTCAGCCTCCCAAAGTGCTGGGATTACAGGCATGAGCCGCCATGCCTGGCCTTATTTTTAAAAACTTTTTGCAGAGATGGGGTCTCACTATGTTGCCCAGGCTGGTCTCGAATTCCTGGGTTCAAGCAATCCTCCCACTTCGGCCTCCCAAAGTGCTGGGAGGCCCAGCAACATTTGAGATCTTTAATTTCAGATGTTTCAACTGTGACTTATCCCTGGCGCCTTGATGGGAGCATCTGAAACACCCTTCACCATCTGGATGCACAAGGAAGCAGAGATGCAAATTGGTCCCCAGCCGGATGAAAAGGGCTGGGGGTGGAGGTTGGGAGATGGGAGTGCTGCCCCTCCCTTCCTCCCCCAAGCCCTGTCTTTCCTCCTCCTCCTGCCACTGGGTGAGTCCTCCCCTGCTAGCCCTTGCCATTTCCTCTTTCTGGCTCTCTGGTTGTCCCAGCTGTAACCTTATAGTAGGAGAGGGGTTGTGAATGAGCTCGTTCCTGCTGTTCTTTCCTATGCTGACATTTGTCCAGAGTTGACAAAAGAGCTAGGAGTCTGAGTTTGGGGAATGAAGGGCTCAGTACTGGAGGTGACAGGTAAACGCACCCGGGGAATGGGCAGTTAGGGGACACTGGGCACAGGGAAGGAGAGAAAGAGGGTGTGCTCACCAATGGCTTTTGGAAAGACAGCTGGTAAAAGAGATGAAATCAAATGACCTAGGGACTATCCAAACATAAGAAGAAGGCCGGGCGTGGTGACTCACACCTGCAATCCCAGTGCTTTGGGAGGCTGAGGCAGGCAGATCACCTGAGGTCAGGAGTTTGAGACCAGCCTGGCCAACACGGTGAAACCTGAGTCTCTAGTAAAAATACAAAAATTAGCCGGGTGTAGCAGCGTGCACCTGTAATCCCAGCTACTCGGGAAGCTGAGGCAGGAGAATCACTTGAACCTGGGACGTGGAGGTTACAGTGAGTCAAGGTCACGCCACTGCACTCCAGCCTGGGTGATAGAGCAAGACTCTGTCTCAAAAAGAAATGAAGATAAATAAATAAATAAGAAGAAGTGGAGTCAGCTGGACACGGTGGCTCACACCTGCAATCCCAGCACTTGGGGAGGCCGAGGCTGGTGGATCATGAGGTCAGGAGTTCAGGACCAGCCTGGCCAACATGGTGAAACCCCGTCTCTACTAAAAATACAAAAAATAGCTGGGTGTGGTGATGGGCACCTGTAATCCCATCTACTCAGGAGGCTGAGGCAGGAGAATCGTTTGAACCCGGGAGGTGGAGGATGCAGTGAGCCAAGATCGTGCCATTGCACTCCAGCCTGAGTGACGGGACGAGACTCTGTCTCAAAAACAAAAAAAAAAGAAAAGAAAAGAAGAAATGGAGGGAGTCTCAGTTTCTTCATCAGTAAAATGGGTACACAAGTGCAGGTTGCAGGGGGTGGTTATAAGGATTCTACAAGGTAATGTACGTGAAAGTGTCAGAACTGTCATACCCGGAGCACAAGTGTGGAATTTCTAGGCTTTCCATCTGCCTGGTAGGCAAATTTCACTTTCCTGTTTCCTCTCCCACCTCCACACTCAAGCATCATGCTCAGAACTGCATGATGAAGAAGAGTGTGGCTGTCTGGGTAGTCTCTCAGCTCTACCCTTGATTTGCTATGTGGCCCTGAGTAAGTTGTCTAATCTCACTAACCCTGAAGTTGCCCTGTCTGTAAAATCCTGCCTAACTTATAAATTATCCTAATGATTAACTGAGTTCACCTAAAGAAAGCAATGAGGGCCGGGCGCAGTGGCTCACGCCTGTAATTGCAGCACTTTGGGAGGCTGAGGTGGACGGATCACCTGAGGTCGGGAGTTCGAGATCAGCCTGACCAACATGGAGAAACCCCGTCTCCACTAAAAATATAAAATTAGCCAGGCATGGTGGTGCATGCCTATAATCCCATCTACCTGGGAGGCTGAGGCAGGAGAATCGTTTGAACCCAGGAGGCAGAGGTTGCGGTGAGCTGAGATTGTGCCATTGCGCTCCAGCCTGGGCAATAAGAGTGAAACTCCGTCTCAAAAAAAAAAAAAAACAAAAAAGAAAAAAAAGCAATGAGGACATACATGATAGCTAAAGCAGAAAGACTCAAGGCCAGCCAAGGTAGCTCACACCTGTAATTTTAGCACTTTGGGAGGCTGAGACAGGAGGATCACTTGAGGCCAGGAGTTTCAGACCAGCCTGGGCAACAAAGTGAGACCCCTTTCCCTACAAAATATTAGGCTGGGAGCGGTGGTTCATGCCTGTAATCCCAAAACTTTGGGAGGCTGAGGCAGGCAGATCACTTGAGGTTAGGGGTTCAAGACTAGCCTGGCCAACATGGTGAGACCCCATTTCTATCTAAAAGTATAAAAATTAGATGGGTGTGGTGGTGCACACCCTCAGTCCCAATTACTCGGGAGGCTGAGGTGGGAAAATCAATTGAACCCAGGAGGCAGAGGTTGCAGTGAGATGAGATCATGGCACTGCGCTCTAGCCCGAATAGAGTAAGACTCTGTCTCAAAAAAAAAAAAAAAAAAAAAAAAAAATTAGCTGGGTGGGGTGGCAGGAGCTTGTAGTCCCAGCTATTCTGGAGGCTGAGGTGGGAGGATGGATTGAACCCAGGTATTGGAGGCTGCAGTAAGCTATGATCATGCCACTGTACTCCAGGCTGGGTGACAGACCAAGACACTGTCTCAAAAAAAAAAAAAAAAAAAAAAAGAAGAAGAAGAAGAAGAATGAAGTAGAAGGGCTCAGATAGGTAAATCTTTAGGGAGGGAAATATAATGAATCCCAAAGCCAATTTACACATTTAAGGTAGAGCTACTGAACACTGCTGAGTACCAGACTCTGAGCAGAGAGTCCTGGGCACACAAGGTTGAGACAAGCATAGCCACATTACCAGGGAGAAGGCCCCGAAAGGGGCCTAGGTATGTAGTGCCCAGGAATTCAGAGGAAACAGAGAGCACTTGTAGCTGAGGGCTCCAGGATGGCTTCCCAGAGGAAGGAACTCCAAGCTGGGACTTGAAGAAAGCTCTTGCCCAGGTGTGTTGGCTCACACCTGTAATCCCAGCACTTTGGCAGGCCAAGGTGGGTGGATTACCTGAGGTCAGGAGCTCAAGACCAGTCTGGCCAACATGGTGAAACTCCATCTCTACTAAAAATACAAAAATTAGCCGGACATGGCTGAGGCAAGAGAATCTCTTGAACCCTGGAGGTGGAGGTTGCAGTGAGCCAAGATCGCACCACTACACTCCAGCCTGGGTGACAAAGCAAGACCCTGTCAAAATAAAAGAAAAAAGGCCGGGTGCAGCGGCTCACGCCTTAATCCCGGCACTTCGGGAGGCCAAGGTGGGTGGATCACTTGAGGTCAGGAGTTCAAGACCAGCCTGACCAACATGTTGAAACCCCATCTCTACTAAAAATACAAAAATTAGCTGGACGTGGTGGTGCACGCCTGTAATCCCAGCTACTCAGGAGTCTGAGGCAGAAGAATTGCTTGAACCCCAGAGGCAGAGGTTGCAGTGAGCTGAGATCGCGTCACTGCACTCCAGCTTGGGTGACAAGAGACTGTCTCAAAAAAAAAAAAAAAAAGAAAAGAAAAGAAAAGAAAAAAGCAAGGCGAGGCTGGTCAGAATGGTTAGAAGATTCTAGAAGAAGGCGAGACTCCTGCAGGTAACAGGGGTCATTATGGGATTTAGCATTAGTTTCAGACGTGCAGATCTACAGATTTACACCCGCAGATCTCTCTGGGTTGGCCCAGGGACCACTAGGAGAGGGGTAAGGCAGGGAAACCAATCAGGACAGTCAGAGAAAGAGACAATGGGGCTTTGGCAAAGCAGGGGTACTGAAGTCCAAGAAGACGGGGGTGATGTTGAGGACCGTGGGGGTTGGGGGGTGTGTTCCTAGGACCAGGGAGCCATGGTGTGGGCAGAGGGGCCAATGCTCTTCCTCACTCTGTTTCAGCCAGCGCCCTACAGCCCACTCCACTGACCTTTCCAGGTAGGTGCCCCGTCCCGCCCTTCCTCACCCTCACCTGTCCCCCAGGTACTCCAGTCTCAGACAGGCAACCACGGGAAGTGATGACTAACCAGCTCCCCTTGACTCTAGATGCCCCCATCTCAGGGGAGCTGTAGTCTCCCCATTTTCCAGAAGGGATTGATCCCAAGGTTCCCATGGATTCATGGCAAAGTCAGTAACCTGGCTGGGTCCTGTATCGCACGTCTGTGATCCTAGCGCTTTGGGAGGCCAAGGCAGGAAGATCACTTGAGCCCAGGAGTTTGAGACCAGCCTGGGCAACATAGTGAGACCCCGTCTCTACCAAAAAAGAAAAAAAAAAAGGACATCCTGGAGTGGGCATCCTAGAGGTTGCACTCAGTGACCCCTTGGTGCCAGCTCCACCCTCTTCACAGAACTGAGGCTGGTGGGGGGCCCCAGCCGCTGCCGGGGGCGCCTGGAGGTCATGCATGGTGGCTCCTGGGGCAGCGTCTGTGATGATGACTGGGACGTGGTGGATGCCAACGTAGTGTGTCGCCAGCTGGGCTGTGGCCTGGCGCTGCCTGTGCCACGGCCCCTTGCCTTTGGCCAAGGCCGAGGCCCCATCCTGCTGGACAACGTGGAGTGCCGCGGGCAGGAAGCTGCGCTGAGTGAGTGCGGCAGCCGTGGCTGGGGCGTCCACAATTGCTTTCACTACGAGGATGTGGCTGTCCTGTGTGATGGTGAGTGGAGCCCTGGGACCTGGGGGGACAGACAGACAGACTGTGGCAGGCAGCAGGGCTGTAGGCTAGATAAATGAAGGGACTTCCCACGGGTAAGGCTGTTCCATGCAGATCAGGCCAGAGGCTACGATGCCTGGTGCCGGGGAAGAGTCCCAGCCTGGGTCCCAGGGATTATTCTGGGTCATTGCCTGACTTTGGACCAAAAGGAAACCAGCACTACTGCTTCCACGTAAGGCTTTGATTGTGCCAGCAGAGCCCCTCTCCCTTTAAAAAAAATTTTTTTTGGAGGTTTTGGAGATGGGGTCTCACTCTTTGACCCGGACCAGAGTGCAGTGGTATGATCATAGCTCACTGCAGCCTCAAACTCCTGGGCTCAAGGGATTCTCCCGCCTCACTAGCTGGGACTACAGGTGCAAGCCAGCCCGCTGGTTCCCCTGTCCCAGTTTTAAAAGCAGACAATCAGCCGGGCACGGTGGCTCATGCCTGTAACACCGGCACTTTGGGAGGCCAAGATGGCAAGACTGCTTGAGCCCAGGAGTTTGAGACCATCTTGCGAACATAGCAAGATCTCATCTCTACGAAAAATCAGAAAAATTAGCAAGGCATGGGGGGGTCCCCACTACTTGGGAGGCAAAGGAGGGAGGATCGCTGGAGTCTGGGGGGTCAAGGCTGCAGTGAGCTGTGATTGTGACACTGCACTCCAGCCTGGGTGACAGAGCAAGACCCTGTCTCAAAAAACAAAAAACCGACTATTGGGGTAACACTGGCCATGAGCTCCATGTGGCATAGAGCTGCAGTGGAAACTGAGAGCAGTGCTTCTAGTTTTCAAGAAAATCAGGGGGTCTCATGAAAACACAGATTGAGGCCCCAACCCAGAGTTTCTGATTCTGCAGCTCTGGGAGGGGCCTGAGAATCTGCATCGCTCACAGTTCCCAAGGGAGGTGAACTGCTTTAAGAACTGTGCTTTAGGGAGGCTAAGGCAGGAGAATGGCGTGAACCCGGGAGGCAGAGCTTGCAGTGAGCCGAGATTGCACCACCGCACTCCAGCCTGGGCAACAGAGTGAGACTCCGTCTCAAAAAAAAAAAAAAAAAAAAAAAGAACTGTGCTGCAGGCTGGGCACAGTGGCTTATGCCTGTAATTCCAGCACTTTGGGAGGCCGAGGCAGGTGGATCACCTGAGGTCAGGAGTTTAAGACCAGCCTGACCAACACGGTGAAATCCTGTCTCTCTACTAAAAATACAAAAGATTAGCTGGGTGTGGTGGCAGGTGCCTATAATCCCAGCTGCTCAGGAGGCTGAGGCAGGAGAATTGTTTTAACCAGGGAGGCGGAGGCTGCAGTGAGTTGAGATCACACCATTGCACTGCAGCCTGAGTGACAGAGCAAGACTCCATCTCAAAGAAACAAACAAACAAACAAAAAACCGTGCTTTAGAGGAGTCCAGGACTCTGGTGTGGCCCCTCTCCTCTCATACCCCAAGGTTCCTGGCTGTGACTCTGTGTGGCCAGAGGCTCTGGGGGCAAGCGCCTTATGGGTCCATCCTCCTGCCCCTCAAACACCCTGTGGTGTGAGGATGGAGAACAGAAAGACCCCTTTATCCACCCCATGTCCTTTCCAGAATTCTTGCCAACGCAGCCCCCAACAAGGAAGATGTTAACCAGTAGAGCACCTCCTACAACACCGCCGAATGGAAAAAGTACGTAAGCATAATGTGGGCAACACCTGGGTTCTGGGACAGGAGTCTCTCACACTCTGTCCTAGGCAGTGGGAAGACAGGGATTACAAATTGAAGATTGAAAGTTAGAGAAAATGGCTGGCCGCGGTGGCTCATGCCTGTAATCCCAGCACTATGGGAGGCTGAGGCCAGCAGATCACTTGAGGTTGGGAGTTTGAGACCAGCCTGGCCAACATGGTGAAACCCTGTCTCTACTAAATATACAAAAATTAGCCGGGCGTTGTGGTGGGTACCTGTAGTCCCAGCGACTCGGGAGGCTGAGGCAGGAGACTCGCTTGAACCCAGGAGGCGGAGGTTGCAGTGAGGTGATATCATTCCACTCCACTCCAGCCTAGGTGACAGACCGAGACTCCATCTCAAAAAAAAAGGAGAGCGAGAGAGAGAGAGAGAAAGAGAGAAGGAAAGAAAGAAAGAGAGAGAGAGAGAGAGAAAGAAAAGAAAGAAAGAGAAAGGAAAGAAAGAAAGAAAGAAAGAAAGAAAGAAAGAAAGAAAGAAAGAAAGAAAGAAAGAAAGAAAGAAAGAAAGAAAGAAAGAAAGAAAGAAAGAAAGAAGGAAGGAAAGAAAGAGAGAGAAAGAAAGAAAGAAAGGATGGCTGGGCGCGGTGGCTCAAGCCTGTAATCCCAGCACTTTGGGAGGCCGAGACGGGCAAATCACGAGGTCAGGAGATCAAGACCATCCTGGCTAACACGGTGAAACCCCGTCTCTACTAAAAAAATACAAAAAAACTAGCCAGGCGAGGTGGCAGGCGCCTGTAGTCCCAGCTACTCAGGAGGCTGAGGCAGGTGAATGGTGTGAACCCGGGAGGCGGAGCTTGCAGTGAGCTGAGATCAGGCCACTGCACTCCAGGCTGGGCGACAGAGCCAGACTCCATCTCAAAAAAAAAAAAAGAAGAGAGAGAGAGAGAGAGAGAGAGAGAGAGAGAGAGAGAGAAAGAAAGAAAGAAAGAAAGATGGAAGGAAGGAAGGAAGGAAGGAAGGAAGGAAGGAAGGAAGGAAGGAAGGAAGGAAAGAAAGAAAGAAAGAAAGAAAGAAAGAAAGAAAGAAAGAAAGAAAGAAAGAAAGAAAGAAAGAAAGAAAGAAAGAAAGAGAGAGAAATACATTTAGAGAAAATGGCCGGGCACGGTGACTCATGCCTGCAATCTCAGCACTTTGGAGGCAGAGGCAGGTGGATAACTTGAGGCCAGGAGTTCATGGCCAACATGGTGAAACGCTGTCTCTACAAAAAATACAAAAATTGGCCAGGCATGGTGGCACATGCCTGTAGTCCCAGCTACTTGGGAGGCTAAGGCAGGAGAATCACTTGAACCCGGGAGGCAGAGGTTGCAGTAAGATCATGCCACTGTACTCCAGCCTGGGGGACACAGTGAGACCAAAGAGAGAAAATGAGTGAGGGGTGAGACTGGAGCTTCATCTCACAGGAAAGTCAGATGAGCCCAAGAATGATGATCATGACTAGAACAAGAAAATGAAAAGTGCTCTAAAAGAGGGACAGTGAAAGAGGCAAGGAAGTCCAGAGGTGGAAGAGGGTCCCGTTCCTCAGGAGATCAGGGAGGGCTTCCTGGAGGAAGAGGTGTGGGCGCCTTATCTTGAGGATGTCTTCTGCAGTAGATGAGAAAGCAGCACGTCCCAGGCTGCCAGGAGACAGGGAGCAGGGTAGGGGGGTTGGTTTTAGGCAGGGATGATACCGTGATCCCACAAGCCACCCCCAGTTCTGGACCAAGGAGGCGGTACCCTGGGCAGCAGGGTGAGAAGATGCCCACGGGTTGTAGGTCCTGGGATACCGGGCCGCCTTTGCGGTTTGGACGGGAGCAGAGGCCAGTGGGACATGTGCCCTGCCCCCGCCCCTGTCCCCAGGTGAGGGCAGCGTGCGCCTGGTAGGGGGCGCGAACCTGTGTCAGGGCCGAGTGGAGATCCTGCACGGTGGCCTGTGGGGCACCGTGTGTGACGACGACTGGGGGCTGCCGGATGCTGCTGTGGTCTGTCGTCAGCTGGGCTGCGGAGCGGCCATGGCCGCCACCACCAACGCCTTCTTCGGCTATGGCACGGGGCACATCCTGCTGGACAACGTGCATTGCGAAGGCGGCGAGCCCCGCCTGGCAGCCTGCCAGAGCCTGGGCTGGGGCGTGCACAACTGTGGCCACCACGAGGACGCGGGCGCGCTCTGCGCAGGTGCGGGCTCTAGGGGCTGTGGGCGGTGGGCGGTGGGCGGCGGGCGGAGGCGGGGCAGGTGGGCGGGGCCCTGCGCCAATGCTGGAGGAGGAGGCTTGAGTGGGCAGGTGGATGTAGAGTGTGCTTTGGCTGTCTTGATGCTCCCCAGAGCTCCCCAGGCAGCCTCCAAAATTACTTGTATCTCAGTACTGTACTGGAAGTGCCTCCGAATATCCCAGAACTCCTCGTGGTACACTCCACGGCTATGTAACAATACTGCACTAATCCAGCCTGGCCAACATGGCGAAAATTAGCTGGGCATGGTGGTGCACGCCTGTAATACTAGCGACTTGGGAGGCTGAGGCAGGAGAATCGCTTGAACCCAGGAGGCGGAGGTTGCAGGGAGCCGAGCTGACGCCACTGCACTCCAGCCTGGGCGACAGAGAGAGACTCTGTCTCAAAAAACAAAGAAACAAAACAAAACAAAAACTGCACTATTGCTTCACCAATACTCAATAATTCTATAGCAATATCCCAAGGATGCCTCCAGAACGTTCCAGCAAGTACTGTTCCTGGACCACTTTAGAGTAACATTCTAGAATTGCCCCAGAGATATTCCAGAATTCTCTAATGCTCACAGAATTACCTAGCACAACCCTCTGTCATTGTGATGCTCTAATAATAGTATTTTCTCCCCACCTGGGCCCTCTCCAATTTGGGAGGGTTTCTCAGCAAAGAGGAATTATAGGGCCAATAATGCTATTTCACAGATGGACTCTGCTCTATAAGAGATCATAGTGGTTGCCCACAACTCATAATTCATAGCAAACTAAGGGCAATGTGTATAGGTGAGAAAGCTGAGGCACAGAGAGTCAGAGCCTTGCCCATGATCACACAGTTGATGCAACGCAGGGGAGCCCCCAAATTGAGGCTTAGTCCAGTAGGATTTTTGGTTTCCCTCAGCAAAGGATTTAAGGGCCAGCTGGTGTTAGCAGCTTTCATTGACACGGCAGTGCACAGCAGCAGCAGAGACCCTGCTCCTCGCTGAGCAGGGCTACCCCATAGGCAGTGTGCCCAGAGTAGCAGCTCAGAGACAGGTCTGCAGTCATAATTCTATTTACTTTCAAGTATATGCAAATTAGGGGACAGATGATGCAGATATTTTAAGAACTAGAATGGTAATTTTTGGGTTGTCTATGTTGCCATGGAAAGGTAACTCCAGGTGTTGCCACGGCAATGGTAAACTGACATGGCACACGGGTGGGCGTATCTCATGGAGAGGCACTCCCACCCCATCCCTGTTTCAGCTAGTCCTCAATTTGGTCCAGTATCTGAGCCCCACCTCCCGAGTTGAGTGAGCCCCCACCCCGCCCCATTTCCCTCTCAGAGATTAGTTTGTTTGTTGTTTTTTTTTTTTTGAAACAGAGTCTCGCTCTGTTGCCCAGGTTGGAGTGCAGTGGCGTGATCTTGGCTCACTGCAAGCTCCACCTACCGGGTTCATTCCATTCTCCTGCCTCAGCCTCCTGAGTAGCTGGGACTACAGGCACCCACCACCATGCCCGTCTAATTTTTTGTATTTGTAGTAGAGACAGGGTTTCACTGTGTTAGCCAGGATGGTCTTGATCTCCTGATCTCATGATCTGCCCGCCTCGGCCTGCCAAAGTGCTAGGATTACAGGCGTGATCCACTGCGCCCGGCCTGAGATTAGTTGTCTTTTTGTTTTTTTTTACTTTAAGAGGGGCTATAGAAGGGCAGAATTCTGTCTCAGTGACCCCTGCTAACCCTGGGCATGGCCCTTGCCCTGCTAGCCTTGTTTTCTCTGTAAGAGGGGGATAATGGCCCGGGCACGGTGGCCCACGCCTGTAATCCCAGCACTTTAGGAGGCTGAGATGGGTGGATCGCCTGAGGTCAGGAGACCAGCCTGGCTGGTGAAACCCTGTCTCTACTAAAAAAATACAAAAGTTAGCCAAGCGTGGTGGCGGGCGCCTGTAATCCCAGCTATTTGGGAAGCTGAGGCAGGGGAATCGCTTGAACCTGGGAAGCAGAGGTTGCGGGGAGCTGAGGTTGCGGCGAGCTGAGGTTGCGGCGAGCCAAGATTGCAGCATTGCACTCCAGCCTGGGCAACAAGAGTGAAACTCCGTCTCAGTGAAAAGAGGAGGATAAAGGGAACTCAGGACTGTGTATGGTCCTCCCTGATGGGCAAGGCCTTCTGTACTCCATGTCCGTTGGACACAGTGGGCTTCTGATGAGAACGTGGGACATTGGAGAGAAATGAAAGCGTGTCTGTGAGAGCCCTGTATAAACTGAAGTGTACACCTCACAGCACAAGCGAATTACAACGACTATCAAAGTGGGGACAGGCCTCCTTAGACCCCCGCTGCAGCTGGGCTACCAGACCTGGAAGTAACATCTATTCTCTCCTCCAGGGAGACCCTCCTATCCTCCCCTGACAGCCCATGGCTGACCAGGGACCAGAATCTCAGCCTCTGACCCTGCCCCTTCTCTCCTGCCCTAGTCCTGGGTCCCCCAACGCTCACAGCACTGCCATCCTCGGCCACAAGAGAGGACTGGGCTTGGCACACAGATCCATCCGGTAAAGAGCTCAGCCCTCCAGGCGGGAATGTTAGGGGCACGGTGGGTGTGGCTGGGAACTGGGAAGAATGTTCTGGATCCACAGGCGGGGGCCCTGGCTAACAGGCCAGGGCTTTGGCCAGATGGTGCAGAGGTGGGTGAGAGAATTATGAGCAGACGGAGCAAGGATGATGAAACTCAGAGCTCTGAAAACTTCAGCGGGGTGGGAGGAGGCAGTAAGAGATTTCTTCAAAGCACAGAAGTAAAATTTGGGATGTGGGTGGTGGCTCACTCCTGTAATCCCAGCACTTTGGGAAACAGGCGGGAGGATCGGTTGAGGTCAGCTGAAGACCATCCTGGGCAACACAGCTAGACCCTGTCTCTAAATATATATATATTTAAATTGCCAGGCATAGTGGCTCACGCCTGTAATCCCAGCACTCTGGGAGGCAGGAGAATCGCTTGAGCCTGGCAGGCAGAGGTTGCAGAGCGCCCAGATTACACCACTGCACTGCAATTTGGGCGACATAGCGAGACTCTGTATCAAAATAAATAAATAAATAAATAAAACAAACTAGCTGGGCATCGTGGCTTGCGCCAGTCCTAGCACTTTGGAATACCGAGGCAGGAGGATCGCTTGAGGCCGGGAGTTCTAGGCTGCAGTGAGCTATGATTGCATCACTGCGCCTCTGTCGATCCCGTCTCGAAGTTAATTTTTTTTTTTTTTCAATGGGACGATGCTGAGATTGGGAATTGAGAGGACCTTACGAGGGGGTCGATTGAGATGAAGGTTGAATCAAGGTTAGCAGTGCAGTTGAAATTAGGATAGGAACTATCCCTGGACCTGAAGTTAGGGTAATACATAGAATTAGCTTTCGGTTCATTCAACCAAGTTTCCCGGAGATCCCAACGTGCGCCAGACAACGCGGTGACTCTGGGGTTGCAGCTGAGTGGGGGTAGGGGTGTGGTAGGGTTGGGGGGTCTTGGTAGGCGTCCCCGTGCCCTGCTGCAAGACAGAAGGCCTCCTCGTTCCCTACGAACGCTCTAGATGCTCTGTCTCCGCAGCTACAGGAGTTGGCCCCCAGCCTTCCCGGGAGACGGCATTGCTCACCACCGCCGCCTGGGCCGCGGGGAAGAAAAGTAAGTGGCGGTGCCCAGGGTCTGCGGGGGGTGGGGGAGGGTACGGCTGGGGCTCTGCCCGGGAGCCGGCAGCCCCAGCCCAGCCCCTCTGGCCGCGGGCCTATGCACCCCGCAGGCGGGCGGCTGCGGCTGGTGGGCGGCCCGGGCCCGTGCCGCGGCCGCGTGGAGGTGCTGCACGCCGGGGGCTGGGGCACCGTGTGCGACGATGACTGGGACTTTGCGGACGCGCGCGTGGCCTGCCGTGAGGCGGGCTGCGGGCCCGCACTGGGCGCCACGGGCCTGGGCCACTTCGGCTACGGCCGCGGCCCCGTGCTGCTGGACAACGTGGGCTGCGCCGGCACCGAGGCCCGCCTGAGTGACTGCTTCCACCTGGGCTGGGGCCAGCACAACTGCGGCCACCACGAGGACGCGGGCGCGCTCTGCGCAGGTGAGGCCGCCCGCGGGGTCGCGCACTGCGGCGTGGGAGGGGCGGGGCGGGGCCGGGCGCGGCCTGGGCGGGGCCACGCGTGAAGCCTCTCTGCGGCACTGCCGCCCGGGGAGCATGCGCACTCCGCAGAGGGGCGCCGCCCCGCCGTCCGTGCGCCCTGCGGCTGCGCGGCGGGGCGGGGCCGGAACGGAGAGCCTGCTGCAGTGGAAAATGGGGCGGGACCTGGGGAGGGCCGCGTGGTGCAGCGGTGAGGGGCGGTGTCCGAAGGTCAGGGCTAAGGCCGATCCCTGTTCGAGAAAGCCATCGAGTTCCTAAAGGGCGGGGCCGTTTGCTCCCGGCTAAACCTAGACCCAGCAAAACTCTATTAGGCAGAGAGTGGATCACCCTTACCAGAGCTAGCGTGTGACCTTTGGATGGAATCAATGGAAAGGGGTGTTTGCAGTTTGGCAGAACATTGTGAAATTCATTGGTTGTTGTGGGAATTGATGTCTTCGCCCTCATTTGGTGCCCCAGGGCTAGTAGGCCCTACTTCCCATAGTTTGGGCCACAAAAGGTTCTGCTTTGGGGCGAAGGTTTGGAGAGGCACAACCCCTATTTCTTTTTTTTTTTTTTCTTTTGAGACAGAGTCTTGCTCTGTCACCCAGGCTGGTACGATCATAGTTCACTGCAGCCTTAAACTCCTGGTCTCACGCAATCCTGCCCCGCTCAACCTCCACCGTGCCTGCGTAATTTTTGTATTTTTTATAGCGATGAGGTCTCGCTGTTTTGCCCAGGCTACTCTCGAACTCCTGGTCTCAAGTGATCCTCTCACCTTGACTTTTTTTTTTTTTTGTCCCGAGACAGAGTCTCAGTCTGTCACCCAGGCTGAAGTGCAGTGGCTCACTGCAACCTCCACCTCCCAGGTTCAAGCGATTCTCCTGCCTCAGCCTCCCGAGTAGTTGGGACTACAGGCGCATGCCACCATGTCTGGCTAATTTTTGTAGTTTTAATAGAGACAGGGTTTCACCATGTTGGCCAGGCTGGTCTACGAACTCCTGACCTCAGGTGATCCACCAGCCTCGGCCTCCCAAAGTGCTGGGATTACAGGCGTGAGCCACCATGACCAGCCTTACCTTGACCTCTTAAAGTGCTGGGGTTACAGGTGTGAGCCAC
This sequence comes from Chlorocebus sabaeus, assembly GCF_047675955.1. Classification (NCBI taxonomy): domain Eukaryota; kingdom Metazoa; phylum Chordata; class Mammalia; order Primates; family Cercopithecidae; genus Chlorocebus; species Chlorocebus sabaeus. The sequence continues at coordinate 9,997,158 of NC_132931.1, read as the reverse complement.
TGCCCCCACCCAGTGACACAACCCCCATTTCTGATCAAGGGGAGCAGTTCTTCAGGAACCTGTAAAGTCCTTTTTGTCCCTAGGACAGGCTTTCCTGGGGTGAGCAGGAGGGAACCTGGCCCTAAGGAACATGCTCCCCATTGTGACAGCCACCTCTTATCTCTGTCCTTCCTGAACCAGACCCAGAGGAGCTGGGACTGCAAGTCCAGCAGGACGGTTCTGAGACCACACGGGTGCCCACTCCTCGGCCCAGAGATGGTAGGTGCCCATAATCCCCTGAAAGTGGGTGGAGGCATGAGGGTCTGAAGGACATGGATTGGGGGAGGTCACAGCCTGGGTTATAAAGCTCAGCAGATTAACACCAGGACCTGGAAGTCTTGTCCTTTTGGTTGGTCTCAGGCCTCCTTTGTGGGAATATGGTATCCAGAAAGAAGGAGGTGAGCTTTAAACTAGAGATATCTGGAGATTCCTAGAGGTGAGATCAGAATGAGGGGATAAGGATCCTGTCCTGAGCAGAGCAATAAAAAAATTCAGAATGTAGTTCTGGGAGCCCAGGGGGTTGGGGGAGACCATGGAGACCATGATGACCTCCAGGGGACACCATAGGATGTAATCACAATCTCCAAACAACCGGCCTGGGGCTGGGGTACTGGGATTACGAGCAGAGGACCAGGGAGAGAGCAGACATAAAGCACCCAGCACACATCGCGGATCACTCAAAAATGTTTGCGCACTTTCTCCCAGTCCTGAGACTCTGGATCTGGACTAATGCTCATCTTATTTATTTATTTGTTATTTTATTTTTTTGAGATGAAGTCTTGCTCTTTCACCCAAGCAGGAGTGCAATGGCACAACCCCCACCTCCCAGGTTCAAGCGATTATCGTGCCTCAGCCTCCCCACTAGGTGGGATTATAGGCATGTGGCACCACACCCAGCTAATTTTGTTTGTGTGTATTTTTAGTAGAGACGGGGTTTCACCATGTTGGCCAGGCTAGTCTCTAACTCCTGACCTCAAGTGATCTTCCAGCCTTGGGCTCCCAAAGTGGTGTGATTACAGGCATGAGCTTTTGCATCTGGCCCCATCTTATTTATGTTTGAGACAGTCTTGCTCTGTCATCCAGGCTGGAATTCAGTGGCACAATCATGGCTACTGCAGCCTTGACCTCCTGGCCTCAAGCGATCCTCCTGCTTCAGCCTCCCAAGTACCTGGGACTACAAGGCACACACCACCACCACCACGCCCAGCTAATTTTTATTTTTTTGCTTTGTTTTGTTTTGTTTTTAGAGACAGGGTCTTGCTATGTTGCCCAGGCTGCTGTCCAGCTCCAGGGCACAAGCAGTCCTCCCTCTTCAGCCTCCCAAAGTGCTGGGATTGCAGGCATGAGCCACCGCACCCAGCGCCAATTTTTTTTTTTTTTTTTTTTTTTTTTTTGAGACGGAGTCTCGCTCTGTCGCCCAGGCTGGAGTGCAGTAGCGTGATCTCAGCTCACTACAAGCTCCGCCTCCCAGGTTCACACCATTCTCCTGCCTCAGCCTCCCACGTAGCTGGGACTACAGGCGCCCGCCACCACACCCAGCTACTTTTTTGTATTTTTAGTAGAGACGGGATTTCACCATGTTAGCCAGGATGGTCTTGATCTCCTGGCCTTGTGATCTGCCCACCTTGGCTTCCCAAAGTGCTAGGGATTACAGGTGTGAGCCATGGTGCCCAGCCAGTGCCAATCTTACTTTAATTTAATGTGTCTGCCTTCACCTAGTGGCTCCTAGGACAGTGCTCAGAGTGTCTCAGACCTCTCTTTACTCCCAACCTGGCCTAGCTTGGGAGTGGCCCGGCATGGACCAGCCCCTTCCAACCCAGCCCTTGTCCCCCCACAGGGCATCTACGTCTGGTCAACGGAGCCCACCGATGTGAGGGGCGTGTAGAGCTCTACCTAGGGCAACGGTGGGGCACTGTCTGTGATGATGCTTGGGACCTGCGGGCAGCTGGTGTCCTGTGCCGCCAGCTGGGCTGTGGCCAGGCCCTCGCAGCCCCTGGTGAGGCTCACTTTGGCCCAGGCCGAGGCCCCATTCTCCTGGACAATGTCAAGTGCCGTGGGGAAGAGAGTGCCCTGCTGCTCTGCTCTCACATCCGCTGGGATGCCCACAACTGCGACCACAGTGAGGATGCCGGTGTCCTGTGCCAGCCTTCATGACCCAGCCCGCTCTGCACACCACCTCTTCTTCCGGGAGCTGTGATCTGCCCTCCCTCCTCCAGGAAGCCCTCCTCTTGTGACGACTACAGCTCACTTTGCCCCTTCTTCCCTTGCCTGGGAGAGAGCCTACCCAAGACAGTACAGTCCTGCATGGGGGAGCCTGGCTGTACCCCCATCCACTTACTGCGTGACCTCAGCCTGTCATCGACTATTGTGAGCCCAGTTCAGTGAAAGCTCCCATGGTTTTGCTCAGCCAAAACCAAAACGAGGGGAAGAGAAATGATTCCTAACTCTTCTCTTTGGTGGGGCTCTTTTTATAGCGCCAGACCCTGCCTTCCTTGCCCTAGATCCAGGAGGCTCAGGGGCTCTTTAAATGGGGTATCTCCTCTTCCCCCAATCCATCTTGGGATCCCCAAGAAGAGGGAAGGCAGGAGGGGCCTACATCTCTTACCTTGGGCCCTCAGGGGCTACAGAGGAACCTGGGTCCCTGCCCTGCCCTGCTCCGCGAGGGCCTGGACTCACTCAGATGGTGCTCAGCTGGACAAGGGGACTGGGGGAGGGGCCAAAGCAGGGACAGTGGCCCCTCCCTGCAGCTGGCAGCATCTCTGATTTATGCCGTCCCCACCACAGAGCCTCCACTTTGCAGGAGCAAAGAACCCTGGGGGCCTGTAGCCACCCGTTCATAGGTGCCAAGTCAATAAAGCATTGTCCCCCGTCTCTTGTAACTGAAGTCACGGTCTGAGCACAAATGCATTCTCTGTGGCAGCAGGAGAGACTCTGGGCAGGACTCTCCGGAGGAAACAGGGTTTGGGATGGAGGACAGTTCAAGAGCATCATCCGAGAGCTCTCAGCAGGTCCATCGCATCCTGGAAATGCTGAGTCATGGTGTCAGGCCTCCATGGCCCCTAGGGAGTCCCTTAACCCAACTCCTCTCTCCTTTCACATATATAGAAATCAACATCCAGCAAAAGGAAGCAGCTTGCTCAAGGCCACATAGCAAGGCATTGGAGTCACTAGAGGAGAGAAGAATTTTTTTTTTTTTTTAAGACAGAATCTCACTCTGTTGCCCTGATGAGTGCAATGGCACAAACTCGGCTCACTGAAACCTTCGCCTCCTGGTTTCAAGTGATTCTCCTGCCTCAGCCTCCTGAGTAGCTGGGACTATAGGGATGCGCTACCACACCTGGCTAATTTTTGTATTTTTTGTAGTGACTGGGTTTCACCATGTTGGCCAGGCTGGTTTCGAACTCCTAACCTTAGGTGATCTGCCTGCCTTGGCCTCCCAAAGGGCTGGGATTACAGGTGTGAGCCACTGCACCTGGACTTTTTCTTTTTCTCTTTATTTTTTGAGAGACTGAGTCTTATTCTGTCACCCAGGCTGGAGTGCAGTGGTCTTCATAACTCGCTGCAACCTCTAACTCCTGAATGCAAGCAATCCTCCCACCTCAGGCTCCCAAGTAGCTAGGACCACAGGCGCATGCTACTATGCCCAGTTGTTTTAAGATTTTTCTTGTAGAGATGGGATCTGTGTTACCCAGGCTGGTCTCAAACTTCTGGCCTAAAGAGATCCTCCTGCCTCGGCCTTTCAAAGCACTGCGATTAGAGGTGTGAGCCACTGTGCCCAGCTAAGAAAAAATTCTTTCTTCGGTTTTGTTTTGTTTTTTGTTTCTTGAGACAGAGTTTTGCTCTTGTTGCCCAGGCTGGAATGCAATGGCACAGTCTCAACTCACCGCAACCTCCGCCTCCCGGGTTCAAGCGATTCTTCTGCCTCAGTCTCCTGAGTAGCTGGGATTACAGGCATGCGCCACCATGCCCGGCTAATTTTATATTTTTAGTAGAGACGAGGTTTCTCCATGATGGTCAAGCTGGTTTCGAACTCCCGACCTCAGGTGATCTGCCCACCTGGGCCTCCCTAAGTGCTAGGATTACAGGTGTGAGCCACTGTACCCGGCCTTTTTTTTTCTTTTTTTTTAAAGACAGGGTCTCACTTTGTTGTCTAGGCTGGACTACAGTTACATGATACCATGTTGGTTCACTGCAACCTCTGCCCAGGTTCAAGCGATCCTTCCACCTCAGCCTCCCAAGCAGCTGGGACTGCAGGTGCATGCCACCACACCCGGCTAATTTTTGCTTTTTTTTTTTTTTTTTTTTTTTTGAGATGCAGTTTCACTCTTGTTGCCCAGGCTGGAGTGCAATGGCATGATCTCAGCTCACTGCAACCTCTGCCTCCCAGGTTCAGAGCGATTCTCCTGCCTCAACCTCGTAAGTAGATGGGATTACAGGCGCCCACCACCACACCTGGCTAATTTTTTGTATTTGTATTACAGACAGGATTTCACCATGTTGGCCAGGCTGGTCTCAAACTCCTGACCTCAGGTGATCCACCTGCCTCGGCCTCCCAAAGTGCTAGGATTACAGGCATGAGCCACCTCACCCGGCCAATTTTTGCATTTTTTGTAGAGACACAGTCTTACTATGTTTCCTGGCTGGTCTTGAATCCCTAGTTTCAAGCGACCGACTGGCCTGGACCCACCAAAGTGCTGGGATTACAGGTATTAGCCGTCATGCCCAATCCCTTCTTTTGCTTTGAGACAGTCTTGCTCTGTCAGTCAGGCTGAAGTGCAGTGGTGCAATCATGATTCACTGCAGCCTCGACCTCCCAGGCTCAAGTAAGCCTCCCACTTCAGCCTCCCGAGTAGCTGGGACTGTAGGTGTGTGCCATGACACCCCGATTTTTTTTTTAAGTTTTTTTTTTTTTGCAGAGAGGGGGTCTCACTATGTTGCCTAGGCCAGTCTCAAATTCCTGGCCTCAAACAATCCTCCCACCTCTGCCTCCCAGAGTGCTGGGATGGCAGGCCTGAGCCACTTTGCCTGATCTCTCATCTCCCTGTGTTGACTCTATGTCTGCCTCCTCCATCTTTTAAGGCCTCTTGTGATTATATTAGGCCTACCTGGGTAATCCTGGATCATCCTCCATCCCGAGATCCTTAATTTAATCACATCTGCAAAATCCCTTTAGCTGCATAAAGGAACATATGCATAAACTCCAAGGATTAGGGTACGGGAATATTTAGGGGCCAGTATTCTGCCTCCAACAGGCTCCAAATTGGGGTCATGGCTCTCAGCCAGGGAGTGAGTTGGATGCTTTGGCTCCAAACTCCATCGGCTCCTGGCAGTCATGGCTTTGTCTCCATTTGTCAGGGAGTTCTCTGAGCTGTGTCATCGGAGGATGAGACCTGGAGAAATGTTTCTTGTTTTGTTTTTTGCAAGACAAGAGTCTCGCTTTGTCACGAGGCTGGAGTGCAGTGACGCAATCTCGGTTCACTGCAACCTCTGCCTCCTGGGTTCGAGTGATTCTCCTGCCTCAGCCTCCCAAGTAGCTGGGATTACAGGCACGCACCACCACACCCAGCTAATTTTTGTATTTTTAGTAGAAAGGGGTTTCACCATGTTGGCCAGGATGGTCTTGATCTCTTGACCTCGTGATCCACCTGCCTTGGTCTCCCAAAGTGCTGGGATTACAGGCGTGAGCCAGCGTGCCTGGCCAAGGCCTGGAGAAATGAAAGATGAAAATGCTATGAATTTGAGGAGCTGGAGCAGAGGGACTGTAAGGTTCTAGCTGCCTTACGGTCTCCAGCACATTCAGAAATTCTTTTTTTTCTTTTTAAATTGAGATCAGGGTCTCACCATGTTGTCCAGGCTGGTCTCAAACTCCTGGGCTAAAGCAGATCCTCCTGCCTCTGCCTCCAAAAGTACTGGGATCATGGCCGGGGGCAGTGGCTCACACCTGTAATCCCAGCACTCTGGGAGGCCAAGGCGGGTGGATCACTTGAGGTCAGGAGTTTGAGACCAGCTTGGCCAACATGGTGAAACCGTCTCTACTAAAAATACAAAAATTAGCCGGGTGTGGTGGTGTGCGCCTGTAATCCCAGCTACTCGGGAAACTGAGGCAGGAGAATCGCTTGAACCCAGGAGGCAGAGGTTGCAGTGAGCTGAGATCACGCCACTGCACTCCAGCCTGGGCAACAGAGCAAGACTCTGTCTCAAAAAATAATAATACTAAACAAAATACCAGATGATGGGCATAAGCCATTGTGCCCAGCCCACATTTGGAGATTCTGGTCTAGTCATAGCCATTCCAGCCACCACGCACTTCAGTTCTCTCTGTTGTCCTGAGAAACTTCACAGCTTCCCACCCCTGGAATCTCTTTCCTATCTAAGCAAAATACAATTACGTCTCAGCGTCCTCAGGGGAATTGATTCTGGTACCCTCTGAGGATGCCAAAATCCAAGATGTTCAAGTCTCTGATATAAAATTATGTAGAATTTGCATATAACCTATGTATATCCTCCCATATATATATATATATATATATTTTTTTTTTTTTTTTTTTTTTTCTTTGAGACAGTCTCGCTCTGTGGCGCAGGCTGTAGTGCGGCAGTGTGATCTCAACTCACTGCAATCTCTGCCTGCCAGGTTCAAGCAATTCTCCTGCCTCAGCCTCCCAAGTAGCTGGGACTACAGGCACGCACCACCATACCCGGCTAATTTTTTGTATTTTTAGTAGAGATAGGGTTTTGCCATGTTGGCCAGGCTGGTCTCGAATTCCTGGCCTCAAGTGATCCGCCTGCCTCGGCCTCCCAAAGTGCTGGGATTACAGGCATCAGCCAAGCCACTGAACCCAGCCGTTTAAAAAAAAAAAAATAGAGGCAGGGTCTTGCTATGTTGCCCAGGCTGGACTTGAACTTAGGGCTCGAGCAATCCTCCTGCCTCAGCCTCCTGAGTAGCTGGGACCACAGATGGGCACCAGCACACCCGGCCAAGCCAATTCTTATTTAACTTAGTGTCAGCTTTCATTTTCTCCCGATGATCTTCATGGACACCCCCTGTTGGTATGAACTGGGAGCCCTCATCCCACTCTGTACCTCCCTAGTGACCACACTCACCCTTGCACGAAACTGCTGCCTAGGCCGGGTGCGGTGGCTCACGCCTGTAATCCCAGCACTTTGGGAGGCCGAGGCGGGCGGATCGTCTGAGGTTAGGACTTGGAGACCAGCCTGGCCAACATGGTGAAACTGTCTCTATGAAAAATACAAAAATTAGCCAGGCGTGGTAGCAGGCACCCGTAATCCCAGCTACTTGGGAGGCTGAGGCAAGAGAATTGCTTAACCCGGGAGGCAGAGGTTACAATGAGCTGAGATTGTGCCACTGCACTCCAGCCTGGGCGACAAAGCGAGACTCCGTCTCAAAAAAAACAAAAAACAAAAAAACAAAAACAAAACAAAACAAAAACAAAACAAAACAAAACTACTCCCTGGACTGTATGCTGCACTAGTCCAGTGGAATGCTGAGGGCTAGGGCTGTGTGTGTTGTGCCTAACTTTGTGCACATGTAGCACACACAGTGGAGGCTCAAATAATATTTGCCAAGTAAGGCTGGGAGCAGTGGCTCACACTTGTAATCCCAGCACTTTGGGAGGCCAAGGCAGGCAGATCACGAGCTCAGGAGTTCAAGACCAGCCTGGTTAACCTGGTGAAACCCCGTCTCTACTAAAAATATAAAAATTAGCCGAGTGTGGTGGCATGGGCTACTCCAGAGGCTCAGGCAGGAGAATTGCTTGAACCCGGGAGGCAGAGGTTGCAGTGAGTCAAGATGGCACCACTGAACTCCAGCTCTGGGCGACAGAGCAAGACTCCATCTCAGAAAAAGAAAAAAAAAATTGCCAAGTGAATACAGCACATGCACAAATATTTATGAAGCCCTCTGTACTAGGCCAAGTACCATGCTGGCCTCTGGAGCTCCAGAGCAAGAAGAGGCCTAGACCAGGTTCCTGTTTGCCCGACACAGAGATGACCTTCAAGAGGAGAAGAGAGCCAGATGCGGTGGCTCACTGTATTCCCAGAAGTTTGGGAGGCCGAGGCGGGCGTATGACCTGAGGTCAGGAGTTCGCCAACATGGTGAAACCCCACCTCTACTAAAAATACAAAAATTAGCCAGGTGTGGTGGCAGGTGCCTGTAGTCCCAGCTACTCAGGAGGCTGAGGCAGGAGAGTCGCTTGAACCCAGGAGGCAGAGGTCGCAGGGAACTGAGATCGCGCCACTGCACTCCAGCCTGGGCAAAAGAACAAGACTCTGTCTGAAAAAGAAAAAAAAAAAGGAAAAGACAAATGTCAAGGCATTGACCAAATCAGTGAACTAGATCATCTGACCTAGTGATTAGTGCTTCAAAGAAAATAAAGGCCAGGCGCAGTAGCTCATCCCTGTAATCCCAGCACTTTGGGAGGCCAAGGCAGGCAGATCATTTGAACCCTGGAGTTGGAGACCAGCCTGGGCAACATAGCAAGACCCGCCTGTCTCTACAAACAATGAAAAAATTAGCTGGGTGTGCTGGCTCTCTCCTGTAGTCCCAGCTACTTGGGAGGCTGGAGTGGGAGGTTCACCTGAGCCCTGGGAGGTTGAGGCTGCAGTGAGCTATGGTCTGCCACTGCACTCCAGCCTGGGCAACAGAGTGATAGTCTGTTTCAAAAATATATATATATATATATATATATACACATATATATATAGAGAGAGAGTAATAATAAGAAACAGAAAGAAAAGAAAAGAAAAGAAGCAGGGTTAAAAGGTGGGGATTGGGTAGTCAGGTAAGGCCTCTGAGGAGGTGAGGTCTGAGCTAAGCCTAAGCGGGAAGAGGGAGATGGCCATGAACATTTTGGCTATGAAACGGTTTGGGAAGTACTATTCCAAGTCCTTCAATGGAAACTTAGCCTGGCCTGCAGAAGGACCAGGGAGCGTTGTGATTGGAGCAGAGAGGAACGTGCTAACGAGTCAGAGAAGTTGGTAGGGCCTGGGCCACTGAGGGCTTTTTAGGACACAGGGAGGTGTTTTATTCTAAAGATGATGAGAATTCATTGGTAAGTAAGTGACAGAGGCGCCTTGAGTGTCAAATTCGTTCTAGGACCCCACTCCCATACCAACATCTATAGATGCACTTATATAAAATGGTGTAGTATTTGCATATAACCTACACAACATCCTCCCGCATACTTTAACATCTCTAGATTGCTTATAATACCTCATATGATGTAAATGCTAGGTAAATAGTTATTATACTGTTTTGCTTTTGTTTCTTTTTTTGAGAGGGAGTCTTGCTCTCTCACCCAGGCTGGAGTGCAGTAGCACGATCTCACCTCACTACAACCTCCGACTCCTGGGTTCAAGGGATTTTCCTGCCTCAGCCTCCCGAGTAGCTGGGATTACAGGCCCACGCCACCATATCCAGCTAATTTTTTAATATTTTTGGTAGAGACGAGGTTTCACCCCGTTGGCCAGGCTGGTCTCCAACTCCTGACCTCAAGTGATCTGTCTGCTTCGACCTCCCGATATTTGTATATTTTTTATTATATTGTTATTTTTATTGTTTTAAAAATATTTTCCATCCACAGTTGGTTGAATTCATGAATGTGGAACCCATGGATATGGAAAACCAAATGTGTATTCACAGGGGTGTGCAGCCATCACCACTGTCTAATTTGAGAACATTTTCTTTCTTTCTTTTTTTTTTTTTTTGAGAGGGAGTCTCACTCTGTCACCCAAATTGGAGTACAGTGGTGTGATCTCGGCTCACTGCAACCTCCGCCTCCCAGGTTCAAGCAATTCTCCTGCCTCAGCCTCCCAAGTAGCTGGGATTACAGGCACTTCCCACCATGCCCAACTAATTTTTGTATTTTTCATAGAGACTGGGTTTCACCATGTTGGTCAGGCTGGTCTCGAACTTCTGACCTCAAGAGATCCTCTCGCTTCGGCCTCCCAAAGTGCTGGGATTATAGGGACGAGCCACCACACCTGGCCTACTTCACTCCTTTTTATGGTGGAAGAATATTCCATCATATGGATTTACCACTTTTTGTTTAACCATTCATCTGCTGATGGACATTGGGCCATTCGTACCTTTTGACTCTTATGAATAATGCTGCTATGAACATTTGTATTCTAGCATCTATTTGATAACCTGTTTTCAGTTCTCTTGGGTGTATACCCAGGAGTAATGCTGTTTAACATTTTGAGAAAGTCAGTTTTCCACAGTGGTTTCATCATTTCACATTCCCACCAGCAGTGCACCAAGGTTCCAGTTTTTCCACATCCTCACCAACACTTGTTGTTTTCGTTTTTTTTAAAAAAATTATTGGCTGGGTGTGGTGGCTCACGCCTATAATCGGAGCACTTTGAGAGGCCAAGGCAGGTGGATCACAAGCTCAGGAGTTCGAGACCAGCCTGGCCAACATGGTGAAACTCTGTCTCTACCAAAGATAGAAAAATTAGCCGGGCATGGTGGTACGCACCTGTAATCCCAGCTACTTGGAAGGTTGAGGCAGGAGAATCACTTGAACCTGGGAGGCGGAGGTTGCAGTGAGCCGAGATTGCGCCATTGCACTCCAGCCTGGGTGACAGTGTGACACTCTGTCTCAGAAAAAAAAAAAAAAAATTCTAGTTATTCTAGTGGGTATGAAGCGGTATCTCCTGGTTTTAGTTAGCACTCACGTCTTTTTTTTCTTTTGGGACACAGTCCTGTTCTGTCACCCAGGCTGTAGTGTAATGGTGTGATCTCAGTTCACTGCAACTTCTACCATCCTGATTCCAGCAATTCTCCTGCCTCAGCCTCCTGAGTAGCTGGGACTACAGACGCACGCCACAAAGCTTGGCTAATTTTTATATTTTTAGTAGAGATGGTGTTTTGCCATGTTGGCCAGGCTGGTTTCGAACTCTTGACCTCAGGTGATCTGCCCACTTCGGCCTCCCAAAGGCTCCCAGGTGTGAGCCACTGCGCCCAGCCTTCAGTTGCATCTTAATGACTAATTATGTTGAGAATCTTTTCATCTGCTTATTGGCCATTTATCTTCTTCTGATAAAGCATTTGTTCAGTCCTTTGCCCATTTTCCATTAGACTTTTGCTCATTTTTTAAACATGCAGAACTGTCTAGCTATCCCAGTCTACTGGCTATGAGACCCAGCCTTCAAAAATTGCCCTTTTTGATTTCCTAGGTCTCTCCTGCCTTGCAGAGTGGCTCACACCTGTAATCCCAACTCTTTTGTTTTTGGAGACAGAGTCTCTCTGTTGCCCATGCTGGAGTGCAGTGGCAGCGATCTCAGCTCACTGCACCCCTGCCTCCCAGGTTCAAGTCATTCTCCTGCCTCAGCCTCAAGTAGCTGGAACTACAGGCATGCGCTAACATGCCCGGCTAATTTTTGTATTTTCAGTAGAGACAGGGTTTCTCCATGTTGGCAAGGCTGGTCTTGAATTCCTGACCTCACATGATCTGCCCGCCTCAGCCTCCCAAAGGGCTGGAATTACAGGCGTCAGCCACCTCGTCCAAGTAATCCCAACTCTTTGGGAGGCCAAGGAGGGAGGACGGCTTGAAGCCAGGAGTTTGAGACCAGTTTGGGCAACATAATGAGAATCCATCACTACCAAAAAAAAAAAGTAGCCAGGACGTGGTGGCGCGTGCCTATAATCCAAAATACTGGGGCGGCTGAGACAGCAGGATCACTTGAGCCTAGGAGTTCTAGGCTGCAGTGAGATGATGCGCGGGATCACACAGCTGAGATTTGCACCCTGAACGGTGGAATTCCAAAGCTCCATGCTCTTCCTATAACTCTTACTGTCTTATCTCCAAATCTCCAAGTGTTTATTGTTACCTCCTCTGTACAGAAGAGAAACTAAAGGCCAGGGAAGCCTGGGAGGTTTTCCTGGGTCACACGCAAAGGCCAGGGACCGGGTCTTGGGTCTCCCACCCCAGCCCACAGATCTCCCCGCCCCGATAGCATAGACACGGGGGACAGGGAAGGGCGCGGAGTGACTCGGCCTTTCCGGCCGGCCGAGTCGGGTCGCGCCTTCCTGCTGAGTCACGGCCTCCGCGGGGAGCCGCTCGGGGCGGGGCTGGGGAAGACAACGGGAAGCGGGAGTGCGCCCCGCGTGGGAACCGGAGCCCCACCCCTGGCCCCACGGCAGCCTACTGATTTGAGAGCCTGCGACTGGCACAGCCTATCACAGCCAGCTGCAGAGTGCTGGTGAGGCGGGGCCGAGGGCGTAGGCCACACCCCCTCCTCCTCCCCTAGAACCCGCCCATCGCGCCGCACGTCTCGGGGCTTCTGGGGACATCCCGGGCCCAGCCACTGGATGGGCGGGGCTGGCTGGGCCCTGGGCACGGAGCCCTGCGGCCTACGCGGGCACAGGAAGGAAGGGACAGGAACGGCCTCCACAAGCCTGGCATGAAGGCGACCTTATTAGTCTATGTGGCCACTCGCAACTTACAAAGAGCGTTTATCTCCCCCCAACCCTGCCCCTTCCCACCAAGGCTAGGCCAGGGTATTTACTCTTGTTTTCAGGGGTCTTTACCCTTGTAACCCAAAGAGGCCTGTTAAAATTGTAAAGCGGTGGGTCACGCCTGTAACCCCAGCACTTTGGGAGGCCAAGGCAGGAGGATCACTTGAGCCCAGGAGTTAGAGACCAACCTGGGCAATATAGTGAGACCCCTCCCCCGCCAATCTCTACAAAAAAATTTTAAAAGTTACTCAAATTGGTGGCACGTGCCTGTAGTCCCAGCCACTCTGGAGGCTGAGGTGGGAGGATCACTTAAGCCTCGGAGGTCAACGCTACAGTGAGTTATGATGACAATACTGCACTTCAGCCTGGGTGACAGAGTGAGACCCTGTCTTAAAAAAAAAAAAAAAATTATAAAACCAATTTTTAATAAAACCAGGATTGGAAAGGGAGGGGCTCCTGTACACTCGCAGACATGTGCACTAGAGTGAGGGTTTAACAGGACCAGCTGCCTAGAGGCACCCCAGCAAAAGCATGAGAGTGCAGGGTCTCCAGAGTGCGCCCTGGGACTTTTTTTATTTTTTTATTTTTTTGGACGTGGAGCACACTCTGTCGCTCAGGCTGGAGCGTAATGGTGCAATCTTGGCTCACTGCAGTCTCTGCCTTCTGGGTTCAAACGATTCTCTTGCCTCTGCCTCCCAAGTAGCTGGGGCTGCAAGCATGCGCCACCACACCCAGCTAATTTTTTGTATTACTAGTAGAGGTGGGGTTTCACCATGTTGGACAGGCTGGTCTCGAACTCCTGGCCTCAAGTGATCCCGCCCGGCCAGATTTGAATTCTTTTTGGGTTTTCTTTTAGATGAAGTTTTGCTCTGTCTCCCAGGCTGGAGTGCAATAGCGTGGTCTTGGCTCACTGCAACCTCTGCCTCTTGGGTTCAAGCAATTCTCCTGCCTCAGCCTCCCGAGTAACTGGGACCACAGGTGCATACCACCACATTCGGCTAATTTTTTGTACTTTTAGTGGAGACGGGTTTTCACCATGTTAGCCAGGATGGTCTCAATCTCCTGACCTCGTGATCTGCCCGCCTCAGTCTCCCAAAGTGCTGGGATTGCAGGCGTGAGCCACTGCACCTGGCCAGATTTGAATTTTTAAAAGATCACTCTGGGTATCCTGTGGAGAAGAGATGGTAGGGAAACAGGGAATCCAGAGGCAGTAGGGAGCAGGGAATCCAGTTTGGAGACTCCTATGATAGTACAGGGAGAGAACTGGTTTGAAGCCTGATGGGAGTGGTAGAGACAGTGAGAAGAGGATGAATTGTTGACCTGTCCAAAGTGGGCTGTCATGCTCAGGAGAGTTAGAATACAGCTCCCTCCCTTAGACCCCATTTGTTTATTTGTTCATTTATCCTCTCTCTTTTTTTTTTTTCTTTTTTTTTAGAGACAGGGTCTTGCTCTGTCCTCCAGGCTGGAGTGAAGTGGCGCAATTATAGCTCACTGCAGCCTCCAACTCCTGGGCTCAGCCAGTCCTCCTGCATCAGCTGGGACTGAGCAGCTGGAACTACGGGCGTGCATTACCATGCCTGGCTAATTATTTTCTCATTCATTCAACAAATATTTGAGCACCACTCTGGGTCAGAAATTATGTCCGGTCTGCCAGGGAGAGGGTCTGCTGCTGCATCCATTGAGGGCTTGGAAGGGAAAGGGTGATGTCTGCAAAGGGATTGCTGCAGACCTCACGGCGGCCCCACAACTGCACAATATTTGGACGTTGTCTTGGGGTGCCTGGTCTCATCTTCTTGCTGCCAGCCAGCCAGAGATTATTATGTTTTCTTGGCAGATGCAGAAACAAGATGCTCAGAGAAGGGACCAGTCTGCTCAAGGTCACCCACCCTGAACTAGAGGCAGCCTTGGAACCTGAGTATCTGGGCTGTCACCTTCTTCTCTTCCCCCTGCAGTCTGGCTGCCCACATTGGTTTGTTTCATGCTCAGAGAGTCCCTCCATCACTCTCAGGCAGGAGGGGAAGCTGCAGACAGAGGGATGCTTGCTCCCTGCCTCTCTGAGTCCAGCTCCGATCTCGAGATTGCTGTATTATTAGTAACAGCCCACGTCTGCGCAGTGCTTAACAGCCTCCAGTGAGCCAGGAGACTTTGCATGCAATATCTCATTTGATCCACCTGGCCAGCCACAACTGGGAAGTGAAAATTATTGTTCTCATTTTACAAGTGGGGAAACTGAGGCTCAAAAACGGTATGCATTCATTGAATTACATTGAGGTTCAAAGACACACAACAAATACATATCCACCAAATTCGGATCCCCTGCTGCTGTGGGATGCCAAAATGAACAGGATGTGGACTCTGCATGCAGGAGGAGACAGCCTAGTGGGATATAATTCATATACATTCCTAGGCCTTGTATGAGACCTCATGTGGGGGACATTGCAGGAGAAATGTTATGGACATTGGAGGCAGAAGAAAAGGTCCTGCCTAGTAGAAGTTCTGGGGCCAGGCACGGTGGCTCAAGCCTGTAATCCCAGCACTTTGGGAGGCCGAGATGGGCAGATCACGAGGTCAGGAGATAGAGACCATCCTGGCTGACACGGTGAAACCCCGTCTCTACTAAAAAATACAAAGAAAATTAGCTGGGCGAGGTGGCGGGCGCCTGTAGTCCCAGCTACTCGGGAGGCTAAGGCAGAAGAATGGCATAAACCCGGGAGGCGGAGCTTGCAGTGAGCCGAGATCCGGCCACTGCACTCCAACCTGGGCGACAGAGCGAGACTCCGTCTCAAAAAAAAAAAAAAAAAAAGAAGTTCTAGGAAGCCTTCTGGAAGAGCAAGCATTTAGCTGGGGTTGAAGGACCTGGATTTGGGTAGCTAGGGAAGGGGAGATGGGCTCCTTCCATACCTTCTCCCAGCATCCTGTATCCTGGGCTGCTTCTGTTGGTGTGTCTCT
The DNA here is from genome assembly GCF_047675955.1 of Chlorocebus sabaeus. NCBI lineage: Eukaryota > Metazoa > Chordata > Mammalia > Primates > Cercopithecidae > Chlorocebus > Chlorocebus sabaeus. The sequence goes on along the minus strand of NC_132931.1, from coordinate 9,981,692 downwards.
CTCTTTTTTTTTTTTTTTTTTTTGAGATGGAGTCTCGCTCTATCGCAGTGGCATGATCTTGGCTCACTGCAACCTCCGCCTCCCAGGTTCAAGAGATTCTCCTGTCTCAGCCTCCTGAGTAGCTGGGACTACAGGCACGCGCCACTGCGCCCAGCTAATTTTTGTATTTTTAGTAGAGACAGGGTTTCACCATTTTGGCCAGGCTGGTCTTGTACTCCTCGCCTCAAGTGGTCTGCCCACCTCGGCCTCCCAAAGCGCTGGGATTACAGGTGTGAGCCACCACATCCGGCCCAATGTGTCATTATTTTATGCACCTAATAGGCACTCAACTTTTTTTTTTTTTTTTTTTTTTTTTTTGAGACTGAGTCTTGCTCTCTTGCCCAGACTGGAGTGCAGTGGCATGGGGACAAGGGGGTGATGGACATGAGCTGTTAATTGGTGGGATCTTTGAAAATTATGCAGCCCTGGGAGCTGGGATCACAACCTATTCTCACCACTCACCACCCTCAGCTTGGCTAGATTTTGAAACTATTGAAACCATCCCCGAAGGATGCTGGGTGCAGGAGGCATATATTAACTCTAAGTTCTTGTTGGACCTGAAGGATACCCTTATACCCTAGTCTCACCCAGGTCCCCATCTCTATGGGGCAGGTGAAGACTTGTTCTGAATCACTGAGGACTAGGGAGGTTGTTTCCTTTTTTTTTTTTTTTTTTTTGAGATGGTGTCCTGCTCTGTCGCCAGGCTGGAGTGCAGTGGCACCATCTCAGCTCACTGCAACCTCTGCCTCCTGGGTTTAAGCGAGACGCCTGCCTCAGCCTCCCGACTAGCTGGGACTACAGGTGTGCGCCACCACGCCTAGCTAATTTTTGTATTTTTAGTGGAGATGGGTTTTCACCGTATTGGCCAGGATGGTCTCAATCTCTTGACCTCGTGATCCACCCACCTCGGCCTCCCAGAGTGCTGGGATTACAGGTGTGAGCCACTGCACCTGGCCGGTTGTTCCGATTTTACAGATGAGAATGAAGACTGCAAGATGTGGGCTGGGCGCAATGACTCATGCCTGTAATTGCAGCACTTTGGGAGGTCAAGGTGGTAGGATTTCTTGAGCCCAGGAGTTTGAGACCAGCCGGGCAACACAGGGAGATCCCTGCTCCTCATCCATCTCCTGTCCCAGAAAGTAAAAACAAACAAACAAACAAACAAATAAATAAAATAAGTGGGCCTAGCTACTAGGGAGGCCAGGGCAGGAGGATCCCTTGAGTCCAGGAGGTTGAGGCTGCAGAGAGCTATGATGCCCTCCAGCCTAGGCAACAGAGCAAGACTCTGTCTCCAAAAAAACAAAACCAGAAAGACTGCAAGGATCTCAGTGGCTGCCAAACATCACAGCTAGAATTGGAGTCCATGCTTCCAACGCAGCCCTATTCTACGACCTCATCCTCCCCCGGAGGAAGCCCTTCAGGGGCCTGCCTCAGTCTGTGTATGGGGAAACAGGGTCACCCCGCTGGGCTTTCTGCAGCAGTTTGTCCAGATGGAAGAGACACCCCAGCTGCCTGGCCTGGTGGCCTCCACCTTCCCCGAGCAGCCGTCCCTCTTGCACGGATTGGGTTCATCCCAGCAGCTTCCGGGATGAGTCTCGGGCACCTGGACAGGCACTCAGCATCTTCTTTCCCTGTCTCCATCTCTGGCAGTCTGTCTTCCTGTCTGTTCCTCTATTGGATCCTCATCTCTCTCTGGGGCTGTGTTTCCACCATGGTGTGTCTGTTTCTCTGTCATTATTCTTTTCTCATCTCTGTTATTATTATATGTTTTGTCTACCTCAAGGTTTCCTCCCTGATCTTTCTCCTATCCCAGGAATGGCCTTAGGATTTCCAGCCCCTTAGGAATCACAGTGGCCCCTGCTCTTCCTGGTCCCTCTCCTCCACTGCCTCCATGAGCCAGTGGATTACAGACCAGCCGCCGTGGCTCACACCTTTAATCCCAGCACTTTGGGAGGTCGAGGAAGGCGGATCACTTGAGGCCAGGAGTTCGAGATCAGCCTGGCCAACATGGCAAAACCCCGTCTCTACTAAAAATACAAATATTAGCCTGGTGTGGTGGCGGGCACCTGTAGTCCCAGCTACTCAGGAGGCTGAGGCACGAGAATCGCTTAAACCCGGGAGGGGGAGGTTGCAGTGAGCCGAGATCGCACCACTGTACTTCAGCCTGGAGGACAGAGTGAGACTGTGTCTAAAAAAATAAAAATAAAAAAAATCCCATTGTCATGCTCCAATCTATTCAAGCCCTTGGCTTCCTCTTCCCTCATTATGAAGCCCAAGAGTCCCACACTCTCCCCATCTTACAGAGCTGGACGCGTTGCCCAGATATCAGGTTTACCGAATGAAATTAGAGCATGTCCGGCCTCTGTCCCAGGCAGAATGGAAAGGTGTGGAAGCCCAAGGCCCCGGCTGCCCCACCCGTCATGCTGCCCCTTCCAGACGCCTTGGGCAAACCCCTTTCCTCAAAGCTCAGGTTCTGCAGCTCCATAAGCTGTCCCTTTGCCCAAACCACCTGGTCCTAGGTGGGATTCCTGAAACCTTTGGTCTCTGATTGTAGTTTTCCTCCTTCCCCGGACCCTGCCTCATCCTGGGGAATTCCTGCATCCACAGCACACGGCATCTTCCATCTGAGCATGTCAGGGTGAACCTTCTCAAACCTGGGCTTCAGCCCGCATCCATATCAGCCCCCCATGACCCATGACCCAGGGGTTTATGTGGATCTTGGAGGACGTCCCAGAACCAGGACACTCCACTCTCCACTCTCCCTGTTTTTTTTTTTTTTTTTTTTTTTGAGACGGAGTCTCACTCTGTAGCCAGGCTGGAGTGCAGTGGCGCGATCTTGGCTCACTGCAACCTCTGCCTCCTGGGTTCAAGCAATTCCCTGGCCTCAGCCTCCCTAGTAGCTGGGACTACAGGTGTGTGCCACCACGCCCAGCTAATTTTTGTATTTTTAGTACAGACCGGGTTTCACCATGTTGGCCAGGATGGTCTCAATCTCTTGACCTCGTGTTCCGCCTGCCTTGGGCTCCCAAAGTGCTGGAATTACATACACGAGCCACCATGCCCAGTCACTCCACTCTCTTGATGCTCTGGCACCTCTACTCCATCGTCCCCCTCTACCTATTCTTCAGGGTCCTCCAGGCCTCCAGCCCCTGACTGCCTCCTTCTTTCCTTTCTCCACCTTGGCTAATATGAGCACTCACTTCTTTGATATATTGAACTCCCTACCCCCTGATCTCATGGCCACAGTGGGCCACTGCTTGCTGTGGGTGGTGTGACCTCGGCTTTCTCAGCTCCTGGCCCAGGCTGCTGAGGGCCCTGGAGAAAACCACAGATGCAGGGCCCTCAGTGCCTAGTCTCCAGGCCCAGCTGGTATCCTAACAGCCGGTCCTTCCCCAGCGTGCTCCCCCACCCTCTCCGGAGGCTCCTGGAAACCTTCAGCCTGTTCTCCAGCCTCTTCCCATCCTCCTCCATGACTCAGCAGATGACTTCAGAGAAACACCTCTCAGAGAAACAGGTTCCCGGGGACCTGCTTGCTGTCTGCTCAGAAATCGATTCTCTTGCCTTCCACTTCAGTGGAACCTCCCTGAGTGCTCCAGACCTCCCCGTTTCCAGTTATCCACATGTCCCTCCCACCTCCACCCCTAACCCTCCAGCCTCACTCTCTCTAGGCTCCTGCGTTTAAACCATCCCAGGCATCTCCCGGCCTAATATAGTCTTCCTATTGCCCACAGCCACCAGCAATATCAGCTCCTCCCTTCTTCATCTGACCATTAATTTACTGTTCAAAACAGTTATCTCCAAATCTTTTTTCCTTTTTTTTCCTTAAGAGATTGGGTCTTGCTCTGTCACCCAGGCTGGAGTGCAGTGGTGCAATCACAGCTCACTGCAGCCTCCAACTCCCAGGCTCAAGCAATCCCCCTGCCTTAGCCTCCCGAGCAGCAGGGATTACAAGCGTGGCTCACCACACTCGGCTAATGTTTTGAATTTTTTATTTTAAACAGACGGGGTCTCACTCTGTTGCCCAGGCTGGTCTCCAACTCCTGGACTCAAGAAATCTTCCCACCTTGGCCTCCCGTAGTGTATGGGTTATAATTGTCAGCCACTGTGCCCAGTCAGGACTCCAAATCTTTTTTTTTTTTTTTTTTTTTGAGATGGAGGCAGAGTTTGCAGTGAGCCCAGATCGCGCCGCTGCCCTCCAGCCTGGGCAACAGAGCAAGATTCTGTCTCGAAAAAAGAAAAGAAAAGAGAAGAAGGTCAACAGCTAGTCCAGCTAGTCCGTCTTCAGGTTTTGCTTCTCAGGACCTTTTATCTTACCGTCTCCCAGTCCCAGAACCTAGAAAATCCCCATGATGCCATCACATCCTCTTTATGTATGTACGTATGCATTTTCTCTTTCTATGAAATGGGGTCTTAGTATGTTGCCCAGGCTGGTCTTGAACTCTCAAGCTCAAGCAATCCTCCTGCCTCAGCTTCCCAAATACCTGGGACTACAGGCACATGCCACTGTGCATGGCTCATTGAACACTTATTTTTTTTTATTTTTTTTTTTCCGAGATGGAGTCTAGCTCTGTCACCGAGGCTGGAGTGCAGTGGCACAATCTTGGCTCACTGCAACCTCCACCTCCTGGGTTCAAGCGATTCTCCTGCCTCAGCCTCCTGAGTAACTGGGATTACAGGTGCACACCACCACGCTTGGCTAATTTTTGTTTCTTTTTTTTTTTGAGATGGAGTTTTACTCTTGTTACCCAGGCTGGAGTGCAATGGTGTGATCTCGGCTGACTGCAACCTCTACCTCTTGGGTTCAGGCGATTCTCCTGCCTCAGCCTCACGAATAGCTGGAATTACAGGCATGTATCACCACACCTGGCTAATTTTGTATTTTTAGTAGAGAAAGGGTTTCTCCATGTTAGTCAGGCTGGTCTCATCCACCCACCTTGGCCTCCCAAAGTGCTGGGATGACAGGCGTGAGCCACCGTACCAGGTCCATTTGTGTGTGTGTGTATATATATATATATACACACACACACACATATATATATATATTTTTTTTTTTGAGACAGAATCTCGTTCTGTCACCCAGGCAGGTATGCAGTGGTGCAATCTCGGCTCACTGCAAGCTCTGCCTCCTGGGTTCACGCCATTCTCCTGCCTCAGCCTCCTGAGTAGCTGGGACTGCAGGCACCTGCCACCACACCTGGCTAAGTGTTTGTGTTTTTAGTAGAGATGGGGTTTCATCATGTTAGCCAGGATGGTCTCCATCTCCTGACCTCGTGATCTGCCCGCTTTGGCCTCCCAAAGTGCTGGGATTACAGGCGTGAGTTACCGCGCCCGGCCCATTTTTGTATTATTATTATTTTTTTTTTAGTAGAGACGGGGTTTCACCATGTTGGCCAGGCTGGTCTTGAACCCCTGACCTCAAGTAATCCATCTGACTCAGCCTCCCAAAGTGCTGGGATTACAGGCGTGAGCCACTGTCATCAAGCACTTCTGATCTTCACAAGATAGCTGGAGTTCAGATAACTTTGGCAAAGGCAAGAAAATGTAAAGGTTTTCATATTAACTCAAGTGGCTTGTTTTGATCTGATGGATCACTGGTTCCTCATTCAACAAAGGAAAGACAAAGATCCACAGAAGAGAAGTCATTGCTTTAAGGTTATTTAGCAAGTCATTGTTGGAACCAGGCCTCTAGGGTTCTATTTGCTGTCCTGGCTCCTGAATCCAGCATGGATGGCCACAGTCTTGTGCAGTCCACCTGGCAACTGCCCTGCCTCCAACTTTGCCAGTGGGGCCTTGACCCTGACTCTTGCAGAGACCACACTCCTTCTCATTCCCATGATGGGGCAGGTCATTTGCTTCTTCCCTCTATCCCCTCCCTCACCTACCTACCTTCCTCTGCATCCTCTGATAGACGGGGTTAGAAATAAATCCAGCTGGCCAAGTGCAGTGGCTCACACCTGTAATCCCAGCGTTTTGGGAGGCCAGGGTGGGTGGATCACCTGAGGTCAAGAGTTCGAGACAGCCTGACCAACATGGTGAAACCCTGTCTCTACTAAAAATACAAAATTAGCTGGGTATGTTGGTGGGCGCCCGTAATCCCAGCTACTCAGGAGACTGAGGCAGGAGAATAGCATGAACCTGAGAGGTGGAGGTTGCAGTGAGCCAAGATTGTGCCTCCGCACTCCAGCCTGGGTAACAGAGATTCTGACTGAAAAAAAAAAAAAAAAAAAAAAAAAAAAAAAAAAAAAAGATGTCACTCCATTCTCTGTCTCAAAAAAAAAAAAAAAAAAAAAAAAAAAAGAAGAGAAAAGAAAAAGAAGAAATTCCCTCCACTGAGCTGGTGCTTCTGGATGGTGGGATAGGGAACAGGAAACACAAGAGCCAGGTTTACAACCCAGCGACTCCACTGACTGGCTGTGGGACGTGGACAGATTACTTCATAATCCTACTGTCCAGTGGGGTCTGGGGGACGCATTTGCTCCCCTGTTTCTTCTTACTTATTGGCCTTTCCCCACCATCTGAGTGTTAGGGACTGAGGCAGGGACAGGGGAGGATAGAGCATTAATTACAGAGCCTAAAACAGCCTTTTTTTTTTTTTTTTTTGAGACTTAGTCTCACTCTGTCGCCCAGGCTGGTGTGCGGTGGCATGATCTCGGCTCACTGAAATCTCCGTCTCCTAGGTTCAAGCGATTCTCCTGCCCCAGCCTCCCAAGTAGCTGGGACTATAGGCGTGCACCACCACACCCAGCTAATTTTTGTATTTTTAGTAGAGATAGGGTTTCACCATGTTGGCCACAATGGTCTCGATCTCTTGACCGCGTGATCCACCCGCCTCAGCCTCCCAAAGTGTTGGGATTACAGGCATGAGCCATTGCGCCCGGCCCCAAGGCAGCCTTTTATGTAGACCACCCCTAGGTTGAGGGTGCTAGCCCTGGGGCTGGAGGCCAAACCTTCACTTGTTCTAAGGTGCTCTTTGGCCTTATGTAATGCTCTGGGCTCATATTTCTCAAAGCGGGTGGTGTCAAGAGCCTAGCACCCCATGTCGTGGCCATCGATGTTGTTGGTCATCTTTCCATTTCCATCGCACAACAGGCATTGTGGATGGAGAGAAGCACTTGGTGAAAACCTACTCTCCACTCCTGGAGAGTGTCCAATGTGGGGACAAAAGGGCTTCACATATTCTGGTGTCGTGATTGATCGATTGATTTATTGATGTGGAGTCTCTATCTGGTGCCCAGACTGGAGTGCAGTGGTGCAATCTCAGCTCACTGCAACCTTTGCCTCCCTGGTTCAAGAGATTCTCCTGCCTCAGCCTCCCAAGTAGCTGAGACTATAGGTGCGTGCCACCATGCCTGGCTAATTTTTGTGTTTGGTGTCATCGTTAAGAGCTGCTGGGCTGGGCGTGGTGGCTCATGCCTGTAATCCCAGCACTTTGGGAGGCCGAGGCGGGCAGATCACGAGGTCGGGAGATCGAGACTATCCTGGCTAACATGGTGAAACCCCATCTCTACTAAAAATGCAAAAATTACCTCGGCATGGTGGTGCGTGCTTGCAGTCCCCAGCTACTCAGGAGGCTAAGGCAGGAGAATTGCTTGAATCCGAGAGGTGGAGGTTACAGTGAGCTGAGATTGGGCCACTGCACTCCAGTCTGGCAACAGAATGAAACTGTCTCAAAAAAAAAAAAAGAAAAAAAAGGAAAAAAAAAAGCTGCTGGAAGCTGGGAGTGGAGGCTCATGCCTTTAATCCCAGCACTTTGGGAGTCCAAGGTGGGGAGGATCACTTGAGGCCAGGAGTTTGCAACCAGTCTAGGCAACATAGCGAGATCCTCATCCCTACACAAAACAGGTTAACTGGTCATGGTGGCGCCTGTAGTCCCAGCTACTCAGGAGGCTGAGGTGGGAGGATCACTTGAGCCCAGGAGTTGGAGGCTGCAGTGAGATATGATCCTACCACTGCACTTAAGCCTGGACAACATAGTCAGATCTCGCCTCTACTACAAGTTAAAAATTTTTTTTTAAATTAAAAAAGCTGTTAGGGAGAAGGAAAGTTATCCTTTTTCTTTTCTTTCTTTCTTTCTTTTTTTTTTTTTTTTTTTTTGATGGAGCCTCGCTCTGTCACCCAGGCTGGAGTGGAGTGGCATGATCTCAGCTCACTGCAACCTCTGCCTCCCCGGCTCAAGCCATCCTCCAAACCATGTTTCCCAGGCTGGTCTTGAACTCCTGAGCTCAAGCAATCCTCCCACTTTGGCCTCCCAAAGTGCTGGGATTACAGGCGTGAGCCACCGTGCCCGGCCCGTATTTTTTTTTCTTTTAATCCCAGAGGGTAGAATAAGAAAGCACGGGCAGAAGGTTCTGGGAATGTGAGAGCTGTCCCACAGTGGAAAGGTGACCTCGGGGAATGGTAAATTGCCTGTGGCTGGAGGTGTGCTAGGAAGGGCTGAGAACAAGGAGATGGAGAGCTGTATACAAGATTTCTATCCTGGACAAACTAGAGTCCCACTGCAGTTCTTTCCAACTTAGCAGTCCCAAACTCCAGGAAGACAGGAAGGGCACCTGGCTGGCTCTGAAACCTAGAAGGCACTGCAGGGTCCACGCCCCTGAGCCATCTTGACTGTGCTGGAAGCTGGAGGTGGAGATGGTGCCTTTTTGCCCCTGCCTGCCCCCAGGCTCAGAGCAAGGAGTTGGGGATGAATGTCTGTGCCTGCCTCCTGCCCTGGTGCAGCCTGGGCTCCTGTCTGCCTGCTGCATCAGCACTGGCGTTCCTATTACATGACCAAGTGGGATTTGCACTCTGGAAGCATTAGTGCTGGGCAGACTTGGCAGAACGGCCAATACCAGAAAATGCCAGCTCCTGCACCCCTTCCAGCCAGCTCCCGGGACCCCTCCTGGCTGTTTTCCTTCCTTTTCAGGCAACCCAGGCTGGCCTCCTTCAGACCACTGGTGGTGCATAAACCCTCCAGAGAGATTTGAAAACATACAGATCCTCAGACCTCTCAGCACTGGAGACTGATCCACTATGTCTAGGTGGGGTCTGGGGCCTATTCTAGATCAGCTTCCTCAGAGCGTTGGGGGACTGTGATGCACAGCTAGGCTGAGGACCAGTGCTCAGCATCACCCATGAGCAGTGGTCTCTGTCCCCTGACTCCCCCGCCATTGCTGGACAGCTCCAGCTGATGGAGAAATCACTTCCTTGAACTGAACTGAAATTGATGGGCTCTCTCCACTTGGAGTCCTCTAAAAACACAAAAACAGCCATCAGTGGTGGCTCACACCTGTAATCCTAGTACTTTGGGAGGCTGAGGCGGGAGGATTGTTTGAGGTCTGGAGTTTGAGACCAGCCTAGGCAACACAGCGAGACACTGTCTCAAAAAAAAAAAATCAAAATATTAGTTGGGTGTGGTGTAGTCCCAGCTACTTGGGAGGCTGAGGTGGGAGGATCGCCTGAACTTGGGAGGTTGAGGGCTGCAGTGAGCCATGATCACACCATTGCACTCCAGCCTGAGTGACAAAGGGAGACCCTGTGTCAATACACACACATATGCATACACACACACACACACGAAAAACCACAGGCTGCCACCATCCCCGTCACTGTGGGTCCCCCACAAGTCATTTGTCCTCTGTTGGTATTCCAAGTAGCCAAAACACTCCAGATTCTTCTATGAAGTCGAAGAATACTGCTGTTCATTTCACAGTTCGATTCAAAGGGCATGGTACAGTTTTCTCTTTAAGATTCAGTTGGAGAACCCAAGCTCTGGATTGGTAAAGTACTTGGCCTAAGTTCACACAGCTGGGTTTTGGGAGAAGATTGCAGCCCAGGCTCTTCTCCCTCTTGAGAATACTTGTCTCTTTGAGACAGTGGCCCATTTTTTTCATGGTGACACACATTCCCTTGGTGGGATACATTTTTTTTTGTTTTTTTAGACAGAGTCTCGCTCTGCCTCCCAGGCTGGAGTATAGCAGTGCGATCTTGGCTCACAGCAACCTTTGCCTCCCGGGTTCCAGCAATTCTCCAACCTCAGCCTCCCCAAGGAGCTGGGATTACAGACGTGTACCACCATTCCTGGCTAATTTTTGTATTTTTAGTAGAGACAGGGTTTCGTCATGTTGGCCAGGATGGTCTTGAACGCCTGGCTTCAAGTGATCCTCCCATCTTGGCCTCCCAAAGTGATGGGATTACAGGCATGAGGCACTGCACCTGGCCTCCTTTAAAAAAAATTATTTTTTATCTTTTTATTTTTTGAGATAGTGTCTCACTGTGTTGCCCAGACTGGAGTGCAGTGGCGCCATCATAGCTCACTGCAGCCTCCAACTCCTGGGGTCATGTGATCCTCCCACCTCAGCCTCCCAAAGTGCTGGGGTTATGGGGTTACAGGTGTGAGTCACAATGCCTGGCCTGATTCCCTTCTTAAAGCAGAGAGTCTCTTTCATTGAACACAGCTTCGCTGAGCACCTGCTCCATGCTAGGCTTGGAGATCAGAGATGGCTCGGATTGTGTCCATGTGTTTGAGGAATATGGCCTCAGAGAAGACAGACTCATATACATCTGAATGCAATATGGTGGTCTGGGCTCTTCTCTAGAGAACATGGCAGGAGAGCCCATGGGGACCGAGGAGAGAGTGGTTAGTTCAACTCAGTGTCTGAGTGAAGATGAGGAGGTATGGGTCTAATGGGGGTGGGCACAGAAGGACTTTTCAGCACAAGGAACAGCTTTTGAAAAAGCCCAGATTGGGCCAGGTGCAGTGGCTCATGCCTGTAATCCCAGCACTTTAGGAGGCCGAAGCGGGCGGATCACCTGAGGTTGGGAGTTCGAGACCAGCCTGACCAACATGGAGAAACCCTATCTCTACTAAAAATACAAAATTAGCTGGGCGTGGTGGCACATGACTGTAGTGCCTTCTATTCAGGAGACTGAGGCAAGAGAATCGCTTGAACCCGGGAGGTGGACGTTACGGTGAGCTGAGATTGTGCCATTGCACTCCAGCCTGGGCAACAAGAGCGAAACTCTGTCTCAAAAAAAGGAAAAAAAAAAAAAAAAGAAAGAAAGAAAAGAAAAGAAAAAGCCCAGGCTGCCCAGGTATGATGACTCATATCTATAATTCCAGCACTTTGGGAGGTTGAGGCAGGAGGATTGCTTGGGCCCAGGAATTTGGGACCTGCTTGGACAACTAAACATAGACCCTATCTCTACAAAAAAACAAGTAGACATTTTTTTTCTACCAGGTGTGGTGGTGTGAGCCTGTATTCCCAACTGCCCTGAAGGCTAAGGTGGGAGGATCATCTGAGCCTAGGAGGTCAAGGCTGCGGTGAGCTATGATGGCACCACTGCAGTCCAACCTGGGCGATAGAGCGTGACCCTGTCTCAGAAGAAAAAAAAAAAGATATTTTGGATCTTTCACTGGAGAGAATGGAAAGACACTGAGACGGGGCCATTAGTTGAAAAGCTGTTGCTATAAACTGGAAGATCTTAAGAAGCATCCACCTGGTTCCTCTATTTTATAGATGCACAATCTGAGACCCAGAGAGGCAAAGTGATTTGCCCAAGGTCACCCAGCAAGATTAATGGCAAAGTCAGGGCTTCCACCTGTGGGTCCTGCCTCCCGGGCTCATGCCTCCTCCACTGGCCTGAGATCCTCAGAAGGAGAGGCAGGCCACAGAGATTTCCTGTCATTCTTTGCCCCTGCTGCAGGACAGCCTGCTAAGGCAGTGACCGGGAAGTGTTCCCAAAGGACAGGGCGGGGAGCATTGCTGCTTGGTTTCAGAAGATGCTGCTGCTGCTGCCTCTGCACTAATCAGGGAGCTTTCCAGTCGCAGGAGGAAGCCAGAAGTCAGGGGATGGGGCTGCAGGGATTTGTGACTGCACAGAAATAGCAGGACAATCATGTCCCTGGCTGGCCTGCGTGTCCACCAACCCAGCCGGAGAGGATGCATTTAAAATGTCATGTCCTCCAGCACTGGAGAAGGGGATGGAGGGTGTCCTTCGGTCAGGTTAGTCACTCCTTTCCTGAGCAGATGCCAAGGAGGGTAGATCCTGGACAGGAAACGGTGCCTTTGCTGCTAAGAGTCTAGGAGGTCTGCCTGGGTTTGAATTCAGGCTCTGTTAGCTGAGACACAGAGAGGCTGTGTGACTTTTGGCTGATCACACAGCCTCTCTGTGTCTCCGCTTTCTTGTCTTAAAAAACAGGGATGAGGCTGGGCGTGGTGGCTCACACCTGTAATCCCGGCACTTTGGGAAGCCGAGGCAGGTGGATCAGCTGAGGTCAGGAGTTCGAGATCAGCCTGGCCAACATGGTGAAACCCTGTCTCTACTAAAAGTACAAAAATAAGCCAGGCATGGTGGTGTGCACCTGTAATCCCAGCTACTCAGGAAGCTGAGGCAGAAAAATCACTTGAACCCCGGGAGGCGGAGGTTACAGTGAGCCAGAATCATGCCACTGCACTCCAGCCTGGGTGACAGAGCAAGACTCCACCTAAAAAAACCCAGAGATGATTCTGAGCTTTTCCACCCTAGGGCCTCAACTGTTTCCCAGGTCTGCAGGCACAGATTTCCCAGACTCCCCATTTCCACAGCTAAAGAATGCCAGTAGTGGCCAGGCACGGTGGCTCACATCTGTAATCCCAGCACTTTAGGAGGCCGAGGCAGGTGAATCACTTGAGGTCAGGAGTTCGAGACCAGCCTGGCCAACATGGAGAAACCCCGTCTCTACTAAAAATACAAAAATTAGCCAGGCGTGGTGGCGCATGCCTGTAATCCCAGCTAATCGGAAGGCTGAGGTAGAAGAACCACTTGAACCCGGGAGGCGGAGGTTGTGGTAAGCCGAGATCGCGCTATTGCACTCTAGCCTGGGCAACAAGAGCGAAACTCCGTCTCAAAAAAAAAAAAAAAAAAAAGAATGCCAGTAGCTTCCATTTCAGAAGAAGAACATGCTGAATCTAGAACTATGACTCATCACAGCTGGGTGGGGCACTTAGTGCTCCTTTAGTTTAATTTCACATTTTCAAGATGGGGAAATTAGACCCAGAGAAGGGACAGGTCTTGCGTGCAGAGCTAGGGGCCAGGCAGGAGCCAGAATGCTAGCTCTTAACGTCCTTGCTCCAGGTTTCTTTCTGCACCACCAGGCAGTGGAGGAGGAAGCCAGGATCTGAAGCCATTTGCTCTTTGTGATGTCGTCATGCCTCCAAAGCCGCCCTCTAAACAGCCAGGACCTGTGGGCAGCTGCAGCTGGAAGCCTAGAGCCTTGCAAAATCAGAAGGGAAAGGAAGGCACGGCCAACTCTCCCCTGCACCATTGGAGGGGAGGCTCCGTGTGGAGGCTGCGGATGTCATTCTTGTTTGGCTGTGAAACATCGTTTTCTTTGCATCTGCTTTATTTTTCTTTTTCCCAAACAGATTTGGCCTGAGCTGGTTTTTTTTTGTTTTTGTTTTTGTTTTTGTTTTTTCCCTTTGTGCATTAGACTGTTGGGGGAAGGAACTGAGGTGGAGAGGTCAGAGAGGTAGCCTGAAATGGGCCAGGAAGTTCCTGAGATTTCACATCTGGTCCTGAATCATGGACCCGTTTAAGCCACATGTGGGCAACCCAGGTTGGCGGTCAGGGCTCATTCCCATGGACTAGTGATGCCGGGGCCAGAGGAGCTCAGGCCTGCCCTGCAGGGAGGAAGAGAAAGGAAGAGGAATGACTTGGCGAACACTCATGCAAGAGACAGAAGGAAGTGGGAGGGTTTATTCAGCAGCAGGATCGCATTTTGCTGGGTGGTGTGGTAAGAGAAGAGGGTCCGGGCCAGATCTTATGTTGGAGGAGGGGGAGAAAACTATTTCTAGACTCTCTCCCCACTCAGTCCATCTCCTCCACCTCCTGCCAGTACAGTCTCCCCAAAGCACACTCCTTTCTTCCCTCATTCATTTCTTTCTTTCCGTTTTTTTTAAAATCATTATTTTCTTTTTTTTTTTTAATTTTTAGAGACAGGGTCTTGCTGTGTTGCCCAGGCTGGAGTACAGTGGTGTGATCACTGCTCACTGCAGCCTCCAACTCCTGGGTTCAAGCAATCTTCCTGCCTCAGCCCCCCAAATAGCTGGAATGACCATGCCCAGCTAATGTTTAAATTTTGTTTTGTAGAAATGAGGTATTGCTATGTTGCCCAGGCTAGTCTCGAACTCTTATAATCTTCTCAAGTAATCTTCCTGCCTTGGCCTCCTGAGTAGCTAGGACTATAGCCACATTCATTTCTTGTTTTATTTTATTTTTTTCTTTCTTTTTTGAGATGTGGTCTCGTTCTGTCACCCAGGCTGGAGTGCAGTGGCACAATCTTGGCTCACTGCAACCTCCACCTCCTGGGTTCAACCGATTCTCCTGCCTCAGCCTCCCGAGTAGTTGAGACTACAGGCATGCATCACCACACTTGGCTAATTTTTATATTTTTAGTAGAGACAAGGTTTCGCCATGTTGGCCAGGCTGGTCTCAAACTCCTGACCTCAGGTGATGCGCCCACCTCGGCCTCCCAAAGTGCTAGGATTACAGGCGTGAGCCACTGCACCCGGCCATATTCATTTACTTATTTCCTATGCTCTCTCCATGTATTTATCATGTGTCAGGTACTGTGCTAAGCACTGAGTAGCCAAGGTGATGACGAAGAAGACAAAACCTGAAGCTGATCATTTTCTGCCACTGTTAAAATCTTTTCACAGGCTTCCGATTAATTTTAGAATAAAAATTTAACTCCTGGGGCTGCCATTCAGTACCCCTCATGTTCTGGCCCGTGACTCTATCCCCAGCCCCTTACCCATCACCTAGACACCAGATACATCAGATTATTTGCCTATCAATAAATATTTCAGGGGAGCTGGGTGTGGTGGTACATGCCTGTAGTCCCCGCTACTCAGGAGGCTGAGGTGGGAGGATCACTTGAGCCCAGAAAATGGAGGCTACAGTGAGCTATGATTCTACCACTGTACTCCAGCCTGGGCTACACAGTGAGATCCCCACCTCTAAAAAATAAGTACATAAATAAATAAATCAGGGAGGAACTTGCCTTTGAGTCTTGCTACCTGTGCCTCTGCCTGCTCTCAAATCCTACAATCCTTTAAAGGCTGGGTTGGAAATGTTACCAAACTCCCTGGAGAAGTTTTTCAGAACCTCTTCCTATGCAGCCTGAAAGAAGTTATTTTTTAAACAAAATATTTACAGTGCTTAACACACTCTGAATTCCTTGAGGACAGGGGTCCTCCAGCATCTGGCATAGAGCCTGCAATATTCCCCCACGGAAACTCTTTCATTCCAGATTCTCATCCACACTTCATGTTTCCTATTTTATTTTTCACTTCTTATTGATTTTTTTGTTGTTATTTAGTTTTTATTTCATAGTCACAATCTTACCTCTGCAATTCAACCAGACATGGAAGGGAAGAAGAAAAACATGGGACCCAGGCTGGGCGCAGTGGCTCAAGCCTGTAATCCCAGCACTTTGGGAGGCCAAGATAGGTGGATCACGAGGTCAGGAGATCGAGACCATCCTGGCTAACACGGTGAAACCCCGTCTCTACTAAAAAATACCCCCAAAAAACTAGCCGGGTGAGGTGGCGGGCGCCTGTAGTACCAGTTACTCGGGAGGCTGAGGCAGGAGAATGGCGTAAACCCAGGAGGCGGAGCTTGCAGTGAGCCAAGATCTGGCCACTGCACTCCAGCCTGGGCAACAGAGCCAGACTCCATCTCAAAACAAACAAACATGGGACCCAAATGGAACTGTAGCAAGAGCACAAAGACGATAGGATACTGGGAGCAAATGGGGTGGATAGGTGCTCTCCTGAGCTACTGAAGAAATGGTCTGGTGGTTAAGATAAAACACAAGTCAAATTTATTAGAGTTGTCCATAGTCAGCAATGGTGATTTTTTGTTTTTTTTTTAAAGGTGGAGTTTCACTCTTGTCGCCCAGGCTGGAGTGCAATGGTGCAATCTCAGCTCACTGCAACCTCTGCCTCCCAGGTTCCAGTGATTCTCCTGCATCAGCCTCCGGAGTAGCTGGGACTACAGGCACCTGCCACCACGCCCAGCTAATTTTTGTATTTTTAGTAGAGACGGAATTTCACCATGTTGTCCAGGCTGGTCTCAAACTCTGGACCTCAAGTGATCTGCCTGCCTCGGCCTCCCGAAGTGCTAGGATTACAGGCGTGAGCCACCGCGCCCGGTCATAGCAATAGTGATCTTCTTGCTGGTCTTGCCATTCCTGGACCCAAAGCACTCCATGGCCTCCACAATATTCATGCTTGCTTTCACCGTGCCGAAGACCACCATGCTTGCCATCTAACCACTCAGTCTTGGCAGTGCAGATGAAAAACTGGGAAGCGTTTGTGTTGGGTCCAGCATCTGCCATGGGCAAGATGCCAGGATCTATATGCTTCAGGATGAGGTTGTCGTCATCGAATTTCTCCCCATAGATGGACTTGCCACCGGTGCCATTATGGTATGTGAAGTCACCACCCTGACACATAATCCCTGGAATAATTCTGTGTAAGTAGGAACCCTTGCCGGGCGCAGTGGCTCATGCCTGTAATCCCAGCACTTTGGGAGGCTGAGGCGGGCGGATCATGAGGTCAGGAGTTCGACACCAGCCTGACTAATATGGTGAAACACCATCTCTACTAAAAATACAAAAATCAGCCGGGTGTGGTGGCGCGTGCCTGTAATCCCAGGTACTCAAGAGGCTGAGGCAGGAGAATCGCTTGAACCCGGGAGGCAGACTTTGCAGTGAGCCGAGATTGCTCCACTACACTCCAGCCTGGGCTACAGAGTGAGACTTCATCTCAAAAAAAAAAAAAGAAACAAAAACAAAAGAGAGTGGTAACCCTTATAATCAAATCCTTTCTCTCCAGTGCTCAGAAAATGAAAGTTTTCTGCTGTCTTTAGAACCTTGTCTGCTAACAGCTCTGATATGTTAACATGGCTTTACGGTTTACAGAGGTCACTTCTTGGCTTCTTGGTTTCCAGGCCCCTAACCTTGAAGGAGACGCAGCCCCAGGGCTTGACCATAATGTCAAAGAACACAGTGGGATTGACCATGGCCAGCAGTAGAGTACTCCTGGCGGCAGCAGCGTCTGCAAAGCTCACTTTTTTTTTCTTTTAATATGGATTTTCGCTCTTATTGCCCAGGCTGGAGTGCAATGGCACCATCTCAGCTCACTGCAACCCCCGCCTCCCAGGTTCAAGCGATTCTCCTGCCTCAGCCTCCCCAGTAGCTGGGATTACAGGCGCTCAGCTAATTTTTGTATTTTTAGTAGAGATGGGGTTTTGCCACATTAGCCAGGCTGGTCTCGAACTCCTGACCTCAGATGATCCACCCGCTTCGGCCTCCCAAAGTGTTGGGATTACAGGTGTGAGTCACCAAGACCAGCCAAAGCTCATATCCTTTTTTTTTTTTTTTTGAGATGGAGTCTCGCTCTGTCACCCATGCTGGAGTGCAGTGGCATGATCTCAGCTCACTGCAACCTCAAAGCTCACGTCTTATTGACTTCTAGCATACTGTACATATCTTGCCTATTTTCTTGGGCAGGGATTGTTTTCTGTTTTGTTCACTACTGTACCTTGTGGCTTAGAATAGGGCTTGGAACACAGTAGCTTCACATAGATAATTGTTGAATACATAAAGTAAATAAAATGTGTAGTCAAAACTATGGGGCCTGCAGGCATGGTGGCTCACGTCTGTAATCCCAGCACTTTGGGAGGCTGAGGCGTGAGGATCGCTCGAACCCAGGAGTTCGAGACTAGCATGGGCAACAAAGCTAGACCCTCGTCTCTACAAAAAACAAAACAAAGCAAAAAAACCTATGCTATCTTTAAGCTACGTGGAATAATATGAACGAGAATATATCAGCGTAACCTCAGTAGGTATGTATGCCTAGGAGGGGAGAGAAGGGCTGGAAAACCAAGCCCCAGACACAGCCCATTAAGGCGTGGAGTAGGCTCCTGGTAGCTGAACTGAATCTTTAGCACTCCACCCTGGAGAGGAAGAAGGGGTTCTCCAGGGTCAGCCAGCAGACAGCTGCATCCTTTCTGGAAACCAACCAGTGTGGCCAACCGGTATTTGTCGTTCGTCCTTGTTTTCACCTAGTCAGACCCAAGAGCCTCAAGGTGGGGTGGGGGGTTAGTGGAAGCTCGTAGGGGGAGGAGGTGACAGTCCCCAGAGTCTGGCCCCTTAATTCAGCCATCCCGCGGGCAGGCACCACACTGAGAGTCTGGATCTACAATGCACGCTCCTCCTGTCCTTCCCCCACCACGACCTGCTACGTGATCTCGGAAACAGGGTCTAGGACTGAGGCCCCTGCCCCCTCCTCTCGTAATTTCCCGGAGAATATGGGGCGGGGCGGTGAATCAGCACTCGCAGGGACTGGTGCAGCCCTGATCCCCGCCAGGGGTCCCCAGCGGCCTCGGGATTCGAACCACCCCCAGTCCTCCTGCGCCTGCGCGCTACCTCCGCTGGGAGTTGTAGTCTTGACCGCCCCTTTGTCCTCGGTCTTCTCAACGCCTCAGCCCACGGCAGGTTACACTACAACTCCCAAGGGCCCATGCGTCGGAGGCCTGGCGGGGCGGGGGGCTGAAGGGAGAGGGATAAGGGGGCGTCTGGAGAAGCTGGGGTGAGGGAACTGAGGAGTGAAGTGAATAAAGGGGAGAGTGGGGGCGCAGTGGGAAAGGACGGGGTGCCCGGAAGACGCGCAGTGAGCTGAGTTGGGGAGCGGGGAGTTCTAGCCAAGGCCGGGTCCGGGCGGGGCCTGGGCGGGGCTTGCGGACGGGCGGGCGGGGCCTGCCTGCGTCATGCGGCGTGGGCGGGGCCGCAGGGGGTTGTCGGTCAGTGGCACGCACAGCAGCCGCAGCCGCCTCGCTCCCGGTCCCGCGGTCGCAGCTCCAGCCGCCTCCTCCGCGCAGCCGCCGCCTCAGCCCCTCGCTCCGTGGGTCTGTCCTCTCCGGCACTTGGGCTCCAATCGCGCCCTCCAAGCCCTTCAGGCCGCCCCAGTGTCCTCCTCCTTCTCCGGCCAGACCCAGCTCCGCGAAGATGGTGGACCGCGAGCAACTGGTGCAGAAAGCCCGGCTGGCCGAGCAGGCGGAGCGCTACGACGACATGGCCGCGGCCATGAAGAACGTGAGTGTCTCTTCCCCTCCCCCGCCGCTCCCTGCCCCTCCGAAGACGCGGTCCTTGGCGTGGAAGGCCCGGGGCTTCGTCGCCCTGTCGCGATGGTGGGGTGACCGCCCCGTCTCGCTCACTGAGGGGGGCTGGGGAGGGTCCCCAGAGCCGACGGGAACACGGGCTGTGACGCGGCCTCTCCTCGGCGTCCCCGGGGCCCCGCGGCGCGGCCTCTCTGGCCCGGCGCGGGCGCGGGGCGGGGCGGGGTCCCGCGGGGCTGGACTTGGGAGCGGGGTCTCCGGTCCCAGCGGCTCTAGGGGTACAGGGGATCCGAGCGGGGAGGCGTGCGCATCCTTTGTGCCCCACTTCCCCCCTCCTCCCAGCCCGGGCGTGGGGGCGGGGGACCGCATGGATGCGGTTCCTCTTTCTCTCCCTGGTGTCTGGGCGGCGCCTTTCCCATTCACTCAGCAGGTCTCCCGGTTTTCCACCTCCCCAGCCCCCCCAAAATCTTCCCCACTGTCTGTCCCGACATCCCTGAGAATCTTCCCAGAAACATCGTATAGGGTCTCTTGAAAACCTGAGCTCCGTGGCGCAAAATCGAAACCACCTTGCTCACGTTTTTCTTAACAAAAGGCTCTTCTTTCTCCATTCCCCCAAAGCAAGTCCTCCGGCTTTTAGGAAGGGGGAACGTTTGTCTCGCTAGCGTTTTCATTGATCGTTTTCAACATGTCATCTCCATTTTATTCCCTAATGTTTTTGTATTGAAAAGGGTAGGTATTGCCTGTAAAATAAAAGGTGGTGAATGTAGCCGACTGGTTCGATCCGTGTGACATACGCCGTTTCTTTTTTGAATACAGGCACGCGTCTGTGAAATTCCTATAAGTTGGGGAAAAAAATATTCTGTCTGATCTGATAGTGCAAACAAAGCAGTGGTGAGAGGCAGTATCAAGTCATTCCAGAAGATTCTGCATTTGTCATATTGCAGAGAGCCTAGACTGGGTGGAGGCTGGGAGGAGTTACTTTAAAGGGGAAAAAGTCTTTTTAAAAATTTTTGGTCGTTAGATGCATCTGAGGCTTTTTTTTTTTTTTTTTTTTTAAGCGAGTACATCTTCGTGCTGATGAAAAGAGAATACTGATCTCCAGTTGTCGCATTTTGTCTGGGTTGCAGATTCCTCCCTGTATTGCACCATTTTGTCAGTAACACCACATTTATCTAATGGGCTGTCAACCAGTTTGATATTAGAGGAGGGGGAAGTATTGAACATTATGAAATGAAAGGTGGAAAATTAATGATTTCGGGCCCCCACTATCTTAATATTTAATTTCCTGCCTTATGTAACAAAGGTTTTCAAATGCATCTCCATTGTGAAGTGGATGCTGGAGTGTACCTTGCATGTTACATCTTTTAAATGAAGCATTATTGATATTACAGATCAATTCTTGAATAACTTTACTGGTCCTCAAAAGAGAACAATGCTGATACCTTTACATTTAAACCAGGTATTTTAACAAAGAAAGGTTTTTGTCTTATTAAAGAAGAGAACCGGTTCTGAAATTCGGAATACTGCTGTGGTCACAGTCGCTGTCTTACAAGGTTTTAATGCTCAAATGATGTAAGTTGCACTTCTAATGGGTATCAGTATTGGAAATATCTTCAGTTCATGTTATTTAATTTAGACTCTTCTAATTTTTCCGTATTTCTAGTTCCACAGGAAAGCGAGTGACCTCGCACCTATATCTATAGCAACCAAGTGATGTCACACACAATGACACAGAGGCTGCAATGCACCTAAGGGCTGGTAGGGAGTGTGCAAATGGCATTTATCCAAGGTAATGCAGAAATTAGCCGATAAGCCAGGTGGAATCGAGCACTTCATATTCCACCAGATAAGAATTAGTCCAAAAAATAAGGATTTCATTTACCCTTAAACATGCAAATCCGTGACCTCTAGCTAGGCCTTGTTCACCCTATTGCTAGCTTTCTTACAAGTTTATAAGATGCTTTTTTTATATTTTTAAACATTCATCTCACTTATTTAAAATACTGGGCAATGATGGAATAAAAGTAGAAATTTTAAACGATAATATATTTTATGGAATGTAAGTAGAAATTTTAAACAAGAATATAGTTTACAATAGTAGTGCAGAGATGAGATGTATACTTGTGTTTATTTCAGATAATGAATTTGGCAGGTTTTAATAAAAACCTTAAAAAAATGATGATTTTCTACTGAGTCATTTTCAGTTACTGTTAGGGAATGAGAACCAGTTCCAAAACCTTTTAAATCGAGGTTTGGGAAGTTTGTTTTTTACTAGATTTGTGCTTCTGCTCCGTCACAGTATAGAGGAAAGAACAGTTTGTAAAATAAAAACCTTTTTCAACTCTGTTTCCTGTGACTTTAAGGAAATAGGCTCTGTCCCTCATTTTCCTCATCTGTAAAATGGGACAGTACTTGAAAAAGTTGTGCGGATTCAGTAAGAAATGTAGTAGGTGTTCCCAAATGGCAACTACCTAAGAAATTGTCTTCCTGTTTATAAAAGTCATCATGGAGAATTTGGAAACTGCAGAGAAAGAACCCAGTCTTACCACTCAAGTGAGCTCTCTCTTAAGGCCGAAATCATCCTGTTGGTGGATTAAAATTTATTTGAGTTTAATGAAATTATCCTAGTGCTAACACTGTTGGAATCTGTGCAGAATGATAGTTCTGTGTGGGCAACCAGGACAGAAATACTGTATTATCCAGTATTTTGAAAAGAAGGAAAGAGGAATGTTAGGTCTTTTAAGACACATGTTTAGTCTTGTATTGAAGGAAATTGAATACCTAGATGTATCCTACATATTAAACAATACTGTCTTGTCCTTTGACTTTTAATAGTCTCTTGAGAAGTTAATATTTTAAGTAGGCTACTGGTACTTGCCTCGGGGGGAGAAAAGGTTCAGGGCTACTAATTTTGTTGAAGTTACTGGGTTAAGCAGTTTAATTCAGTGAGGGGTGGTGGGGGCAAAGGTGGCAAAAGGCTATCGTAATTTTTCTAAATCTTCCTAGTGGGATCAGTAGACTTTCAAATTCTTGCTATCTTAAATATTCCATTCCCTAGCCTCCCCCCCGCCCCCCCGCGCAGCTTTTCCAGGAGATCAATAGCCATTATCACTAATGGAGTAATGGTACCTCTGTAGACTCTTCAGAGGTGGAGTTCTGCCAACCATTATTCTGAGTCATGTGGCTTGAATTGTTCTCTTCTTGAGGGTGGAAAGAATACAGATCATACAGCTTGCTATTCATGTGTTAGCCTTCACAGTAACTGAAGCAGATATTACGTCTTTTTCTGATTATTTTGGAAATCTCCTATGTGTCTTTTGAATTCTACTGAGATTCAACATGGCGCTAAATGTTCATCCTCTTTGCAGTCCTGGATTAACTGCAGACCTTGGGTAGGAGTTCATCTCTTGTATTCAGGGAAGCCACTCTCTGAATTATTGAAAAGAGTGGAGAAAATGTTGTGTTTTTATCGAGGTAGAAGTTGCATAACATAACTTTAACGTAGTCACATCACATTTCAAATGTGCAGTTGAGTGGCATTGGGTACATTCAGTGTTTTGCAGCCATCACCTATGTTCAAGAAAGGAGAAAGTGGTTACTTTTAAAAAGTGATGCCGGTCTGGCCTACAGCTGGCTGGAATTCAGCACGCCATTACCGATTCAGGAATGTGTGGATAATGGAGTGCCCACAACAGCTCACAGCCAGCGATAATTGTCTATCCCTTTGTCTTCGTTTACAAGCCTCTGAACTGAAAAAAGGGAATTAGCTTTAGTTAAGTTTGTACCGTATTCCCACTTAAAAAGTTATGGAACTTGAACACCGTATAATGTTCACCCAAATAAATAAGAACAATTTACTTGAAATCTGAGCAAATCATTACCTCTTTGGGGATTATGGAAATTTTGCTGGTGTTCTTGTGACTCATTTTCAGCCCCAAGGCTGGCTTTATTGTCAGTGATTTGCCGCCTGTGTGGTGGTGGTTTCCTGATGAGCAGGATGCAGCACTGAGACGGGGAGCTCCTGCAGCTTGAGGCTGTCAACTGATGGGACACCAGCCCAAGACATTCAGTACATTGTGACTGTCAGCAGCTGGATGGGAAAAGTACCGTTACTTTTGCCTTCTTTGCCCACTGCTAAGATCACCGGTCCTAACCTTTTTTTTTTTTTTTTTCTCTTTCCTTTTTTTGAGAGAGTCTTGCTGTCACCCATGCTGGAGTGCTGTGGGCAGTGGTGTGATATCTGGGCTCACTGCAACCTCTGCCTCCCAAGTTCAAGTGATTCTCCTGCCTCAGCCTCCTAAGTAGCTGGGATTACAGGCACACATCAGTCACCATGGCCAGTTAATTTTTGTATTTTTAGTGACAGGGTTTCATCATGTTGTCCAGGCCAGGCTCGAACTTCTGACCTCAGGTGATCTACGCACCTCGGCCTCCCAAAGTGCTGGGATTACAGGCGTGAGTCACCGTGCCCAGCCTCAAAAGGGAAATATCACTTTTAAATGATATAAAACATTACCTTCTCTTTGCCTTCTTTTTAGAGCTATTTAGGGTTTCACCAGATATTCCAGTCTATAATTATGTGTGCGTTTGATTGCTTGGTTTTGTTTGTTTTTTTGAGACAAGGTCTCAATCTGTCACCCAGGCTGGAGCATGGTTCACTGCGGCCTCCACCTCACAGGCTAAAGTGATCCTCCAGCCCCAGCCACGCAAGTAGTTGGGACTACAGGTGCATGCCACCACACCCGACTATTTTTTTTTTTTTTTTTTGTAGAGACGGGGTGTTGCCATGTTGTCCAGGCTGGTCTTGAGCTCCTGGACTCAAGCAATCTGCCCATCTTGGCCTCCGAAAGTGCTGGGATTACAGGTGTGAGCCACCACACCCAGCCCAGTCTATAATTATAAAGCAGCTAAATGTTGCCTTTCTACAAAGGCTACCAAATACCAGCTGCCTTCCAGCCTCTCTCAGAATCATTTTTCTGTATCTTCCCCAAATTTCATTTTAGGTGTCAGCTATTATTTTGCTTAACTACCAAACCATGTTATTTTACTTAAAATTGTCATTTGTAGAAACCTTGAAAATTTTGATATTTTGCTAAATGAATTTATGAATTTGAGTGGTAGAAATTTAGTTACACGAAAACTGATTTTAAAAAATTCCCTGGGTCGGGCACGGTGGCTCACGCCTGTAATCCCAGCACTTTTGGGAGGCTGAGGCGGGCTGATTGTGAGGTCAGGAGTTCGAAACCAGCCTGACCAGCATGGTGAAACTTGTCTCTACTAAAAATACAAAAAAATGGGCTGGGCATGGTGGCGCTCACCTGTAATCCCAGCCACTTGGGAGGCTGAGGCTGGAGAATTACTTGAACCTGGGAGGCGGAGGTTGCAGGGAGTTGAGATTGTACCATTGCACTCCAGCCTAGGTGACAGAGCAAGACTCCATCTCGGAAAAAAAAAAATTCCCAAAAGAAAGCTTTAATTTTAAGGTAACTAGTTATAAATAATTGGTTTGCTACCATGATTTTGTAGAAAAAATAAAAATTGTAAATCTTAAAAGACCATGTGCGTGAGTCTTTTCTTTCTGTTTAAAGAACTGGTGAAGTCTTAGTTAAATTGCTGCCAGCATTTCACTTGTTAAGTGTGTGTCCTACGAAATAGATTTTTCTTTACTTGAGTTAAATACTACTACTATGTGCTGCATGGCATTAAGTTTTGGTTGTGGGCCCGATGCAGTGGCTCACGCCTGTAATCCCAGCACTTTGGGAGGTCAAGATGGGTTGATCTCTTGAGGTCAAGACCAGCCTAGTCAACATGGTGAAACCCCATCTCTTCTAAAAATACAAAAATTAGCCGGGCATGGTGGTTTGTGCCTGTAATCCCAGCTACTCAGGAGGCTAATATAGGAGAATCACTTGAACCCAGGAGGCAGAGGTTGCAGTGATCCGAGATCACACCAGTGCACTCCAGCCTGGGTGACGGTGCGAGACTCCATCTCCAAAAAAAAAAAAAAGTTTTGGTTGTGAATAGGAAAGAGAGTGTTCTTACATATATAGATTTTTTAACGTAACATTAAAACAATAAAATTATTCCAAATAAATTCTTGGGCTTCTTAACCTTTGGAAAGGTACCTGTCTTTGGAGAGAGAAAGCCCATCTTGGTGAGTGGGACCCAGGCACCCAGCTTTCCTCTGAGCAGGGGTGTCCGAGCTGGGAGTATGACAGTGACAGCAGTGGCCAGCTGAACATGTAATGACAGTAGCTGAAGAGGAGTCACTGATCCACCCCCAACCTGCCGCAAGCTGAGTATGAAGAGCAGCTGCCGTGGGCAGGGAAGTGAGGAATGGCTAAGGGAGTGAGGGGAAGGCTTTAAAAAGCCGGGTTTCTTTTGAAGCCATAGAGATGACTTAACGTTTCTTGAGCTGTCTGAAAGAAATTTCTCATGACTCTTAAGCTACCATGCTTTAAAAACCCAGATCTGGGAAACAAAATGCCTCTGGGGCTGGTTCTTCAAGAATGTAGAAATCAGCTTGAATTTTTGACTTTCTCTGTACAGACTCCTTTTGTAGCAATCTAACATGAGGCAGTGAGCATGTCTTTGCAGGGGAGGTGCAGTATAGTTAGTAACCCTGCATGTAACCCCATACTCATTGGCAGTATGTTTTAATGTGAAGACCAGCCTGGCCTGGGTAGGCTGTAGAGCAGTGGTCCCCAACCTTTTTGGCACCAGGGACCCGTTTCATGGAAGACAGTTTTTCCATGGACTGGTTGGGGGCGAGGGGTAGGGGGATGGTTTGGGGATGAATCAAGCACATTGCATTTATTATGCACTTTATTATTGCTGCATTGTGGTATGTAATGAAATAATTACACAACTCACCGTAATGTAGAATCAGTGGGAGCCCTGAGCTTGTTCTACAATTAGATGGTCCCATCTAGGGGTGATGGGAGACAGTGACAGATCATCAGGCATCAGATTCTCATAAGGGGTGCGGCCTACGTCCCTCGAGTGTGCGGTTCACAGTAAGGTTAGCCCACATGAATCTAATGCCACCGCTGATCTGACAGGAGGCAGAGCTGAGGTAATTCGAGCAGTGGGGAGTGACAGACTTCCTGCTCTGCAGCCAGGTTCCTGACAGGCCACAGACCCGTTGGGGACCCCTGCTATAGAGAATAGACGTTATTATTTTCAAACCTTCACATTGGGTCTTACATCTGTGTAACAGAGGTTAAGACTGGACATTATTTTTCCTACTAAGTTGAAAAAAAATGACCCTACCCAGAAAGGCAAGAAGAATGAACAGGAGAGGAGAATATGAACAACAAAAAAGGGCCTTCCAAGGTGAGGAAAGCTAGCGGGGACAAGGGAGTAGGGAAGGAATATTCTAGAGTATCTTAGATTTTGGAATGCCATGCCTGTTTAAGGGAGTCTGTAGTCTCTGGAAGGCTGTCAACAATGGGATTGACTACTGAAGACAAAAATGTTGGTGGCCTTTAGGATGCTAGAAATTTCGGGGGAAAATGACAAGAATCACCATAATGATTCACATGCAGGGATATTTCCATCGTGTCTTTTTCTGTAGTTTATATTCTTTTGCACCTTGCCTTTTTCACTTGACATCATTTCAATGATACTCTGTCGTTATTTTCAGTAGCTGAATAATCCTATAATAATAGGATTATTATAAATATCCTAAAATAATCATAATTTGATTTTTTTTTTACTTAGTATTTAGGCTGTTTCCAGATTTACATTTGTAAATAATATTGATGAGGGTATAGATGGTCCCTGATTTCAGATGGTTTAACCTAATGAGCTGATCTTTTCTTTTCTTTTTTTCTTTGCTTTTCTTTTCTTTTTTTGAGACAGTCTCGCTCTTTTGCTCAGGCTGGAGTGCAGTGGCGCAGTCTCGGCTTACTACCACCCTGCTTCCTGAGTTCCAGTGATTCTCGTGCCTCACTTCCCAAGTAGCTCGGATTACAGGCACGTACCACCATGCCCGGCTAATTTTTGTATTTTTAGTAGAAATGGGGTTTCCCCATGTTGGCCAGGCTGTCTCCAACTCCTGGCCTCAGGTGATCTACCCGCCTTGGCCTCCCAGAGTGCTGGGGTTACAGGCATGAGCCATGGTGCGTGTCCTTAACCTGACGATTTTTTCGACTTTACGATGGTGCAGAAGCAGTAGGCATTCAGTAAGCTCTTCCACTTAGGAGGGTCACGTCCCCATAAACGAGTTGTACGTCAAGGAGCATCTGGTATCTTTCAGGCACGATTCGTACGTTAAGACAGACCCAAGAGGGGAATTGCTGGAAAACCAGCTAAGAATAATGTTTAAGGTCCTCACTAGTACAGGGTATTCTTTCTTGAAAGTTTTGAAAAATTTGTTTGAATAGGTATTATGTGCACATGTTTCAGAATTCAAAAGGCACCCGTCACCCTTTGTCCTCTGGGAAGGAAAATGAGGTTGAAGCAGGGGTAGGCTCGAGTTCCGGCTTATTTGAGGCAGGGCCCATCTCCCTTATGCTTCTTTGGAGTGATTGCCTTTTTTTTCCCTTTGACTAATGGAAACTTTCAAACATACGAAATAAGGACAAATAGTACAGTAACCCCCGTACACCCAGCTTCACCATTTTCCAGCATATTGGTCTTTTATCTGTATTACATTTTCTTTTTCTGGCCTCGTCAGGGATTATTTTACCAATATGGAAGATGGCTTTTTGGAGACAGTCTCGCTCTGTTGCCCAGGCTATAGTGCAATGGTGCAATCTCAACTCACTGCAACCTCCCCCTCCTGGGTGCAAGCGATTCTTCTACCTTAGCCTCCCGAGTAGCTGGGATTACAGGTGCTCACCCCCACACCTGGCTAATTTTTGCCTTTATTATTTAATAGAGACTGGGTTTCACCATGTTAGCCAGGCTGATCTCGAACTCCTGACCTCAAGTGATCCGCCTGCAGGCGTGTTTTTGTTTTTCATCGCTTGCTGGCCCTGTAGAAAAAGGCTTCAGGTTTTTGGAACTTGATCTATTTATTGAAGAAGGAAAAACAATATGGCAAAACTTCAAACAAAGCTATCGTTAACAGATTAAATTTTTAAAACTTAGGTAGAATATATTTGTACTGCCATTATTTGGAACTGTGGCATGTAGAGTCTCAAAAACACTTGCTGAGTGAATTACAACTACCTCTTATTTTCATTTTATGGTACCCTGTTGCATTTTGATCTTGGTTTTCTCTGTTCATCATCTGGCTGTGTGTGTGTGTATGTGTATATGTGTATTAATAAATGATGACCAAAACACTTTAGCAAGTGTTTATATCTGCTGTAAAAATATAGTACCATTATTTACTGAGCTGTTGCAGTTCTGAAATGATGAGTTAAGCTAAGCATCTGGACCACAATGGAAAACTTAGGGTAGTTTTTGGCATGAATTTTTTTACATCTATTCTCTAAATTTCTGCATTGACTAAAATCTTTTTGGGAAGACAAAAGATTTTTTAAATTACACACCGTTAGATGAACTATTGTAATATAGTTTGATATTTACTGTCACTTTGGGAAGCATTTTTATATACTTTGCCCAATTAATTTAACAACAGTTTTATGAAGTGATAGTCTTCTCATTTTAAAGGTGGAAATGTTTAATTTGCCTTAAAAATTTTTTTCAAAAGTCTAAGGCTCTTGGTTTGTAATCCCAGCACTTTGGGAGGCTGGGTGGCTCACACTTGTAATCCCAGCACTCTGGGAGGTGGAGGCAGGCTGGTCACCTGATGTCAGGAGTTTGAGACCAGCCTGGCCAACATGGTGAAGCCCTGTCTCTACTAAAAATACGAAAATTAGCGGGCATGGTGGCATGCGCCTATAGTCCCAGCTGCTTGGAGGCTGAGGCATGAGAATCACTAGAACCAGGGAGACAGAGGCTGCAGTGAGCTGAGATTGTGCCACGGCACTCTAGCCTGGGCAACAGATTCTATCTCCAAAAAAAAACACAAAAAACAAAGTCTAAAGCTCTTATTTTAAGTTTTTTTTTTTTCTAGAAAAGGGGTCATGGGTAAAGTGGATACCAGCTGTTGTTTCAATTGATCTCTTTTAATTAATTTTAGCTTATGTTCCATTGCTTGCAGATGCATGGAAAATCCTTTTAAACTACTGCATATTTAATAATTTTTCCATTGGTTAACCTTGAGGTGGTGGCGTGTCATCTAGGTTTAAATACAGAAGAACACATTTCCTTTAGGACAGTTGCAAGATGTATTACTCAATACAAGTGTAACCCTGTTTCTTTCAGAAAACATCATTTGATCCCACGATTGCAGTGTGTTTTTTAAATGTCGTTTAACAAAGGAGAGCTTGAGATTGTTAATGTGAGGTAAGTGCTGTAGTTTTGCTGTTGGAGTCTTCGAGATACTGTCAGGAGGCATGAGGGTACCACTCAGAACTTAATGGAAGCAGATACCTCACTCAAAAGAAATAGATCTCGGAGGAAGAGAAAACCTTTTGTATAGCAAATAAAAACCAGTATAATATGGTTTTAGGTGGAATTTGCAAACGGGAGTTTGGAACATGTTTTGAGGATTTGGGTAAAGATCAAAGGAAGAAAAGAGATGCTAGTTTTTTATATTGTGTATAAGATATTTTTGTAGACATTTGAGTGTTTTTTTGTTTCTTTGTTTGTTTTCTGAGACAGATTTTCCCTCTTATTGCCAAGGCTGGAGTGCAATGGCGTGATCTCAGCGCACTGCAACCTCCGCCTCCCGGGTTCAAGCGATTCTCCTGCTTCAGCCTCCCAAGTAGCACATGCCACCATGCCCAGCTAATTTTTTTGTATTTTTAGTAGAGACAGGGTTTCTCCATGTTGGTCAAGCTGGTGTTGAACTCCTGACCTCAGGTGATCCACCTGCCTTGGCCTCCCAAAGTGCTAGGATTACAGGCATGAGCCACCGTGCCCGGCAGACATTTGAGTATTTGAATGTAAGCATTTGAATATTTTGAAGACATTTTAGGCAGTTGGAAGAAATGAATGCACTGATCTCAAATCCTAGGAAAGATACGGTTGTGATGGGATTCCTGTTGAACATCTGTAGGGATCTCAATTCCACAGAATAAATTGAAGTAAGCCCAGAATGCTGTGCAACTGGAGACAGACATTGAGTTCACACTGGTCCTCAAGGAGGGTTTCCTAGAGGAAGTGATGCCTGCGCAGTGTCTTTGTGGGGCTTGAGGGAGGGGGAGAGGTTGGAGGAAGGAATAACCAGGCAGAGGGCATGGGATGCTTAGTTTCAGTATGGAAAAGGAGAATCGGTGGCATGATTTGTTTAGTTCCTGTTGGTAGCATTCAGGGAATGCTGTGGTGGTGTGCTTTTGAGGGAGTAGCAGGAAATGAGTTGAAACAGGCTAACAGGAACCAGTTCATGAAGGGCCTTCTGGAGTTCGTTTCTTCTTAAGCCATGGTGAGTCTCTTCAGGCTGAAGAGGACCATGATCTAATTTTTGGTGTGGAGATCCCAGGCAGCAATGTGGAAACTGAGTAGGACAGTGAGGCAGAGCGAGGGAAGGCTGAGGAGTAGATTGTCGGGTCTAGTCTTCAGGGACCTGGACAAGAACGGCGAGGGCAGTTTGGAGAGGGAGAAATGGGTGGCCGGAGATAGAAGAAGAAAGGAGAAAATGGTGGAAAAGATGAATTCAGGTGTTATGCTGAATTTCACGAAACACTTAAGTGGAGGCAAATTAACTTGGCTACAGGTCAGTTTGACTGGCGCTTATAACAGCGCCTGGCACAGTGTAAGTAAAAAAACATTTAGGATCTACTAATAACCAGGCTGGCCTAACCCCTGCAGAACATAATATCCTCTTCCCTGGTAGAACTGACGTTCGAGAGGGAGCCTTCTTTGTATCCATGTGTGTTGGAACCATGCAGAACAAAGGTCACCCAGAGAAAAATGTGACATGCAGTGGTTGGCTCTTAAATAGTGACTGGAACGAGGAAGGAAAGACCAGGAAAGAAGGCTGACAAGGGGCGGAGAGCCTCAGGAAAGAGTGGTCATCAGGGTTAGATGCCTCTGTGAATTCAGACTTAAGATGAAGGCCAAGAGCACTGCATGCGTGGGGTCACGGGATGGGAAGACAGTGACCACTGTGTAGGGGTGTGGGTTGAGGAGGAAGTGAAACATGGAAGAAATGGTAACAATTGCAAACTTAATTCTAGAACCTTGATTTTGAAAGAACCAGGAAGAGGTGGGATTGAAATGCATCATTTATTTTTTATTTTATTTATTATTTATTTTTTTGAGGTGGAGTCTCACTTGGTAGCCCAGGCTGGAGCGCAGTGGCACGATCTTGGCTTCCTGAAACCTCTACCTCCCAGGTCCTGGGTTCAGGCAATTCTGCCTCAGCCTCCCAAGTAGCTGGGATTACAGGCTCACACCACCATACCCAGCTAATTTTTGTATTTTTAGTAGAGACAGGTTTCACCATGTTGGCCAGGCTGGTCTTGAAGACCTCATGATCTGGCTGCCTCAGCCTCCTAAAGTGCTGGGATTACAGGCATGAGCCACTGCTCACCATCTCATTCATTTATTTTAAACCTTAACTTTCGCTGTATATTAATGGGAAAGAGTAGGAGAGGGAGAATAGAAGAATGTAATAGAATGTAATAGAATAGTGGGATTCCATGGAGGGGGAAGAAACATCTTTTGTTGGCACTTAACAGAGGAGGTAGTGATAGGTGCAGTTACTTTTGGAAGAAAGGCCTTAGGATGGACCTAACTAATGGTCACGTTCGTCTATGAAGAAGAGGTGGCAGTAAGTAGGATTGCCAGGTTTATAGTGACTTCAACCTCTAGTTCTCTCTCTGTGTCCCCCTCCCTCACGTAAATCTTGGTTGTGAGAGTGGGAGGGGCAGGGGGTTGCATTGATCTGGGTATTTTAGGGATGGTGTAGTGGAAGGACAAGACATGGTATGCCTGCAGAAAGAATGGAGTTGCTGGGTCTCCATGAACCTTGCAGGGAGTGAATAAAGCCTGAAGGGAAGGTGCTGGGAGAGAAAGGATGGTATTCAAGAGTAAGTCTTATAGGTAAGAGTGGGGACTGGGAAGTTACAAGAATTTGACTTTAAAAGTGAATGATTCTGCTTAAGGTCAAGAGTGTGGTTTGCGGTAAGTTGTCCCAATTGACTAGTTCAACTAACGTTCATAATTCATTTTTGAGAATAGCCTTGGGATAATGGAAGTGGAACCAGAGGTCTGGACACAGATAAATAACCCTATTTAAAGTGAGCATGACATTGATTCCAGGAGAAATTGTAGAAACAAAGATCAGACCTGAAAGAGATTATCACGTAGGAGTCAATATGGCTGTGTTTAAGAACCTTTTTAACTAATTTTGATCGAACTAATTTTGGAATAGGGTTTTTGACTGCCAGCCATGGGAGTGCTGGAACATAGTATATCTGGATTTTTTCAAGGCATTTGATGAGGTGTCTTCCTGATACGGAGTTAGGTGAGCTGCAGAGGCATGTCATGTGCCCTGATTGTTTTAACAAGCCTAATTCTGAGGCGGGCGGATCACCTGAGCTCAGGAGTTCAAGACCAGCCTGGCCAGCATGGTGAAACCCTGTCTCTGCTAAAAATACAAAAATTAGCTAGGTGTGGTGGCGTGCACCTGTGGTCCCAGATACTTGGGAGGCTGAGGTGGGAGTATCTCTTGGACCCAGGAGGTGGAGGCTGCAGTGAGCTGAGATTGCACCACTGCATTCCAGCCTAGGCAACAGAGCGAGACTGACTCAAAAAAAAAAAAAAAAAAAAAAAAAAAAAAGCCTAATTGTTTGCTTAAAGTCCTGCACCTTGCTCCCCAGATTCATCTGTTCCGTTCCACTTGGTGCAGTAACACTTGCAGAGAACGATAGGTCTCGGGCTTTGACTGCCATCTCAATAGGAATTGAGTATGATTTGCTTTTCATAAGTCAGTTTAGTTTGGAGCTTTGAAATACCGTATTAGTTTTTGCTTGTCTTAAAGTACCCCAAACAAGTATTTGTTGATTCTCACAATTCTGTGGGTTTGCTGAGTAGCTGGTCTAGGCCAGCGGCGCTGCCCTGAGACTGGGTGAACTGCAGTGGCCTCACCCACAGTCTCTCACCTCCAGGTTAACCCAGGCTTCTTCACGGGGTGGTGGAAGATCCCAGCAGCGAGTCCCAACGCACAGGCACTTGCTTATCTCATACAGCCTTGCTTATCTCATACTTGCTTAGGCTCCATTAGTTAAAACCAAGTCACATGACCAAGTTCAGATTATGGAGGTAGAGAGATACCCAGTCTCTTGATGGGAGTAGCTGGATTCATATTGGAAAGGAAGTGGGTGGAAGGAATGACAGAGTCAGGAGGTGTTACTAGGACGCTTTTTGAAAATAATCTCTGCGGCCGGGCGCAGTGGCTCAAGCCTGTAATCCCAGCACTTTGGGAGGCCGAGATGGGCGGATCACGAGGTCAGGAGATCGAGACCATCCTGGCTAACACGGTGAAACCCCGTCTCTACTAAAAATACAAAAAACTAGCCGGGCGAGGTGGCGGGCGCCTGTAGTCCCAGCTACTCCGGAGGCTGAGGCAGGAGAATGGCGTAAACCCGGGAGGCAGAGCTTGCAGTGAGCTGAGATCCGGCCACTGCAGTCCAGCCCGGGCTACAGAGCAAGACTCCGTCTCCAAAAAAAAAAAAAAAAAAAAAAAAAAGAAAACAATCTCTGCTGGGTACGTCACATGTAGATTGATGTCATTCAGCGCACATTCAGAAGTGACTTTGAGTTAAGGTCCCACCGTGATTCATGGGTGATGCTGATTCACATGGCCGAGCCCAGATTCCAGGGGTGGAGTATAAGCGTTATATTAATGTGAAGAAGCAGAGAGAGGTGTGATGGGAAGAGTCTGAGTCTGGTAGCCGGGGTATTGAGAACTCACAGGAGCGTTCTTCTGCTTCCACAGTATACGCATTTGGAGCAGATGATCCTTTGCTGATATGGAGGCCATCCTGTGCATTGTAGGGTGTTCAGCAGCATCCCTGGCCTCTACCCAGTAGATACCTTAATAAAGCTGATTGTTAAAAATAGCTGCAATATGCCATAGTTTACAACAACTTTTACACATAAAAAAAAAGTTTTTGTTTTTCTCTTGAGACAGAGTCTTGCTCTGTCACCCAGGCTGGAGTGCAATGGTGCAGTCTCGGCTCACTGCAACCTCTGCCTCCTGGATTCAAGCGATTCTCCTACCTCAGCCTCTCGAGTAGCTGGGATTACAGGCGCCCACCACCATGCCCGGCTAATTTTTGTATTTTTCGTGGAGACGGGGCTTCATCATGTTGGCTAGGCTAGTCTCGAATTCCTGACCTCAGGTGATCCTCCCACCTCGGCCTCCCAAAGTGTTGTGATTACAGGCGTGTGCCACTGTGCCCGGCTGGTTAATTTTTTAATAGTTTAATTTTTTGTTGGGAAAGTCCTCTCTTCCCCCGACTTCCAAATCAGATCTATGATAAAACTAGTAATTAATTAGAAATAGTCGCTAATTTGTTTGATGAGTTCAGAAAGTAGCCCAGCGGAGGTTTGAAGCCTGATACACTAAATAGCAGACTGAGGGGTATTGATAAGTGGGAGTGCATTTAGGGGAAGATTGGGACAGGGAGGCAGGTGTGGCCTGGCTGTGGAAACAGTGAGTAAGGTTAGAGAAGATTCTAGGATATGAGAACCAACCTTGCCAGTTTCAAAAATGGATTCTGGCCCCCAAGAGAGAACAATCTTAAGGCCAGCGAATGGCAGTTGTAGGGAAATAAGCAGCCTTGATATGAAGAATTCAAGTACTTATTAACCTCTGAAGGTGGAATTCAACCAAGTTCTCACAGAAGTGTGCAACAGAGGGTCAGAGACCATCCTTCACCCAGCGGGGTTTATAAGAGGGAAGGGAGTGCAGAGTGGATTATCTGTATTTCAGAGTACGTTATCTTAGTGTGTTTCTTTTTTTTTTTTTTTTCTTTTTCTTTTTTTTTCTTTTTTTTTTTTTTTTTTTGAGACGGAGTCTTGCTCTGTCGCCCAGGCTGGAGTGCAGTGGCCGGATCTCAGCTCACTGCAAGCTCCGCCTCCCAGGTTCACGCCATTCTCCTGCCTCAGCCTCCCGAGTAGCTGGGACCACAGGCGCCTGCCACCTCGCCCGGCTAGTTTTTTGTATTTTTAGTAGAGACGGGGTTTCACCATGTTAGCCAGGATGGTCTCGATCTCCTGACCTCGTGATCCGCCCGTCTCGGCCTCCCAAAGTGCTGGGATTACAGGCTTGAGCCACCGCGCCCGGCCATCTTAGTGTGTTTCTTCTTTGACCTTTTCCTCCATATTGGTGGGATCGAATGCTTCATAATGACAGATACCCATGGCAGGACATGTAAATTTCCTGCTCTTTTTCATCTTTCCTTTATGATAGCTGTGCATAAACTTAAAAACAAGGCCTTTCGTTCACCTTTTTGGAGAGGATGTTAAGAAATATAACCTGCATTACACTACTAGGAGGACACAAGAGGAGGATTAAATGTAAGAGCCAGAGGTCTGCTCCATTACAGTGAGTTTTCTCTGTGTAAGTCCACGTATTATGAAACGTCAAGTATTTCGAATTTTGTATTTCAAACAAAAGAGTTGATGTTTGATTGCTGGTGTGTGTGAGAGTGCTGTATAAACTGTCATATAGTGCAGCAATTTTTCAATAGCTTTGTTGAGATATAGTTTACATACCGTGCGATTCACCCAAAGTGTGCAATTTAATGGTTTTCAGTATGTTCAGACTTGCATAACCATCACCACATTTTAGAACATGCCATCAACCCAAAAAGAAACCCCATATTGGCAGTCATTCCCCGTCACCTCCCCTCCCAACCCAGCCCTAAGTAACCACTAATCTGCTTTCTGTTTCTATGGATTTGCCTATTCTGGACATATTATGTAACTGGAATCATACAGTATGCAGTCTTTTGTGACTGGCTGCTTCCATTTAGCAAAATGTTTTCAAGATCATCAGTGAAGCATGTTATCAGTGCATCATTTGTGTGTCTAAATAATATTCCATTATATAGATCACACTACATTTTGTTCAGCCATTCCTCATTTGATGGACATTTGCATTGTTTCCACCTTTTGGCTCTTAGAACTAATGTTGCTGTGAACCTTACAAGATTTCTTCTTTTTTTTTTTTTTTTTTTTTTTTTGAGACAAGAGTCTTGCTCTGTCACCCAGGCTGGAGTGCAGTGGTGCCACCTTGGCTCACTACAGCCTCTGCCTTCTGGGTTCAAGTGATTCTCGTGTCTTGGCCTCCTGAGTAGCTGGGATTACAGGTGCGAGCCACCACGCCTGGCTGATTTTTGTATTTTTAGTAGAGATGGGTCTCACCATGTTGCCCAGGCTGGTCTCAAACTCCTGACCTCAAGTGATCTGCCAACTTCAGCCTCCTAAAGTGCTGGGATTACAGGCATGAGCCAACGCTCCCAGCCCCTGTACAAGATTTTGTATGGGCCAGGTGCGATGGCTCCCCCTGCACTTTGGGGGTCTGGGGGACAGGAGGATCACTTAAGCCCAGGAGTTTGAGACCTGCTGCAGCAGCATGGTGAGACCCCCATCTCTACAGAAACTAAAAAAATTAGCCGGCCGTGGTGGCACATGCCTGTAGTCCCAGCTACTCGATAAGCTAGGCGGAGGCAGAAGGACTGAGCCCGAGGCTGCAGTGAGCCGTGATCATACTACTGCACTCCAGCCTGGTTGACAGAGTGAGACCCTGTCTCAAAAAAAAAAGAATTTTGTATGGACGTATGTTTTTATTTCTCTTGTGTTTATCTGTGAGTGGAATTGCTGAGTCATAATGCTGCTAAGGAAGCATTTTGAGAAACCGCTACAATTCTTAACCTAGAGAAATAAATATGCATGGTTCCCATCTGAATCGACAAGGGGTAGGGCTGCTTGAGGAGATATTATAATAAAAACCCTCCCTCCTTGGTTAAGAACTATTTGTATAGTGGAAAGCATGCAGGATTTGGAGCCAGTGTATTTGAGTTCTGTTCTTCAGCTCTGAGCCTTAATTTTCTTTAAGTTAGGAATAATGATACTTAATCATAAATGATTGTCTCGAGGGCGAGGAGTTAATAGTTTTGTTGAAAAATCCATCTCTGATCACAGAAGTTTATTAGAAAAATATAGACTAGATGGATATTTTCTTAACATGATAGAGAAAAACACAATTAAACCAAGAGCTGACATTTAAGAATGAAACCACTGGAAATAGTTCCATTGAATTCAAAACAAAACAAAAAAAACAAAAAAATGCTCTTAAACATTATTGATATTGGCCTTGTCCAGGTAGTATATGACTCAAGTATAGGAAGTTCTAGCTGTGGGAAAGGATAGGTGATATTTGGAAACCATAGGTTATGTTTGTAGAGAATAAACTGGAAAAATACTAGAATTGATTGTTAGTGAAACAGGGCTGATCCATACAGTTGCCCCTTGCACAATGTGTGAGTTAGGGGCACAGTCAAATCCCATGTGTAAATTTTTTGTTTTTTTGTTTGTGTGTGTTTTGTTTTGTTTTCTGAGGTGGAGCCTCACTGTGTCGCCCAGGCTGGATGGAGTTGGCGTGATCTCGGCTCACTGCAACCTCCGCCTCCCAGGTTCAAGCAGTTAATCCTGTCTCAGCCTCCTGAGTAGCTGGCATTACAGATATATGCCACCACGCCTGGCTAATTTTTTGTATTTTAGTAGTGACAGGGTTTCACCGTGTTGCCCAGGCTGGTCTCGAACTCCTGAGCTCAGGCAATTCACCCGCCTTGGACTCCCAAAGTGCTGGGATTACAGGCATGAGTCACCGCGCTTGGCAGAAAATATTATTAAGAAAAGTGTAAGAGAAACTATATTTACTCTTCCCTAAGTGGAAGTCGGTCGTCGTAAAGGTCTTCATGTGCATGGTCTTCATGTTGAATAGGCTGAGCCAGGAGGACA
Source organism: Chlorocebus sabaeus (assembly GCF_047675955.1). Classification (NCBI taxonomy): domain Eukaryota; kingdom Metazoa; phylum Chordata; class Mammalia; order Primates; family Cercopithecidae; genus Chlorocebus; species Chlorocebus sabaeus. The sequence goes on along the minus strand of NC_132931.1, from coordinate 9,943,514 downwards.
GAGAGGATTGGGCTTGCTGTCTCAGGAGTGGCAGAGGTAGAGGAAAATTCACATATAAGTGGATTTGTGCAGTTCAAACCTGTGTTGTCCAAGGGTCAACAGTATAGTATATATTCTGTATACTGTTTTTAACCGTATAAAGATATCCTTTGTTCTTCGTTGTATCTTTATCATTTTTATACATTATTATTATTATTATTTCTGTATTTTTTTTTTGAGATGGAATCTTGCTCTGTTGCCCAGGCTAGAGTGCAGTGGCACAATCTTGGCTCACTGCAACCTCTGCCTCCTGAGTTCAGGTGACTCCTGTCTCAGCCTCCTGAGTAGCTGGGATTACAGGCGCACACCACCACGCTCAGCTAATTTTTGTATTTTTAGGAGAGACAAGGTTTCACCATCTTGGCCAGTCTGGTCTCAAACTCCTGACCTCAGGTGATCCGCCCACCTCAGCCTCCCAAAGTGCTGGGATTACAGGTGTGAGCCACCACACCTAGCCTATTACCATTATTTTTATACAACTAAGTTAAAACACACAGAAAGCAAAGAAGTGTGGTTTGAGTTTGTTGTATACATCCATAAACTGTTTATATAAAATTACCGGCATTGGGCTTTTCTGAAAACTTGGCTTTCAAGGTTGTCTTTAAGCTCCAATTGTAGGTATGAATAATGGTAACTAGTGGAGAGGGTTTGTTGGAATAGGTACTACTCATCATCGGTACAAAGTCCAACCTAATCAACCTTGACTGTTTCCCAGCCAGTCTTGCGTTCAGACCCTTCTAGAAATGCAGTGTGAATATACAGATGATTTTTAGTGCCATCTAGATTTCTATCCTGTGCACATGACCAGTGGATACGTGCCTGTTACCCACACTGTCACCTTCACAAGGAAGCCTTGGCAGTGTGACCGGAGAAAAATTCACAGAATGAATGAGGTTGAGCATTTTTCCTGTTTTCCTTTTCTCTGTTCCTTTTGCCCATTTTTGTGTTACTGGTTGATCTTAGAAATTCTTTGGAGGTATTTGTGTGTTAGAGAAATTAGCCCGTTCTCCGTGGTATTGCAGTAGTTACATCATCAGAGACTCTTAGCATAGAAAAAGAGCACAAGATTTGAAGCCCGAGGGCTGGAGTTTTTTCTACTCTGTGGAGTGTTAATGACGTGACTCTGGGGAAAAGTCATGTTATTTCTCTGAGTCCCACCTGTAAAGTGAGTGTAATACCTGCCTTGTAGAGTGGGACTTGGCACTGTCAGCCAAACCCAGGCTCTCACCCAGCTCTCCTCTCGTCTGTGAGACTTTGGCTTGGCCTTGGGTAGAAGTTTCACGACTCTGAGGCTGTTGCTCTTTCTCGAATGAATGTTTCCCTTCTGCACAGTTTGTAGCCAGGGTGATTGCTGCTGAAAAAAACCAACTAAAGTTGTTACTTCCTAATTAAAAATTTCTCCAAGTATTCCATGCAGTTTGCTACGTTAAGAATACCTCTGACTGATACTCCAGTGTGAATAAGTTGTATTTTGTCCATGTAGACTGAGTACCTTGAGTACATCCCTCTAACGTTTTGTGTCTTCACGTTGTGGTACAATGTGATGTATATACTAGATGGTCCATGGATGCTTGATGAATTAATTATTTGATAAGTAGTGGCCATTAAGCATATTTTCCCTAGTCACCGGACCTATAGAACATGTCGTATCAAGTTTTCTGGAATGAATGTGTGTTGAAAGTCCCCAAAACTGCTTCCAGGCTTGGTGATTTGCTGGGACTCAGCAAATACTTGTACTCATGGTTGTGGTTTTTTTACTGTGAAATATATAAAGCTCAGTCAGCAAAGGAGGTTGGGCACAGTGGCTCATGCCAGTAATCCCAGCACTTTGGGAGGCTGAGGCGGGCAGATCACTTGAGCTCAGGAGTTCAAGACCAGCCTGGCCAAACATGGTGAAACCCCGTCTCTACTAAAAGTAGAAAGTTTAGCTGGGCGTGGTGGTAGGCACCCGTAGACCCAGTTACTCAGGAGGCTGAGGCAGGAGAATCACTTGAACTTGGGGGGCAGAGGCCGCAGTGAGCCGAGATCGCACCACTGCACTCCAGCATGGGTGGCAGAACGAGACTCCATCTCAAAAACAAAATTAGCAAAGGGAAGAGGTTCATGAGACGAAAATCAGAGGAAGCCAGGCACAAACTTTCAAGAGTCCTCTCTTAGGGAAATCACACGGGATATGCGTCATTATTCCAAGCTGTGACAATATGTGAGAAATGCTGCCTACCGAGGGTCTTGTTAGAGACCAGCTGGGGGCTGGTCACCTAAGTACCCTCTGTCTACCTAGCACATGTCCAAATCCAGATTCCCAGAAGGAAAACAGGTTTAACATAAACCAGATTGTTTGTACCAACAGTTTGGCGACAGTGAGCTATCTTTATCAGGGAATGGTGGGAACCCTCCCCAAATCCGAGTTCTCAGATGCCAGCCAGAGACCAGCCTTGTAAGCAGGCCTTTCGAAAGACAGCAGACTCAAGCCTGTTATGTTAGCTCTTCTGCACAGAATAGAGTTCACGTTTGAGGCGTGTTATTCAGATACGTAAGGTTATTTTCACAAGTGTTCAGTCGATTATTTAGTAAATATAGGTTGTCTTTCGAATACACGATGAGTTGTGATGAAGGAGAACTGTGTCCCATCCATGTGCAGTGGTTTATTCCACTGTCTGCATGGTGTATCCTTAACATGGACATCAGCGCACATCCTGCACTTGGTCGTCTCATTCTTTCTGTTTCTATTTAGCACTCACTACATTTCTCTTTTTCATGGCTCCTTGGCCCTTTCAGGTGACAATATTCTCAAATTCTAGGAGGACAGAAAATGTAAGATGGAACCAAGTCTCATACCTAGCACCTGCTAGGTTAAAAAAAAAAAAAAAAAAAGGCTGGGCATGGTGTCTTACGCCTGTAATCCCAGCACTTAGGAGGCCGAGGCGAGTGGATCACCTGAGGTCAGGAGTTCGAGACCAGCCTGGCCAACGTGGTGAAACCCTGTCTCTACTAAAACTACAAAAATTTAGCTGGGCGTGATGGTGGGTGCCTGTAATCCAAGCAGCTGTACTTGGGAGACTGAAGCACGAGAATCACTTGAACCCGGGAGTAGAGGATGCAATGAGCCAAGATCGAGCCATCACGCTCCAGCCTGGGTGACAGAGTGAAACTCTGTCTTGGGGGGAAAACAACAGACTTTCTTAGAGCAGTTTTGGGTTCACAGCAAAATTGAGTGGAGTTCCCATATACCCCCTGCCCCCACACAAGCGCAGCCTTTCTCCCTCAGCAGCCCCCACCAGAGGGGTATGCTTAAACTAATTAATGAATGTATCATCATTATCGCCTGAGGTCCACAGTTTACAGTAAAGCTCACTCTTGGTGTTCTACATTCTGTGGATTTGGACAAGTATGTAGAGGCGTGTAGCCACCATCTGAGTATCACACAGTGTAGTTTCATTGCCCTGAAAGTCCTGTGTGCTCTGCCTGTTCATCTCTCCTGGCTTAGTTTTTGGATGTGAACTTCAGTTCTTTGTAGAGATTTTCAGTTTTATTAAATCAATGTGTTGGGTGAGGTGGTGCATGCCTGTAGTTCCAGTTTGAGGTAGGAGGATTGATTGCTTGAGCCCCCAGGAGTTATTTAAGAAGATTAAAAATGCAGAATTGCATTCATAACTTTTTGGGGGCGGAGGACAGATCGCTCTGTTGCCCAGGCTGGAGTGAAGTGACTCCATCTTGGCTCACTGTAACCTCCGCCTCTCAGGTTCAAGTGATTCCCCTGCCTCAGCCTCCCAAGTAGCTGGGATTACAGGCATGCACCTCACACCTGGTTCATTTTTGTATTTTTAGTAGAGACGGGGTTTCGCCATGTTGGCCAGGCTGGTCTCAAGCTACTGACCTCAAGTGATCCACCCACCTCGGCCTCCCAAAGTGCTGGGATTACAGAGGTGAGCGGCTGTGCCTGGTCCCTACCATTACAATGTAAGGTTCTTGTTAGATAAGGAAATTGTGAATGACCTGGTGCTCCATGACTTAAGGTCAGAAAGTCATCTAAGCAGCTTTCCAAGAATTTCAAGAGTTGCTAATCTTAGGTAGAAAAGGTGTCTCTCGTCATCAGCTCTTAGGGGAAAATAGTTGACACTAATTAATATCTGATTCCTTAGCAGCTGGGATTTGGGGAGTTCTACTTTTTAAACTGTTGGTAAGAATAACATAGATTTTTCTAACCATTTTACCTACAGCTATCTTTAACATCTTTTAAGTCACCAAAAGAAATTTGAACTTGAGCTTGTAGTAGTAGAGAAGGCAGAAATTTTAATTTTGTTTTTAAGCAGAACATACAACTCTGGGGAATAAAAACTGAAACCTACATTTCCCAACAGCCATGACAGTAAATTTTGGGGACCATGTTTACAAGTGTCCCATTCGTAGAAACAATTTATTAACCAGGTCGTGGTGGGAGGCTGAGGTGGGAGGATCACCTGAGCCCAAGAAGTTGAGGCTACAATGAGCTGTTATCACACCATTTCTCTCCAGCCTCGGCAACAGAGTGAGACCCTATGTCTTTCTTTTTCAATTTTTTTTATTTTTTATTTTATTTTATTTTTTTTTTTTTTGAGACGGAGTCTCGCTCTGTCGCGGCCCAGGCTGGAGTGCAGTGGCCGGATCTCAGCTCACTGCAAGCTCCGCCTCCCAGGTTCACGCCATTCTCCGGCCTCAGCCTCCCGAGTAGCTGGGACTACAGGCGCCCACCACCTCGCCCGGCTAGTTTTTTGCATTTTTTAGTAGAGACGGGGTTTCACCGTGTTAGCCAGGATGGTCTCGATCTCCTGACCTCGTGATCCACCCGTCTCGGCCTCCCAAAGTGCTGGGATTACAGGCTTGAGCCACCGCGCCCGGCCAATTTTTTTTATTTTTTTATTTTTTAAAGAAGAAGGTGGTTAGGCAGGATGGCTCACGTTTGTAATCCCAGAACTTTGGGAGGCCAAGGCTGGAGGATCACTTGTGCTCAGGAGTTCGAGACCAGCCTGGACAACATACGGTGACCCTGGCCCCTGCAAAAAAAAATAAAAAATTCGCTGGCGTGGTGGTAGATGCCTGTAGTCCCAGCTTCTCTGGAGGCTGAGGGACAGGAGTTTGTGGCATGGGTGCAGTGAGCCGTGATTGCACCACTGTACTCCAGCCAGGGCAACAGAGTGAGACCCTGTCTCTGTTTAAACAACAACAACAAATTTAATGACTGTTTTGAAAAATGTTACCTCCCTTCCCAAATGATATGGATCCTGTATCGTCCTACATTGAATAGTCATTCTGTCATTCTGTATTGATTAAATCTTTTTAGACACTATTAAAATAACTTCTGTTATTTTAAGAGGTTATCTTTTGACCTTTAAAACTAGTATGGTGGGGATCTCCTAAAGGATAAAGGATTTTAAAAAATTCTGGTTTAAGGTGTTCAGAACAGCCATTCTTTAGACTTTTTAGAGCTGAAGGGTTTCCCCTCTAACTTAGTTTTTCACTGGCAGAGAACATCTGGGCGTGTTCCAAATGTGGTCGAGCTACTGCATCCAAAGGTGATACTGGCATTTCGTAATCTCCTTGTTCCAGTTTGTCTGGGGACAGCTAGACAGACTTTACATAAGTACAGATTGCCCCTCTGGGCTCTGCAGGGAGACTTCATTTGCAGCAGGAGGAGCCCCCCCAGGACTGGTGAGGTAATTTGAGCTTTAAATAGCTCCTGGCCCTTGAAATAAGGACAGCATGATTTAGGGGAAAGGCCAGAACTTGATCTCTGTGGCCTTCGGCACGCTGGCCTCCCCTTGCACTGGAGGCATTCGTGAGGCCTGCACTGTGGGACGGTTTGTCTTCGGCATCCACACACTCAGGAAAGTATGCCAGAGACCGGTGGCAGCAGCACCCGAGGGCTCAGCTCCTTCCAAAGCCAAGTCTGGGCAGTTTTTTTTTCAGGCTATATGGAACTAGGGTTTATGGAAAGGAAGGGATGTGAGGCAGCTAAGGCAGTTTCCGCTTAAAATAGAGAAGAGGATGAAACGGAGAAGAGACACTCGATAACAGGAAGATGAGCTGGGAGATCGTTAAGAAATGTAGACATCCCCTGTAGTGAGAACCAGAAGGAAAATTATTCAGGGTATTCTTAAAAGTAGTTCCTCACATTTCTGTAGCATTTTACTTTTTCAGGAAGACTTTGCTGGGCACGATGGCTGTCACCCGTAATCCCAGCACTCTGAGCGGCCAAGGTGGGAGGATCACTTGAACTAAGGGTTTCGAGACCAGCCTGGGCAACATAGTGAGACCTTGTCTCTACTAAAAATTTTAAAATGGCTGGATGCAGTGGCTCACACCTGTAATCCTAACACTTTGGGGGGCTAAGGTGGGTGGATCACTTGAGGCCAGGAGTTTAAGAGCAACCTGGCCAACAAGCAGGACCTTGTCTCTACAGAAAAACACAAAAATTAGCTAGGCATGGTGGCACACGCCTGTAATCCCAGCTACTCGGGAGGCTGAGGCAGGAGAATCACTTGAACTCTGGGGGAGGTTGCAGTGAGCCGAGCCGAGATGGTGCCATTGCACTCCAGCCTGGGTGACAGAGTGAGACCAGATCTTTTTGAAACCCTGTCTCCAAAAAAAAAAAAAAAAAAAAAATTCAGCCATACATGGTGGCTCACACCTGTAGTCCCAGCTACTCTGGAGATTGAGGTGGGAGGGTTGCTTGAGCCCAGTAGTCTGAGGCTGCAGTGAGCTGTGATCATGCCTCTGCACTTCAGCCTGGGAAACAGAGTAAGACAATGTCTCGAAAAGAAAAAGAAAAAAGAAAGACTTTCTTATTTGTCTGATATACCTGTGTATTACCTTATGAAAGAGGACAGAAATCCCCATTTTGCAGATAAGAAAACCAAAGCCCAGAGAAATGAAGCGGCTTGTCCCCATGATTGCTTAGCAAATGATGAAAGTGGGAAAAGCCCAATCTTCCAGTTATTTGTGGACACATCAGAATTCAGCATGACTGACAGCGGTCTGCTAGATGACAGAGAGTCAGTGCAGAATGAGACACGAGGTGCCTATGTTTATTCATGCAGGAGCGTTTGCAGAAGGCCAGGGCACAGGAGGTGGTGGAGCAAAGCATCTCTTTCCTGGTTCCTTCTGCTCTGAACTCAAGTAGTGCCAACCCCCTATTCTTCCCCTCTTTTGAGTCTGGTTCACCGAGGGCACGGCTGGTAGGAGTAACGTTGTTCTCCAGCATTAAACAGAGCATCAGTAATGTCTAGGAAAAGGTTGACTTTAAAACAATATTGGAGAATATTGGAGCATACAGCACTGGCTGCTGAGTTCATTCAGAAGATGAACCGCCTGCCATAAACTAATAAGATGATTTGGTTTATGTTTTGATTTAAATTATCTCTGAGTAGATGCTGCTTGAAGTAGTGACTGTAACCGGTTTTGCCAAGCATACCCCCCATTTATAATTTGAACAAAAAGTTTTTTGAGATGGAGCCTTGTTATGTTGGCCAGGCTGGTCTTGAACTCCTGGCCTCAAGCAGTCCTCCCCACCTGGTGCCTCAAAGCACTGGGATTACAGGAATGTGCCAATACACTGAACATAATGATTCAAACAGAAAAAAAGTCTGGTAGTTCAGTTCCTCCATGCCCCAGGAGTTTAGTACAGGGGTGTCCAGTCTTTTGGTTTCCCTGGGCCACATTCCCTTGGGCTACACATAAAATACACTAACACTAATGAGAGTTGATGAGCTTAAAAAAAAAAATTGCGAAAAGAAAATCACAATGTTTTAAGAAAGTTTACAAATTCGTCTTGGGCTGCACTCAAAGCCATCCTGGGCTGCATACAGCCCGTGGGCCGCAGGTTGGATAAGCTTGGTTTAGTAGATCTTTTTGGATTCTAGCTCCCTACCTGTCATCTCTGTATGTCATATAATGTTATGCAGATGCTGTGGTTGATCTACACAGGGGACAGGGAGTAACCACTTTTCTTCTGTCCTCTCTTTGCCCCATCCCCAGCCAGTTGGCATATGCTGGTAGTCCCAGCTCCTGGGTAGGCAGAGGTGGGAGAATCATCTGAGCCTGGGGAGGTTGAGGCTGCAGTAAGCTGTGATCCCGTCGCTGCACTCCAGGCTGGGTGATAGAATGAGACCCTGTCTCAAATACAATAATAATAGTAATAATGTATTTCATATGATTGACAAATAATGCAATAGTGTATGACTCTGATACTATAGAAACCAGGTAAATTTAGTATTATTGGCTGAATTTTTTTATTATAAGCAGTTATTTGTAGTCATGAAAATATACAACATTGGTTGGAGATGCCACTTTAGTTTTCTGAAGGTGATTAATTTGGGGGGTGATGAGGGCAGGAGCCTTGAGAAATGGTCATCTTGGGAGAAGCATTGATTCCTGTTGCCCAGCTCAGCTCAGAGGCGCTGCGCTTGCCTCTTTCTTTTATATTGCTCGTTGTAAAGTTGTATTCAGTCAGACACTCCCACTGCCACAAATACATGTTCCCTGGGTTGCTAAAGTATCACAGCGATCAGACTCAATCCCAGGCCCCTTATTTGGATTCACTGAGGTTTAGAATTCACGTGCGTATGATCAGAAAGGCCTCCATGTTTCTCAGAAGTCAGCTTGAAGTTGACTCAGTATTTTCTCATCCAGAAGGGATGGGACTGAAGTTTACTAGACAGGGCAGGATTAGGAGGAATTTGACAGTCTGTTTTCCTAAAAAACCGCGGAGTTAGACCATCTGTACTCACAGTCTCTCATCTAAGGCCTAGACTTGACAATGTTTTGTGGAACACACATGATAAGCCTGCTTCCTTTTCTGGGGAGGAAGCCGGGGTTCAGACACCATTGATCCAGCCGCACTTTTCCCTGCCTTGTGTGTGCTCCACCTCCAGTCCCCTTCCCCCAGCCCACGCAACGTAATTTCCTTCTGTTCATCATGTTACTCAACGGAGCTCTGTTCTAGTGTCTCAAAGATACAGTTAACCTAGTGGACACCTTCTGTACCATAACAACTCTGTTCTTTCCTCCTGACAGGTGACAGAGCTGAATGAGCCACTGTCGAATGAGGAACGAAACCTTCTCTCTGTGGCCTACAAGAACGTTGTGGGGGCACGCCGCTCTTCCTGGAGGGTCATCAGTAGCATTGAGCAGAAGACATCTGCGGACGGCAATGAGAAGAAGATAGAGATGGTCCGTGCGTACCGGGAGAAGATAGAGAAGGAGTTGGAGGCAGTGTGCCAGGATGTGCTGAGCCTGCTGGATAACTACCTGATCAAGAATTGCAGCGAGACCCAGTACGAGAGCAAAGTGTTCTACCTGAAGATGAAAGGGGACTACTACCGCTACCTGGCCGAAGTGGCCACTGGAGAGAAAAGGGCGACGGTGGTGGAGTCCTCTGAGAAGGCCTACAGCGAAGCCCACGAGATCAGCAAAGAGCACATGCAACCCACCCACCCCATCCGATTAGGCCTGGCTCTTAACTACTCCGTCTTCTACTACGAGATCCAGAACGCCCCGGAGCAAGCGTGCCACTTGGCCAAGACCGCGTTCGACGACGCCATCGCCGAGCTCGACACCCTCAACGAGGACTCCTACAAGGACTCCACGCTCATCATGCAGCTCCTCCGCGATAACCTCACGCTCTGGACGAGCGACCAGCAGGACGACGACGGCGGCGAAGGCAACAATTAAGGCCCCAGGGGGACTGGCAGCGCACGCGGATGCTACTACTGCAGTCTTTATTTTTTTCCCATGAGTTGGGGGTCGGGTGGGGGAGGGAAAGGGAGGGATGACCTTCCCAGGGAGAAACCCACGACCTGTCCTGTCTTTGATCGCCTCTTTGACATTTTTGCCAAAATACCACTAGTGGAAAGTCAGGCTAGCTGTGCTGGTATTGGAATAGCAGCCTCACACTGGCGTCTGGACTGTTCTGTAGATTCATGCAAGTGGAGCTGTCTGTCTCTAATTTAACTTATTGCTAGGTAATAGGGTTTTCAGATGAAAAGAAAACTTAAAGAGGAATGGCCCTCATTCAGTAAGTTCTGTGGTTCCAGTAAGGATTTTTATGTACATACGCTCTCGTGTCTCGTTTTGGGTACTTTCTATCTCATCTGTCTTGGCTCTGCATGTTTTCCAGGGTGTAGCCTACAGACATGGAACAGTGTAAATCCCAGACTGACAGACTTAGAACCTGAGGTCTCATTCGTCCTTACGGTTTAGGCCTTGCCAGTTTTCCGAAGTCTCTGATTAGTTGACAGTATTAACACTAAATTGCAGTTTACAGTATTTCTACATTACAGCCATATGTAACACCAAGCCATCGATTGTGTACTTTTCCTTTGCTAGTTGTCTGAGCTTTAACATCCTTATTCGGCCTTATCCAGGTTGGTTTTGCTGTTGATTGGTCTCCTAGGCTAGATGAGGAGAATGAAAGTGACTTCAGGTTTTGGTTCATAGGTGCTCGGCAGGTGGCTGTGGGATTTTTTTTTTTCGGTCCTCCTTTCCTCTTAACGTAAATCCACCACCAAAATTATTAATCCTCTTGAGAGAAACGTGAAACGCCACAAAAATAGAGAAAATTCAGGTCTGTATGTCATGGATCGTGTTGGTATTTTCAGAGAACATCCCGCTTCCGAAGCTGCTGCAGCTCCCTCCTCAGGGATCACACTGCCGTCGCCCACTCTGCACTGGGGCGTTTCCCACTGCGCCTCGTGCCGGCGGATGCAGCTGGGTGGAGAAGCTATGGGGTTGGAGAGGCGTTTGGAGAAGGTCTGTGGTGCAGTGTGTGAAAATTCAGGTGCTAGAAGCCTACTGGTAGAAAAACCCAAAAGGAAGAGCTCTATATCCTTAACCATTCTGTCCAATTTCGGGAGCCTTGTCAGTGTTTCGGTTTTTCCTCCCCGAAGACACTCCTTCCCCAAGTAATTGTTGTAGGAAGATAAAAAACTGTTACCCGATGACAAACACTGAACTATTTGACCAGAACTTTTTCCTCTCGAGATAGTTTTTCTTTTTAATGAAAAAAGCATAGAAATTGGAGATTGGCTTGTCTTGCGCAGCCAGTGCACATTTAGAATTGACGGAAACAACATTGCTATTTCCACCCATTTGTTTTCAGCAGCCTTAAGGCCCTCATTCTCATTTTGGGTGAATCTGTCTATCTGTGGACGTGGCCCGCATGTGCATTCTTTTTTTTTTTTTTTTTTTAAAGTAAAGTCAGTGACAAGAGGAACTCCCGAGATGTGTGATGACACCACACTTGTTTTCTTTGTTTATTTTATTTAGGCAAGAAAAAGTGTGAGTAATTGAGGAAAAACTGACAGTTGCTTTTGCTAATACCAAAATTGAGCTTACAATTAGGAGCTGAGTATGTGTAACAGGATACAGGTGACAGTGAAGATAGAAGAACCATGATGACCACAGACTCAATGTGCTCTGTAACATTGCACAGTTTACCCAGCATGACTTTCCTTAGAAGGCCCCCTCCTCACGCTAGAGCAAAAGTCCCAGTTAACTGAAGCCTACCAGAAGAAGTAGTAGAAGAAGCTTTGCTGCTTTTGTGCCTCTTACAGGCGCCTAAAGTCATTGCCCTGGGAGGAAAACAGAGTGGGGCGGGGTTGGTGGGGCTTTCCCTAATTTATCTTCATGTCCAGTGAGCAGTGTTGCGTTTTTCCTTGTAGCATTTGGAAATGATTTACTGGAATTACAAAACCTATTTTTCCTTTAAATTTCAGCTTTGGCTCTGGCTGCTTTTTAGAATAATGCAAGATAAAAATCACACCTGAGGGCTAAAAACGGAGAGGGAATGGGAGACTTGATATTTAAGCAGCTTTGAATGGTTTTTCTTTTCTTTATTTTTAAAGAAATGCACTTGCCTATGATACTGTCTCTCCAGTGAAATGATTACTCCTCCATTACTCTATTGATACAATATTGTGCATGCTAGTGTTGTATTTCTATACAGTAGCTTGAAATTGATTAACTTATACTGTAGGTGTTATGTATTCCTATGACAAAAAAATTAAGTCTTCAAATTTTTTAAAGGTTTTTTTTTTCTTTTTTTTTTTTAATTTAATTTTTCCTTTTGGGGGTTAAAGTTTGCTCTACCAAATAGTGATTGTAACAAATTGATCTGTTTTGGATGTTGCTATAGTGACATGCAGTTATATATTTTGTTTTTAAAAAGGGGGGGAGCAAAAGAAACACCAGTGTTAGCTTAATCTTAATGTCTGGTGTTTGTCATGGTGAAATTATAACTATTACAGTGTCGGAGAACAACGAATATGTTCTCTGAATGAGCCTTTGTGCTTTTTGTCATGTTATGCGGTGAACTATTTTTAAGGTCTAATCAGTGATTATTTTTCCAGCTCCGTGTTTCTCTAGGGAATTATTTCACACACGGACCATCTTTAGCAGTTTCCTCAGTGATGGAATATCATGAATGTGAGTCATTATGTAGCTGTCGTACATTGAGCAAATAAACTTACAGATCTGACGCCAGTGTTCTTAGCTTCATTGTGTCAGTTTGGCTATCCTTTGCTTTTGAAGGTTGGATCCGATGTTGGTGTTCTCTTCCCTCCCCAGCCCAACGAATGAAGTTGGGTTGGCGGGAAAAAGGGGAAAGACAGTATATACTGGAAAGCGCCTCCAACCAGGAATCAGATTTGGGTTTGGGGACTTAAAAAACCATGGCACCAGGCCGGGCTCAGTGGCAGGAGAATCGCTTGAGCCCAAGAAGTGGAAGTTGCAGTGAGCCAAGATTGCAGCACTGCCTTCGAGCCTAGCGACAGAGTGAGACTCCGTCTCAAAAAAAAAAAAAAAATTGCACCTTTTAGGGTGGGAGCAGTGGCTCACACCTGTAATCCAGCACTTTGGGAGGCCGAGGGGGGAGGATCACATGAGGCCAGGAGTTTGAGACCAGCCTGGACAACATATTGATACCCTATCTCTGTTAAAAAAAAAACAAAACCAATCCATTGCACCTTTTGGGCCTCCATTTTTCTCACATTAAATGAGCCTGTTCAACTGGATCTCTGAGGGCCTTTCTGGGGTACCACTGGGGAAAAATACAGACCTGAGTTTGATGGCACCCCCCAACCCTGCCTTTTTTTTAAACAACAAAACAAAACAAAAAACAGGGTCTGGCCATATTGCCTAGGTTGGGCTCGAACTCTTGGGCTCAGGTGATCCTCCCAGAATTATGGCCCCTTTTGATTCCTAGGCAAATTATTCAGACTTCTTAGCCTGGGTGGGTGTGGGTGTGGGTGTGGTTGTAGGTTTAAATAACTGGATCATAGCTTTTAATTATTTTTTTTTGGGTGTGACAATCTCACTGTCGTCCAGGCTGGAGTGCAGTGGCACGATCTCAGCTCACTCCACCAGGCTCAAGCTCCAGGTTCAAGCTATTCTTGTGTCTCAGCCCTCTGAGTAGCTGGGATTACAGGACCCCGCCACCATGCCCGGCTAATTTTTGTATTTTTAGTAGAGACCGGGTTTCACCGTGTTGACCAGGCTGGTTTCAAACTCCTGACCTCAAGTGATCCGCCTGCCTTGGCCTCCCAAAGTGCTGAGATTAAAGGTGTGAGCCACTGCACCCGGCCAAGCTTCTTAATTTTCTGAGACATCAATTCACATTTCAGGAATGATAACACACTGGGAATAGGCTTTTGGCATATACCCAGTGAATTCACTTGTGTTGGCTCATTTGTTACCCAGAACTACCCTGGGTGCCACTGCAAGTGTATGGCTGTGAAATTAGGAGTGACAGCTGTACCTGAGGTCCTGTGGGTAACTCACTGATAACCCACATCTGCCTACCGGAGTTTGGCCTGCTCACACCAACCTGCTTTCACACTGCTAGGAGACCATAAGAAACTAGGCTGAGCGGCAGCAACCAACTCTTCAGCACACATTGACCAAGCACTTTTATTTTATTTTTTATTTTATTTTATTTTATTATTTATTTATTTATTTTGAGATGGAGTTGCACTCTTGTTGCCCAGGCTGGAGTGCAATGGCACCATCTTGGCTCACCGCAGCCTCCACCTCCCGGGTTCAAGCAATTCTGCCTCAGCCTCCCAAGTAGCTGGGATTACAGGCACGTGCCACCACGCCCGGCTAATTTTGTATTTTTAGGAGAGACAGGGTTTCTCCATGTTGGTCAGGCTGGTCTTGAACTTCTGACCTCAGGTGATCTGCCCACCTCGGCCTCCCAAAGTGCTGGGATTACAGACATAAGCCATGGCACATGGCTGACCAAGCACTTTTAGTGTGGCAGTTACCGAACGCAAAACAAAACGAAATTTTTAACAAACTTTTGGCACAGATATGGACAAGATCAGAACAGTCAAGCTTGCTCTAACGGTCACTGAAGAAGGAGGAAGGTAGATCCCCAGAAAATTGCCACTATTTCATCCTTGTTCCTTCGGCATCATGTCCCATTACAGGTGCAAGAGTAGCTTTGTTTTACTGTTTTGCAGATCTCTTGGGAGCTAAGACATGTACTCTGCTTAGGTGTCCAGTCTGTTGTGGTAAGTGTTTTCTTAAGGCAGGGTCCCGCTGGGTCTTGCTCTGCCTCACAGGCTAGATAGAGGGCAGCAGTTCTATCATAGCTCACTGAAGCCTCAAACTCCTGGGCTCACGTGATCCTGCCTCAGCCTCCCGAGTAGCTGGGAGCGCTACCATCCTGGGCCATTTTACTTAATTTTTTTGAGATGGAGTCTTGCTCTGTTGCCCAAGCTGGAGTCCAGTGGTGTGATCTCGGCTCACTGCAACCTCCACCTCCCAGATTCAAGTGATTCTCCTGGCTCAGCCTCCCGAATAGCTGGGATTACAGGCGCATGCCATTATGCCCGGCTAATTTTTTTGTGTTTTAGTAGAGACGGGGTTTCACCCTGTTAGCCAAGATGGAATCGAACTCCTGAATTCAGGCAGTCCACCTGCCTTGGCCTCCCAAAGTGCTGGGATTACAAGCGTGAGCCACCGTGTCCAGCTGGGCCATTTTATTTTTTAGAGACAGGGTCTTACTATGTTGTCCAGGCTGATCTCAAACTCCTGGCCTCCAGTGATCTGCCTCAGCCTCCCAGGGCACTAGGAGTACAGATATGAGCCACTGCACCTGGCCTGTTTTGATACGTTGTTTCACTTGAAGTATTTGAAAAAAATACAGTATCACACAAATGAGTAGTTGGAAAGGGGTGAACCTAAACAGTTGAAGTTGAATGGCAGAAGCAGAGTAAGGTTAAGAAAGTTCTCATTAGGTGGGTGCGGTGGCTCACGCCTGTGAACTTTGGGAGGCTGTGGTGGGCGGACTGCTTGAGCCCAGGAGTTCAAGACCAGCCTGGGCAACATAGTACATAGTGAGACCCCTGTCTCTACAAAAGTTAAGTGGGCATGGTGGTGTGCACCTGTAGTTTCAGCTACTCAGGAGGCTGAGGTGGAAGGATTGCTTGAGCCCAGGAGGTTGAGGCTGTAGTGAGCTGTGATCCCACCACTGAATTCCAGCCTTGTAGACGGAGCAAGACCTGCTCTCAGATACAAAAAACAAAAAAGACCTCATACTACATGAATTAAATCAGTCTGTAGATCAGGCACCAGTGGTAAAGGTCTTTTGTGCCTCTTTTTCAGTGCATTGTAGAATTTTAAAAATAACTGATACTAGGCCTAGTGTAGTGGTTCATACCTGTAATCCTAGCATTTTGGGAGGCCGAGGCAGGCGGATCACCTGAGGCCAGTAGTTCGAGACCAGCCTGGCTAACATGGTGAAACCCTGTCTCTACTAAAAATTTAAAACTTAGCCAGGCATGGTGGCACGCGTCTTTTATCCCAGCTACTTGGGAGGCTGAGGCAGGAGAATCGCATGAACCCGGAGATAGATTGTAGTGAACAGAGATCGTGCCACTGCACTCCAGCCCTGGGCAACAGAGCAAGACTCCATCTCAAAAACAAACAAAAACTGATACTTTGTCTGTAAGGTGATTAAAAATAACAGTGTGAAACATCAGAGGTCTCCATACCAAGAACTTCAGGTCAGGGGTAGAGTGGAGAGGCCATAAATGAGGTAATTCAGTGGGACCTTATAGTACAGCAAAGCATGAAAGCAGTTTTCCTCCACTCTATTTGTGTGTGTTGACCACATGCATTGGCCTCCGCTCTGGTCAGCTGAAACTGTATGTTGATTCACTGGGTGATTTGAGTGACTAAGAATGGCACCTCCCTCCTGGGTGCACAGTTCCCAAAGCCAGCTTGGAGAAACAACCTTCTGAGCACTAGCTGGGTAATCCTGTTCCAGGAGTTGACAATAAGTGGTCAGCAGCCTAATCAGAACATTCACATGTGGCATACCAGCTTGCTAATTAGCCCACTGGTTTGAATTTTCCAACTGTGATGTGGATACATGTGGTTGAATCGGAATGGCCACAAGCTCTACCTCTCATTAACCACACAGAGCTGTGGTCAGTGAGGAGTTAGGGCCAGAGTGGCTGGATCACACTGGCAAGACAATGAGTCAAGATATCTTGGCCAGGTGCGGTGGCTCAAGCCTGTAATCCCAGCACTTTGGGAGGTCGAGACGAGCGGATCACGAGGTCAGGAGATCGAGACCATCCTGGCTAACCCGGTGAAACCCCAGCTCTACTAAAAAATAAAAAACACTAGCCGGGCGAGGTGGCGGGTGCCTGTAGTCCCAGCTACTCGGGAGGCTGAGGCAGGAGAATGGCGTAAACCCGGGAGGTGGAGCTTGCAGTGAGCTGAGATCCGGCCACTGCACTCCAGCCTGGGAGACAGAGCGAGATTCCGTCTCAAAAAAAAAAAAAAAAAAAAAAAAAAAGACATCTCAGGTTATGTAAGGTACTCACGTGGCACTCTGTTATCCAGAGTATTGGAGAGGAAAGGCTGTAGGAATTACTTTGAGGAACACTATGACTTGGGCTTTTTTTTTCTTTTTTATTTTTTTGGAGAGACAGAATCTCGCTCTTGCACAGGCTGGAGTGCAGTGGCATGATCACAACTCACTGCAGCTTCTACCTCCTGGGCTCAAATGATCCTCCTATATCAGCCTTCTGAGTCACTGGGACTATAGGTGTGCACCACCACCACACACACCTGGCTAATTTTTTGATTTTTTTGTAGAGTTGTGGTCTTGCTATACTGCCCAGGCTGGTCTTGAACTCCTGGCCTCAAGCAATCCTCCCATCTCAGCCTCCCAAAGTGCTGCGATTACAGACATGGGCCACGGCACCCAGCTGGTTTTTGTTTTTTGAACTGGCAGTGCACACACGTTACAAAATACAGAAGTGTGAGGCGGCCATATGCAGTCCACGAAGCTTGACATATTTACTCTCTGGCCAGTAGTTAGCAGACCCCTGGTGTATCAGAAACTCTCCCAGCATGCCCATTACCCGATCACCCATTCATTGCCATTCTTAGAGGTAACTACTGCCGTCCATTCTTCTAAAATAGTTGAGCTTGAAATAGGATTTTTGCTGCCTTTGAGCACTGATGTGACTCTGGCCTTGTGATTTTAAATATGGACAGTTGAAATGTGGTGGTCCCAAAACAGACATCTTGAATTAGAATATTTAATTCCATGTAAAGGGTAGGTAGGTGGGTAGTATTGGGGCGCTCGAATCCCAAACACAGAAATTGAAAAGAACATTACAGTGATTGGCTACAGACCCACTCCTTGATATGGCCAGGTACATTCCTCTGTGTGTCGTGGAACCTTGAAAGTAAGTCGCTGTTGGCATTTTACTCCCAACGTTCGTATTTCTCCTTACAAAGAGGAGATTCTCGGCCAGGCACAGTGGCTCACACCTGGAATCCCAGCACTTTGGGAGGGAGGTGGGTGGATCACCTGAGGTCAGGAGTTCGAGACCAGCCTGGTCAACATGGCGAAACCCTGTCTCTACTAAAAATACAGAAACAATTAACTGGGTGTGGTGGCTCGTGCCTGTAGTCCCAGCTACCCAGTAGGCTGAGACATGAGAATCACTTAAACCCAGGAGGCAGAGGTTGCAGTGAGCTGACATAGCGTCACTGCACCCCAACCTGGGTGATAGAATGAGACCCTGTCTCAAAAAAAAAAAAAAAAAAAAAAGGACATTCTCTAATATAACCACCATACTGTTATCACCCAATTAATAATTCCCTAATATCAACCCATATGCAAATTTAGAGAAATTGTCCTCAGAATGCATTTGATAGCTTTTTCTAATCCCCCTCCCGCACCAGCTAGACTCCCATTAAAATTCATTAATTGCATTTCAAGATTAGGTTTCTTTGCCTTTTTTTTTTTTTTTTTTAAGAGACAGGGTGTCAGTTGCCCTGGTTGGAGTGCAGTCAACAGTCATAGCTCACTGCAGCCTCCAACTCATAGATGCAAACAGTCCTCCCAACTCAGTCTCCGGAGTAGCTGGGACCACAGGCCTGCACCACCACTTCCAGCTAATTTTTTTCTTTTTTTTTTTTCAACATGGCCTTCCAATAAATCTATTTTTATTTTTTGTAAAGATGGGTATGCTGCCTAGGTTGTTCCTGAATTCCTGGCCTCAAGCGATCCTCTCACCCTGGCCTCCCGAAGTGTTAGAATTAATGGGCATGAGCCACTGCGCCTGGGTCTGATACTGGCTTCTTCGAGACCAGGCTACTGGCCAGTCTTAAGGCCCCACGTTCTGGGTGTGTCCAGTTTGTGCCTATGTCATTTAGCTTGTTTCCTGTCCTTGTTGGGGTACTTTTTTTTGTCTTGTGTAAAAACTTTGCTTTCTCCTCCATTTAACCTTCTCACTGGTTCACTTTGTGCTCTTAAGCAGCTACCAGCAGCAGAGCCTGTTACCTAAGTGGACAAGGCCAAAGCCACTGCTCTGACAGGCCAGAGGGACTGGCCACTACCCATGGGGACCATCTTGTTTTCTGACTGGAGTCTTCTGGGCTCGGGGATTTGCCTCCTCAATCCTCTCCAGCCTCCCCTGGATGGGAAAAGTACAGCATTAGGTGCTTTATTTTTTAATTTTTTTTTTTTTTTTTTGAGACGGAGTCTCGCTCTGTCACCCAGGCTGGAGTGCAGTGGCCGGATCTCAGCTCATTGCAAGCTCCGCCTCCCGGGTTTACGCCATTCTCCTGCCTCAGCCTCCTGAGTAGCTGGGACTACAGGCGCCCGCCACCTCGCCCGGCTAGTTTTTTTTTTTTTTTTTTTTTTTGGTATTTTTTTTAGTAGAGACGGGGTTTCACCGTGTTCGCCAGGATGGTCTTGATCTTCTGACCCTGTGATCCACCCGTCTCAGCCTCCCAAAGTGCTGGGATTACAGGCTTGAGCCACCGCGCCCGGCCAGTATTAGGTGCTTTAATAAGCACTGGCTTTGACTTACATCCTCACTTGGCCCGCTGGGTCCTGGTGGTCTGCAGCTGTTCTGCCCCTATGGTGGGGAGACAGCACAGCCCATCTTATTCACTAGAGTTAATTCAGGAACCAGAAGCATGCCTGAGACGCTTCCTTCATACTGGAACTGCAATAGGGGAATCACAGTCTTGGTGTTAAATTAGTTCTTCCCACTGTGATGGGTAAATTACCCTACCACTCATTGGCTCTTAGGAGCTGATAAGATACATGAAAGTCTTTTTTTTTTTTTTTTTTTGAGACAGAGTCTCACACTGCCTCCCGGAGATGGAGTGCAATGGCGCCATACTGGCTCACCGCAACTTCCGCCTCCCAGGTTCACGCGATGCTCCTGCCTCAGCCTCCCAAGTAGATTACAGGCACACACCACCACGCCTGGCTAATTTTTTTTGTATTTTTAGTAGAGACAGGATTTCTCTATTTTGGCCAAGCTAGTCTTGAACTCCTGACCTCGTGATTTGCCCGCCTCGGCCTCCTGAAGAGCTGGGATTACCAGGCATAAACCACCGCACGTGGCCACATGAAAGCCTCTTTTTACTTTCTTAACCTGAAGCCAGATTTTACAGATGAGGTTTCATTGGTTGTCAGTTTTTTTGTTGTTTTGAGATAGGATCTCGCTCTGTTGACCAGGCTGGAGTGCAGTGGTGCAGTCATAGCTCACTACAGCTTCCACCTCCTAGACTCAAAGCAATCCTGCCTCAGCGTCCCAATTGGCTGGGCTGTCTGGCCTGGCTAATTTAAATTTTTTTTTTTTTTTTTGTAGAGACTGGGTCTTACTATACTATGTTGCCCAGGCTGGTCTTGAACGCCTGGGCTTAAGCGATCCTCCTGCCTCGGTCTCCCAAAGTGTTGGTTACAGGTGTGAGCCACCACGCCCAGCTGGGTTGTCTGTTCTTTAAAGCCAGATAGGAAACTCATATTTTATTCCATTAGGTTTATCAAAGCAGACTGCCTTCCAAGAGACGGTATTTTTTGGTGTTATAGTTGACAAGGGGTTTTGCCTGCTAAGTTTGCCGAGTAAATCCTCGGACAAGGAATGTGGGTACTGGGCAGACCAAGAGTGAAAAATATTCTCTTGCCCTAAATCAGGAGACTACATTAGAAGCAGACAAGATAGACTCAGGAAATAAAGGCTAAAAGGTATAAAGGACAGGGCAGCTTGTAGCTGACTGCAAGCATTTGGGGTGAGTCTTTTTTTCATGTAATCTCCCTAAATACCGTCCAAATCTCCAAAGTCAAACAAATGCCACCTCCCGCTGCTGGGGCGGGGGCAAAATGAGTAATAATCATTGCTCCCCGTGGTATGTTAGCGCTTCGATTTCTTTCGCTTAGTGGTGATAGCCAAAATGAAACAGTAAGTACAAAACACAGCAAAACAGCATTGGCCCCATCCCTCAGGGCCTCAACCACGCACCAGCCACAGCTGGTCTGGCCGCCCCTGCCCCATTCCTTGAGCTACAAAATGCTGCAGTGATGCTGGTTTGCAAGGCCCCGGAGCTTGGTGCTGGAGATTCAGCATCCCTCCTGGCACAGGTCTGGGCCCCCTCCCTACCCCCACCTGGGGGCTCCTGCAGTAGGTCCCTTGCAGACCCCTCCCGGCTCTGAAGCTGGCTTTCCCGGGGATCGCCTCTTCCAGACCCCGGACTGCAACAGCGCCCTAGAGCCCAGCCACCCACGGCTCCAACCCACCTGGGAGCTCCATCCTCGGCCCTATCTCTGAGCACCTCCCTTCCCCAAACGCCCAGAACCCCTGCCAAGGAAGCCTTTTGCTGCCTGTCGTCTCCCCAAGGGGCCTCCTTTGCACTGGCGAGCCGTTCGGCCCTGGCCCGGCACGCGCTGACTCGCCTCTGTCCCCCGGGTTCCTCGACGTAAGACCGGGTACCGGGACCACGCAGAGGCCAGGGAACCCAGACTACACGGAAGCCCGGATGTGGGCCGGGCGGGGCAACGGCTTTGCTTCTAGCCCCGCCCCGGGGGCGGCCGCCTTCCCCTCGGGCATGGTAAGAGCCAATCACAGGCCAGCGTGTCCCGCTCCGCCAATGGTCGGCCTGTTGCTAGGGCCTGGGTCTCTGCCCCGGAATCGGCCCGCTCAGCGGCCCCAGGGCTTCATTTGTTGCAGACGCGGCCTTCCATCCACTGGGGAGCTTTATCTCCCAATTTCACCCGCTCCTCTCTCCTCTGTCTTTCGCCTGCACCTTGGTTACGTGCTTGGGAGGACGGAGCCTTGGGCTCGTGGTGGGCCCTTGGTCCCACGCCTGCCCTTCTTTTCCCTATCTGAACAGTGACGTGATCGCTCGTGTCCCGCCCCGCACTGGTTTGCTACCCTTTCTTACCTACACATCTCTCCTTCTGGAAACAGCCTTGGGAGGTCTGCGTTATTCCCAGATTGCAGAAGAGGAAACTCCTGACCCCCGATGCACACAACAGCTGGGCGGTTTCTGGTGGTGACCTGGGTCTGACGGGTTCCATCACCTTACACGCGGGAGCCATGGTGCAACAGTGAGGGAGGGAGCAGATCTGGTGTCCTGGGGACACTGAGGCCAAGCCCTGCCTCTCTTTGGTATCCCAGGCCCTCCACAGCTAGGTCCCACCCTGCCTGTCCAACCTCGGCTGCCCGCATGCCCCAGGTGTTACAGCTCCATCAGCCTCCTGTGTGCCCTCCAACGTCCTCTGCTCGAATGCCCTTCCCTCCCACCATGTCCTGGTGGTGATAATTTTGAATCGAACAGCGGCAGCCAGCCAGCGCCAGGGCTCTCCGCCATCATCAGTCCTGAAAGATGTCAGAAATTGAATAAAAACTCCCAGTTTTTTGAATTGAATAAAAACACCTTCCCATCTCCTGCCTATAGAGTTGTATAATCTCAGGCGTAGAGGGAGATGTGTTGCGCAAGTCACTATCAAGGCTGGATTTAGGAATTAAAAATCAGCTTCAGTGTGGCTGCTGACTGTTTAGAAAAGTGGGATTTCTGTCACTCAGCAAAGTCTATTTTATTTTTCTTTCTTTTTTAGAGACCAGGTGTCACTCTGTTGCCCAGGCTGTACCGGAGTGCAGCGGTGCAATCATAGCTCACTGGAGCCTCCAACTCCTGGGCTCCGAGTAGCTGAGACTATAGGTGTGCACCACCACACCCAACTGACTTTCTTTTTTTTTTTTTTTTTTTTTTTTTTTAGAAACAGGGTCTCACTGTGTTGCCCAGACTGGTCTCAAATACCTGACCTCAAGCCTCAGTCTCCCGAAGTGTTGGGATTACAGGTGAAAACCACTGTGCCCAACCCAATGTCTCATTTTTCTGAATAAAGGGCTGTTGGGGAATGAAAGCTTAAGAGCTCAGGATTTGGATTCTCATCCCACCATGTCCTAGTTAAGTGACATAACCTCCCAAAGTATTTAGCCTTTTAGAGTGTCAGTTTCCACATCTGTAAAATGGGAATAACACAATCTACCTCAAAAATGTCTAGCAGTGACTGAGTGCTTACTATCTGCTCTGGGCAGCATTCTAAAGACTTCACAGTGGCCGGGTGCAGAGACTTAAGCCTGTAATCCCAGCATTTTGGGAGGCTGAGGCAGGAGGATCGCTGGAAGCCAGGAGTTCCAGACCAGCCTGGCAATATAATGAGACCCTGTCCCTGCCAAAAATTACAAAATTAGCCAGGCATATTGACAAATACCTGTAGTCCCGGCTACTTGGGAGGTTGAGGCAGGAGGATAGCTGGAGTCCAGGAATTCAAGGCTGCAGTGAGCCGTAATGGCACCACTGCACTCCAGCCTGGTCAACTGAGCAAGATTCTGTCTCAAAAAAAAAAAAAAAAAAAAAAAAGACAAGCATGGTGTCTCATGCCTGTAATCCCAGCACTTTGGGAGGCCGAGGTGGGCGGATCACCTGAGGTTGGGAGTTCGAGATCAGCCTGACCAACATGAAGAAACCCCATCTCTACTAAAAATACATTAGCTGGGTATGGTGGCGGATACCTGTAGTCCCAGCTACTCGGGAGGCTGAGGCAGGAGAACTGCTTGAACCCAGGAGGCAGAGGTTGTGGTGAGCCAAGATCATGCCATTGCATTCCAGCCTGGGCAACAAGAGTGAAACTCTTTCAAAAAAAATTGATAATAATAAGAATACTTCTTAGGTATTAATTCATATAGTCGCATCATTTGCAGATGAAGAAACTGAGACTTAGCAACATGCCCAAGGTCCCACAGCTAAAAAGTCAGTGGCCAAGTGGGATTGAACCCAGGCAGTGTGACATGAGTGCCTGCAAGCATAACTGCGATCTCATGCTGCCTCTCAGTGGAGTGGGGTTGCTATGAGGATTTAATAAGCTAACGAGTGATTGGCAGCTAGCAGGTGCCTCCTAATACGTGCAGTTCTGATTAGGATCAGAAGGGAAACAGTGGTCAACTCTCCTGCAGCAGAGGGTGCGACAGGGCAGGGCAGGCTCCCAGGGCCCAGGTTTTGGCTGCCAGACCCTTCCAAGGCAGAGAGAGTGGGCTGGCTCCTCCAGGAGGGAAATTCAAGGAGGCTTGAAGGCCCTTGGAAACCGAGGCCCAGGGCAGAGAAGAACTGAGCTAAAGGCACGCTGGGTGTTGGGCTGGGGCGAGGGCGGTGGAGGAGGTGTCAGTTTTTCAAGACTGGGCCTTTTTCTTTTTATTGTTGTTGAGACAGGGTCTCACTTTGTCTCCCAGGGTGGAGTGCAATGGCATGATCTCGACTCACTGCAACCTCCACCTCCCGGGTTCAAGCAATTCTCCTGCCTCAGCTTCCCGAGTAGCTGGGACTACAGATACCCGCCACCACACCCGGCTAATTTTTGTATTTGTAGTAGAGACGGGGTTTCACCATGTTGGCCAGGCTGGTCTCACACTCAGGCTCAAGCGATCCTCTCGCCTCAGCCACCCAAAGTACTGGGATTACGGGTGTGAGCCACCGCGCCTGGCCAGGACCAAGTCAATTGCCCCTGCTTGCGCTCTACAGGGCTCAGAACCTGTGGAGAGATTCCTGAAGGTTCTGGACTGGGCAGTGTCGGTGCCTGAGGAATTCATTCTCTCTGGGAGGGCACCAGGGGGCGGTCGCTTACTGTCCTATCTGGGCCTGGGAGTGGGGCGATGTGGGTGCGCAGCCCCAGGGCGTCCTCTAGGGGGCAGTCTCGGGCCTGTCTGGGCAGAGTTCCATCCTCCGTGTGGGAATGAGGCTTCCTGCCTGACCTTGACCTGAGCCCGGGTGGGGATTGATTTATCTTCCTCCCACCCAGAGCCCACCGCCCCCTGCTGAGGGGATCGGTCTGTGGGGCTGCTCCCAGGGTTCAAGGCTTTCAGGCTGGGCAGACCTGGAGAAGAGGGGTCTTTGGGGCCACGGGAGGAATTGCAAAGGGATAGTTTGGGCGTCAAGGCTCAGAGACAGGTGGGGTGGGATTCAGAGAGGGAAGGGGCCTCAAAGAAGGGAGAGGAGCCTGGGGAGGTGAGGAAGTGCAGTCGTGGGTTGGGGGCTCAGAGAAGACAGGAGAACGCCAACGAATGGGGATTTCAGGCCAGGTGAGGCAGCTCACATCTGTAATCCCAACACTTTGGGAGGCAGAGGCAGGAGGATCACTTGATTCCAGGAGCTTGAAACCTTCCAGAGCAACATAATGAGATCCCCATCTCTACAAAAATTTAGAAACTTACCAGGTATAGTGGCGCACACCTGTTGTCCCAGCTACTCGGAAGGCTGGACAGGAGGATTGCTTGAGCCCAGGAGTTGGAGGTTGCAGTGAGCTATGATCTCACCAGTGTACTCCAGCCTGGAGACAGAGTGAGACCCAGTCTCTAAAAAAGAAAACAAAAAGAAAAGAAGAGGCCAAGCACGGTGGCTCATGCCTATAATCCCAGCACTTCAGGAGGCCAAGACAGGCGGGTCACCTGAGGTCAGGAGTTCGAGATCAGCCTGGCCAACATGGTGAAACCCCGTCTCTACTAAAAATACAAAAATTAGCTGGGTGTGGTGGTGTGTACCTGTAATCCCAGCTACTCTGGAGGCTGAGGCACAAGAATCACTTGAACCCGTCAGGTGGAGGCTGCAGTGAGCCGAGATGGTACCATTGCACTCCAGCCTGGGCAACAGAGCGAGACTCTGTCTCAAAAAAAAAAAAAAAAAGAAAAAGAAAAAGAAAAAAGAAAGAAGGAAGGAAGGAAGGAATTCCTGTGCGAGGAGGGACTTGGTGGTGTTGGGAGGGGTGCAGTCAGGTAGTGGAACTGAATCAGGGAGGGACAGAATCAGTGGGGCAGATGGGGACTCACAAGGGGTCCAGTGAGGGCATGAGGGCCGAGAGAGGGTAGGTGACCTCTTGTCTTTTTTTTTTTTTTTTTTTTTTTGAGGTAGAGTTTTGCTTTTGTTGCCCAGGCTGAGTGCAATGGCACCATCTCAGCTCACCACATGAGCTCAGCACCATTCTCCTGCCTCAGCCTCCCAAGTAGCTGGGAGTACGGGCGCCTGTCACCACGCCTGGCTGATTTTGTATTTTTTGTAGGGATGGGGTTTCTCCATGTTGGTCATGACTGGTCTCGAACTCCTGACCTTGTGATCTGCCTGCCTCGGCCTCCCAAAGTGTTGGGATTACAGGTGTGAGCCACCGCGCCTGGCCGACCTCTTTTTTTTTTTTTTTTTTTTTTTTTTTTTTGAGACGGAGTCTCACTCTGTCACCCAGGCTGGAGTGCAGTGGCTCAATCTTGGCTCACTGCAACCTCCACCTCCTGGGCTCAAACGATTCTCATGCCTCAGCCTCCCGAGTAGCTGGGACTACTGGTCCCCACCACCATGCCTGGCTAAGTTTTTTGTATTTTGGTAGAGATGGGGTTTCACCATGTTGCCCAGGGTGGTCTTGAACTGCTGAGCTCAAGTGATCTTCCTGCCTCGGCCTCCCAAAGTGCTAGATTACAGGTGTGAGCCACCGTGCCCGGTGGGAGTAACCTCTTTGTCATCCATACCCCTGATTAAGTTTTCAACCTCCTTATCCTGTGGTCCCGCCAGCCTGAAGACATAAAGCTCCCAGCCATTCCTAAGAGGACTTTGAGGAGCGCATCATATGGAGAGCAGAACGATGTAGGGAAAAAAGGGGTTACTCAGTGCCTGCCCTGGGGTCAGCAGCCAGAATGAAGGCTTTTCTCACGCAGGCCCTTGTTGGTCATGCACAGAAATATCCACATATCCTCGAGTCCCCCTGGAACTTTGGTCTTCCTACAATTGTTTGGGGACCTGGGTAGCTTCCAATATTCACGACTCCCCCTTGATCTTCACCCTGCATGGGACTGACAACACCAATTGACAATCAGAGGTCCCCCAGAAGTGAAGTCTCAGAATGGAAACCGAGCCCAGGGCCAGGCTGCACCCCAGCCCATGTCTCCGCCGGGGTGCATCGGGCCCAAACCAAGGTCTGGTCCCAGCCCAGGGCTTTTTCAGTTTTGTTTTTGTTTTTGTTTCTGTTTTTTTTTTTTTTTTTTTTTTGAGACGGAGTCTTGCCCTGTCACCCAGGCTGGAGTACTAATAGCGCTATCTCGGCTCATGGCAACCTCCACCTCCTGGATTCAAGAAATTCTCCTGCCTTAGCCTCCTGAGTACCTGTGATTACGAGCATCCACCACCACGCCTGGCTAATTTTTTTGTATTTTCAAGTAGAGGTGGGGTTTCACCATGTTGGTCAGGCTGATCTCGAACTCCGGACCTCAGGTGATCTGCCTGTCTCGGCCTCCCAAAGTGCTGGGATTCGAGGTGTGAGCCACCTCGCCTGGCTGGCTTTTTCCTAAACACAGAGCTATTGCAGCCTCCTTGATCAATTCTTTATTTTTTTTAGAGACAAGGTCTTGCTCTGTCACCCAGGCTGGAGTGCAGTGGCATGTCCATAGCTCACTGTAACCTCGAACTCCTGGGCTTAAGAGATTCTCCCCCCGGCCGGGCGCGGTGGCTCAAGCCTGTAATCCCAGCACTTTGGGAGGCCGAGGCGGATGGATCACGAGGTCAGGAGATCGAGACCATCCTGGCTAACATGGTGAAACCCCGTCTCTACTAAAAATACAAAAAACTAGCCGGGCGTGGTGGCGGGCGCCTGTAGTCCCAGCTACTTGGAGGCTGAGGCAGGAGAATGGCGTGAACCCGGGAGGCGGAGCTTGCAGTGAGCCGAGATCGCGCCACTGCACTCCAGCCTGGGTGACACAGCGAGACTCCGTCTCAAAAAAAAAAAAAAAAAAAGAGAGATTCTCCCGCCTTAGCCTCCCAAGTAGCTCTGACTGCAGGCACCACCAGGCCCAGATAATTTTTTATTTTTAGTAGAGCCAGGGTCTCGCTATGTTGCCCAGGCTGAGTGCAGTGGTATGATCATAGCTCACAGCAGCCTCAACCTCCTGCCTCAGCTTCCTGAGTAGCTGGGACTATAAGCACATGCCACCATGCCCAGAAATTTTTTTTTCTTTGAGACGGAGTTTCACTCTTGTTGCCCAGGCTGGATTTCAATGACACGATCTTGGCTCACTGCAACCTCTACTTCCCAAGTTCAAGAGATTCTCCTGCCTCAGTCTCCCAAGTAGCTGGGACTAGAGGTACCCGCCACCATGTCTCGCTAATTTTTGTATTTTTGGTAGAGACAGGTTTTCACCGTGTTGGTCAGGCTGTTCTCGAACTCCTGACCTCAGGTGAACCACCTGCCTCAGCCTCCCAAAGTGCTGGGATTATAGGTGTGAGCCACTGCGCCCAGCCCTAGCTAATTTTTAAAAACGTTTTTGGTAAAGATGGGAACTCACCATGTTGCTTAGGTTGGTCTTGAACTCCTGGCCTCAAGCAATCTTCCCGATTCAGCCTCCCAAAGAGCTGGGATTACAGGCATGAGCCACTGTGTCCGGCCTTGATTCATTCTTTAATCCCAGTCCCTCCTGGCAGGCTCTGCACCCTTGTTCAGTCCTGGGGCAGGGGGCGGGGAGGGGGAAGGCTTCCTTCTACCAGAGTCTGCTGTTGATACCGTTACTGTCATCCTAGGCTGGGCAGCCGCTGTACCCAGCTGAGAAGAAGGGCGGGAGGGGTTGTTTTGCTCTAGGAACCCTGGCCAGAGGGAGTCTGTTTTTCCCAGGGTCCCCAGCCGTGCTCTTTTCTCCCTGGGTTGAGAGTAGGGAGCCCTGGCTGGACACTTGCTTTTGGTTTGCAGGCCAGCCAGGGAGGCTCTCCCACCCTCGTGCTCCTGCCCGAGGCCATCCCACGAGTCTGTTATTGATCCAGAGCCATCCCTTCTCAGCCAAGCCAGGGATTCCCGGCACTTGTCATACTGCCAACTCTCCCAGCACCAACTGGCGGTTGGCAGAGCTATCTCTTGTAAGCAGCCCGCGAAAATATGGCTCGTCCTTGAGAGGCACAGTTAGATGGGCTCGGCGAGGTCCAAAGTCACCTGGCGAGTTGGAAAGCGAAAGAGAACCAGAGGTCTCGACCAGGAGGAGCGTGCCAGGAATGGAGTGATCTCTGCTTGTGCATGGGTCTCCATCCCTGGGTTCCTCAGCACTGGCACCCAGGGCATTGGTTGATGGGTAGAACAGTGCACCCTTTGGGGTGGAGTGCACACACCCCGCTCCGCCTCTAGCCAGACCTGCCGGGTGACTCTGGCCAAATGCAGTCCTGGTTGGGCCTCAAGTTCCCCTCTGTAAGCTGAGGGGTTGGGCCAGCCAGTTTCTGGGAAAGGTACCTGCCCAAACAAATGAGTTCACTGAGGCATGGAGGGAACACCTTTTCTTTTTCTTTTTTTTTTTTTTTGAGACGGAGTCTCGCTCTGTTGCCCAGGCTGGAGTGCAATGACATAATCTCGGCTCACTGCAACCTCTCCCTCCCAGGTTCAAGCGATTCTTCTGCCTCAGCCTCCTGAGTAGCTGCGACTACAGGCATGTACCACCATGCCTGGCCATATTGGCCAGGCTGGTCTCGAACTCCTGATCTCATGATCCACCTGCCTTGGCCTCCCAAAGTGCTGGAATTACAGGCGTGAGCCACCGCACCCAGCGGGGAACACCTTTTCTTTTCTCTTTAAAAAATTTTGTTTGTTTGATACAAGGTCTTGCTCTGTCGCCCAGGCTGTAGTGCAGTGGTGTGATCGTAACTCACTGCAGCCTTGAACTCTTGGGCTCAGGTGATCCTCCTGCAGGTGCACACCACCACATCTGGCTTTTTTTTTTTTTTTTTTTTTGCAGAGATGGGGTCTCACTATGTTGCCCAGGCTGCTCTCTAACTCCTGGTGTCAAGCAAATCTCCCGCCTCGGCCTCTCCAAGTGCTCGGATTACAGGTGTGAGCCCGTGCGCCCAGCCTGCAGTGCCTTTCTCTAATTTGCACTAGACATTTACAGAACAGGGACAGTTTTTGTTTGTTTGTTTGTTTTTTGTTTTTTTCTGAGAGAAAGTCTTGCTCTGTCAGCCAGGCTGGAATGTAGTGGCCTGATCTCAGCTCACTGCAACCTCTGAGTAGCTGGGATTACAGGTGCGCGTCACCACACCCGGCTAATTTTTGTATTTTTAGTAGAGATGGGGTTTTGCCATGTTGGCCAGGCTGGTCTCGAACTCCTGACCTCGGGTGATCCGCCCCCTTCAGCCTCCCAAAGTGTTGGGATTCCAGGGGTGAGCCACCATGCCCAGCCAGATCAGGCACACTTATAGCTGTGATGCTGTTCCCCACCCATCCCCCATTGCCTTGATGTGCCCTCCATGCCCAGGGGAGCTACACTCAGAGATCTCCCCATATTCCCTGGGGGCAACTTCCCTGGGAGGGCAGTATGAGCTTAGCTCGCATATCAGGGATTCTGAGCTTTGAGGGCCAGTGACAGACTGGCTGAGACCAGCCCAGCCTCACCCACATCCCTCTGCTATTCTGCTTCTTCCCTCCCCTCCCTCCCCTGCCAACCCCTGACCTCTGGCACTGTCACAACCCCCCAGGTCCTGGTATGTGCATGTGGGAAGGGTGGGGAGGTGTATAGGGGGCCAGACTGATCCCTGCCCTGCCCTGCCCTGGGCTCTGCCAGGGTGGCACAGGGCTTGTGTGGTCTGGGGCTCTGTCCCTGGGCTGGAGCTCCAGTTCCCCCAACCCTCCTGTCCCTCCTCCTCTCGGTGGCTCTCCCCATCACCAAGAGGCTCTTTGGACCCAGCTCTGGGGTCTCCTGTCACCTTTCTGTGGGCAGCTTTTGCTTGTCTCTCCACCCTTTCGATGGAGCAGTTAAAAGCTGCACCTGCCAAACCCTGAGTTGATTCTATAGCTGGAGTGATGATGGCGCCTGGAAATAATTCACTCCTGGGCAGCCAGGGGCTGCCTGATCTTACAGACTGTGAGGTCAGCAAGCCCCAGACAACATCCCTCCTGGGGTGGAGGGGCAGTTCCAGGCCTCTACAGGCCTGTCCTGCCTTTTTGTTTGTTTGTTTGAGATCTTATCTCACTCTGTTGCTCAGTCTGGAGCGCAGTGGTGCAATCTCGGCTCACTGCAACCTCCGCCTCCCGGGTTCAGGCAATTCTCCTGTCTCAGAATTTGAGACCAGCCTGGCCAACATGGAGAAAGCCTGACTCTACTAAAAATACAAAAATTAGCCAGGCGTGGTGACAGGTGCCTGTAATCCCAGCTGTTCAGGAGGCTGAGGCGTGAGAATCACTTGAACCCAGGAGGCAGAGGTTGCAGGGAGCTGAGATTGCGCCACTGCACTCCAGCCTGGGTGACAGAGTGAGACTCCATCTCAAAAAAAAAAAAAAAAAAAAGAAAGAAAGAAAGAAAGAAAAGGCAGGACAGGCCTGGAGAGGCCCGGAATTGCCCCTCCACCCCAGAAGCAGCACAAAGACTCCACAAATCTCCTAACATCCAGCAGAGACCCCCAGATCTGGGCCAGCCTGCCCTGTCCTGCCAGCCAGAACCCACTATGCCCAGAGGTGCTGCCCCAGGCTCACATCATCTGAGCTGAGCCCTGGATCGAGGGCTGGGACCTGCTGTGACTCCCCACCCTGCTCCAGATGTGGGTCTCTGGACAGGAAACCCACGAGGGAGTAGACGTAAAAAGGCTGGGCCGGGTGCAGGGGCTCACTCCTGTAATCCCAGCACTTTGAGAGGCCAATGCAGGAGGATGGCTTGAGCTCAGGAGTTTGAGACCAGCCTGGGCAACATAGCGAGACTCCATGTCTACCAAAAAAGAAAAAAAAAAAGTAGCCAGGCTTGTGGTGTGCTCCTGGAGATGCCTTGAGCCCGGGAGTTCCAGGCTGCAACACTTTGGCGTGGTGCACCAAGATCTCACTACTCCACGCCAGCCCGTGTGACAGTGGGAGACTGTCTCTAAAAAAGAAGCTGGGGCCGGACGCGATGGCTCACGCCTGTAATCCCAGCACTTTGGGAGGCTGAGGCGCCGGGCAGATCACCTGAGGTTGGGAGTTTGAGACCAGCCTGACCAACATAGAAAAACTCTGTCTCTACCAAAAATACAAAAATTAGCCGGGTATGGTGGTGCACGCCTATAATCCCAGCTACTCGGGAGGCTGAGGCAGGAGAATCACTTGAATCCGGGAGGCAGAGGTTGCAGTGAGCCGAGATCACACCATTGCACTCCAGCCTGGGCAACAAGAGCAAAATTCAGTCTCAAAAAAAAAAAAAAAAAAAAAAAAAAAAAAGGCAGCAGCAAGGTGGTGTGGGGTGATATTGGGGGTAGTGTGGACATGCTCCAGGCCCTCGCCTGCAGGGTACCACCACCCTTCTTAGGGAACCTGGCAAAGTCAGGCTGTGGGCTGAGAAAACAACATGGGAGTCTTTTTTGTTTTGTTTTTTTTTTTTTTTTTGAGACGGAGTCTCGCTCTGTCACCCAGGCTGGAGTGCAGTGGCCGGATCTCAGCTGGCTGCAAGCTCCACCTCCCGGGTCTACGCCATTCTCCTGCCTCAGCCTCCGGAGTAACTGGGACTACAGGCGCCCACCACCTCGCCCGGCTAGTTTTTTGTATTTTTTTTTTTTTTGGTAGAGACGGGGTTTCACCGTGTTAGCCAGGCTGGTCTCGATCTCCTAACCTCATGATCCGCCCGTCTCCGCCTCCCAAAGTGCTGGGATTACAGGCTTGAGCCACCGCGCC
The DNA here is from genome assembly GCF_047675955.1 of Chlorocebus sabaeus. Taxonomy (NCBI): domain Eukaryota; kingdom Metazoa; phylum Chordata; class Mammalia; order Primates; family Cercopithecidae; genus Chlorocebus; species Chlorocebus sabaeus. Next base: position 9,910,984 of record NC_132931.1, on the reverse strand, counting down.
CGGCCGGGAGTCTTTTTTTTTTTTTTGAGACAGAGTCTCGCTCTGTCGCCCAGGCTGGAGTCAGTGGCGGCGCAATCTCGGCTCACGGCAAGCTCCGCCTCGAACATGGGAATATTTTGCTACAGCCTCAGACTCTGGGTCCCTCAAAAATTTAAGGACCTTGGGACTGAGCTCCAAAGCTCCCATCTGCTTTTTTTGTTTTCAGACGGAGTTTTGCTCTGTCTCCCAAGCTGGAGGGCGGTGGCATGATCTTGGCTCACTGCAACCTCTGCCTCCCGGGTTCAAGCGATTTCCCTGCCTCAGCCTCCTGGGATTACAGGCACCCGCCACCACATCCGGCTAATTTTTATACTTTTAGTAGAGACGGGGTTTCACCATGTTGGCCAGGCTGTCTCAAATTCCTGGCCTCAAGTAATCCACCCACCTCGGCCTCCCAAAGTGCTGAGATTATAGGTGTGAGCCACCACGCCTGGTCCCCCATCTGCTTTCTATCTCCACTACTTCCCCTGGGCCTGGTTAGAGGGTGGCAGCTAGGGCAAGGGCAGGCAAGGGAAAGGGAGACTGGGCCCTTGGAAGCCTGACTACACCTGGAGGGAGGCCAACTGGAAATAAATACAGGCAACAAGAACTGCTGGCCCAGCCAGCAGCACAGGTCTGAGCCTGTGGGTCGGCCAGGGCACTGCCCAGTCTCCCCACCCCAAGACTCTGCGGGCTCCGTTCTCACCCCAGTTCTGCTTGCCAGTTCCCTTGTGACTGCCAACAGGGATGCCCTGGCCTCAGGGGGTGTGGCGGTGAGAGACAGATACCTCAAAGCTTGCCAGGTCCACTGCGGTGCCCTTGGGGTGTGCTCAAGTAGACGCCAAGCTTTTGACATAGTAATCCTCCCATCAGCTCTGTGGGGAAGTTCAATTACCTCTGTGCCCCTTCACCTGGGACCCAGCCTAGGTGCTCCTGGGAACGCAAACCTCAGGTGCTTCTCCTAGTTCCTCCTCCTTCCTGACCTTACAGCTTTATTGCAATCATAACCTTGCAATCATGGCTTTTTTTTTTTTTTTTTTTTTAAAGACAGGGTCTCACTCTCTCTGAGCTTTTATTTTGTTTTTTTTGAAACAGGATCTTCCTCTGTTGTCCAGGCCGGAGTGCAATGGCACGATCTTAGCTCACTGCACCCTTCAACTCCTGGGCTCAAGCGATCCTCCTGCCTCAGCCTCCTGAGTAGCTGGGACTACAGGCATGCAGTACCACCCTGGCTAATTTTTTTTATTTTTCAGAGACAGAGTCTCACTACGTTGTCCAGGCTGGTCTAGAATTCTTGGCTTCAAGCACTTCTCCTGCTTCAACCCCCCAAAGGGCTGGGATTACAGGTATAAGCCACTGCGCCCGGCCCTACAACCTCTCTTTATGAATGTGAGTCAGCCCGTGTCCAGCAACCTACATCAGTGTACCAACATGGCCCAGCACGGGGCTGGGCACACAGTACACCCTGAGTAAAGGTGACTTGTGGAAGCCAGCAAATGGCAGGTGCCTGAGGCTTCCTTCCACAAATACCAGGGTCTGAGCCAGTGACAGGTGGGTTACTTGGAACTTTATTTGAGAAAAGCAAGATAAACGTATCAAAAGAACACACAGGTTGAGGGTGGGGGGGCGCAGCCAGTGGCGGCAGCAGGGGTGGGCATCCCGGCTAAGGCTTTACTTGGCGGCAGTCTCGTCGGATTTCGCAGCTTCTGGGCCCCCAAGCTGGGCCCGCGACTCGAAGGTGACCGGGATGGTGATCTCGTTGGACTGTGTGGCTAGCTTGGGCATGGGGGCTTCCACAGTCAGTGTGCCCTCAGGGGACAGGGAGGAGGAGACCTGGGTAGGGTCCACACCGGGGGGCAGCCTGGACGTGCAGAGAGAGAAAGCGAGCGTTACATTACACACCGGGTGGGTCCCTGTGCCCTCCTCCCTGACCCCCGCCCCCCGCCACCCACCCACCCACCCCGATCTGGCGCCAGGACTCACGTGTATTTCCGCGTGAAGCACCGGGAGATGTAGCCATGCTCGTCCTGCCGCTCCTCGTGCTTGCCTTTTGGGGGAAGAGGGAAATCAGACTATGGGGGAGGGGACCGCCTCTCGGCCCCGCCAGGCCAGAGGCCCCACCTCCTGCTTGGAAGCAGCCAGGACTGCAGGCCGGCAGGGATTAACGGAGGGGGTTGGGGGTGGGGGCGTGCCCGCCTGTCCGGGCTCTCAGAAACTTCCGGAAAGTTCCTCGATTCAGAGTTTTGGGAGGAATGGAGCAGGGCGCCGAGCTGGGTAGTGAGCAGTGCGCAGGCGCACTTGGAGCCGCACGCACGCCCTCTCCGCGGCTAGAAACAGGGAACCCGCTTATCTGGGGATGGGGTTGTGGGTGGGGAGGGGGCTCTGTGGAAAGGTGCATTTTCTCTCTTCATTGATGGTCTTTAAAAAAATTTTTGTGGTTGCTTTTTAATTTTTTTGTAGTGGGGGGGCGTCTCGCTATGTTGCCCGGGCTAGTCTTGAACTCCTGGCCTCAAGCCATCCTCCCGTCTCGGCCTTCCAAAGCGCTGGGATTACAGAGCACAAAGCGCCCTTAGAAGCGACCTGCACTCCCAATTCCTGAGCAGGGGAATCAGGGATCCTGTTTTTCCCGGTGCTGGGCTAACATTTAACTCCCCAGGCCCCCGGGACCCCCGTTTCAACCGCACCCCCCCCAACGGCCCTGCCCGCCCCGCTAGCCTCCTCCCCTCCCCTGCAGGACAAGGGGGACTCACCGGTGATCTCCACCACGCCATCCTTGGTCTTAACCGTTAGCTCGTCCGGGGCGAAGTGGTTGACATCCAGGGACACGCGCCAGCGGTCCGCCGTGTGCCGGATCTCCGAGACCCCGCTGCTGAGCTGCCGGCTGAGCGCGCGGCTGTAGGCGGGCGCGGCCACCGCGGGGCTCTCGATCGCGGCGGGGGGCAGGGGACGCACGTAGCCTGGCCAGCTGCTGCCGCCCAACCACTGCGACCACTCTTCGGGCAGCCGGGGCAGCCCGAAGGCCTGGTCGAAGAGGCGGCTGTGCGGGTACCAGTCGCGGAAGGGGTCCCAGCTGGGGCCCCGCAGGAGCGAGAAGGGGACGCGGCGCTCGGTCATGCTGGCTGACTCTGCTCTGGACGTCTGCTCGGAGAAGTGCGGGGCGCTGGGCCCGGCTGCGCTTTTATGCGCTTCCAGTCGGGTATTTTTAGCAGGCGGTGTTTGAGGTCTCTATTAATGGCAATGACCCGTTTGAGGGCCGCCCCTCCCCATGCACTCCTCCCCTAGCGTTCAGGGGCCGTGGGCGGGGCGAAGAGGGTTCTGCCCTCATCTGGAACCTTCTCTCGTTAAGGAAAACAAATGAGTTCGAGAGCTCGAAGCTGGAGCCGTGCCACGGCAGGGCACTCGCCGGCCCTGGTGCTTAAGAGCTGCCGACTGTGACCCGTGGCCAGGGCCGTCCTTTTGTTAAGGAGGACAGAGCCAGACAGGTTGGGTTGGGGCATACAACTGAGAAGTAGCAGAGGCAGGATTGGAATCACAAGCGTGTGAGATGGAATGTGATATAAAGCAGGCTGGTGCTTGAGCCCAGGAGTTCGAGGCTACAGTGCGTTATGATCTTACCACTGCACTCTAGCCTAGGCAACAGAGCAAGGACCTGTTAAAAATTTTTTAAAAACGGGCTGGGTGCATGGCTCATGCCTGTAATCTCAGCACTTTGGGAGGCCAAGGCAGAAGGGTCCCCTGAGGCCAGGAGTTTGAGACCATTCTGGGCAACATAGTGAGACCCTACCTCTACCAAAATTTTTTTTTAAATTAGCTGGGCATGGTGTGCACGCCTGTGGCCTCAGCTACTCTGGAGGCTGAGGCAGGAGGCTCCTTTGAACGCTGGTGAGTAGAGGCTTTGGTAAACCTGGATTGCACCACTGCACTTCAGCATGGGCTACAGAGCAAAACCCTGTCTCAAAATAAGTAAATGAATAAATACAAATACAAAGATAAAGCAGTCTGGGCTGGGTGTGGTGGCTCACCCCTGTAATCCCAGCACTTTGGGAGGCTAAGGTGGGAGGATCACCAGAGGTCAGGAGTTTGAGACCAGCCTGGCCAACATGGTGAAACCTCATCTCTACTAAAATTACAAAAATTAGCTGGGTGTGGTGGCCGGTGCCTGTAATCGCAGCTGCTGGGGAGGCTGAGGCGGGAGAATTGCTTGAACCCAGAAGGCAGAGGTTGCGGTGAACTGAGATCTCACCACTGCACTCCAGCCTGGGCGGCAGAGCGAGACTCCATCTCAAAAAAAAAAAAAAAAAAAAGCAGTCTGGTAATCTGGTACTGTTGTTAGGAGTGTGGACTTTGAAGCCAGACTGCCTGAATTCACATCTTGGTTCTGTCACTAAGCAGATGAATTTGTGCAAGTTAGATTCTTTATGCCTCTGTTTCCCCATCTGGAAAATGGAGATTTTGATGATGGTAACAGTCATGCATTGCATAAAGATGTGTAGGTCAGCAAGGGACCTTATGAAGGTCCCATTAAAAAATATGAAGGTGGTCCCATAAAATTATATTATTGGCTGGGTGCAGTGGCTCACATCTGTAATCTTAGCACTTTGGGAGTCCGACGTGGGAGGGTTACTTGAAGCCAGAAGTCTGAGACAAGCCTGGGCAACACAGTGAGACCCCATCTCTACTAAAATTCAAAACAAATTAGACAGGTATGGTGGCATGGACCCGTAGTCCCAAATACTCAGGAGACTGAGGTGGACGAATCACTTGAGCTGAGGAGGTCGAGGCTGCAGTAAGTCTGATTTTGCCACTGGACTCCAGTCTGCGTGACAGAACAAGACCCTGTCTCCAAACAAACAAACAAACAAAAACAATTATATTACCGTGTTTTTACTGTATGTCTTCTATGTTTAATTAATTAATTAATTAATTAATTTAGAGGTGGAGTCTCCCTCTGTCGCCCAGGCTGGTAGTGCAATGGCCCGATCTAGGCTCACTCTAACGTCCACCTCCCGGGTTCAAGTGATTCTCCTGCCTCAGCCTCCTAAGTAGCTGGGACTACAGTGCCACGACACTGGCTAATTTTTGTATTTTTAGTAGAGATGGGGTTTCACCGTGTTGGCCAGGCTGTTCTTGAACTCCTGACCTCAAGTAATCCACCCGCCTGGGCCTCCCAAAGTGCTAGGATTACAGGCGTGAGCCACCGCGCCTGGCCATCTTCTATCTTTAGAAACACTAATACTTACCATCATGTTGCAGCTGCCTCCAATATTTGGTGCAGTCATATGCTGTAGAGGTTTGTAACCTAGGAGCAGAAGGCTAGACCATATGACTTAGGTGTGTAGTAGGCTAGACCATCTAGATTTGTGTAAGTCCACTCTGAGATGTTCCCACAATGATGAAATTGCCTAACAAGGCATTTGTCGGATGTGTCTCTGTTGTTAAGTGACTCATGACTGTAATGGGTTGGCCTGAGGATTCAGTGACCTAATGCAGGTGATGACTTTGGCCCAGAGCCTGGTACATCATAATTATTAGTTGTTACCTGCCTGGGATTGAAGAGAGGGAAGAGGAAGGAGAATTGGTGGGGTTTGGCAATTTTCCCCCTTCCCCTAACAGTGGGGCGGGCCCAGATAAGAACCTCCAAGGCACAGTGTGCTGAGAGGGGCCAGGAGGAAGATTACTGTCACATCTCCTACTATATGTATCTTTCCTTAAGAAGCACTGGTTGGGCCGGGCGCGGTGGCTCATGCCTGTAATCCCAGCACTCTGGGAGGCCGAGGTGGGCGGATCATGAGGTCAGGAGATGGAGACCATCCTGGCTAACACGGTGAAACTCCGTCTCTAGTAAAATATACAAAAAATTAGCCGGGCATAGCCAGGCTGGTCTCGAACTCCTGACCTCAGGGAATCCACCCACCTCGGCCTCCCAAAGTGCTGGGATTACAGCCATGAGCCACCACACCTGGCCTATGGTGGTGCATGCCTGTAGTCCCAGCTACTCAGGAGGTTGAGGCAGGAGAATCGCTTGAACCTGGGAGGCAGAGGTTGCAGTGAGCTGAGATTGTGCCACTGCATTCTAGCCTGTGCAACAGAGCAAGACTCCGTCTCAAAAAAAAAAAAAAGAACTGAGCCCTTGAAGATGAATGTGAATTCCAAGGGAGTGAGCAGAGTGTATGGGTTTTGTGCCTTGAGTTGCACAATCTCTCGGGCAGCAGGGATAGATCCAGTCTGTCCTGATTTCAGGCAAGATGAAGGGAGCTTGTGTCTACAAAGGGCTGGCAGCTCCCATCCAGAGCGTGGCTGGGCCTGGTAGAGCCACACCTGGAAGCGTTTATAACCACACCTGACAGCTCCCTCTGGGGTGGGGCACCCCGGGCTCCCGTCTGGACCAAGGTGAGCAGGCAGAGACAGATGAGGGCCCTCCCTGGCTCCTGACCTCACCTCAATTTTATACAGCTGGGGATGGGTGGGGCTGGGAGCGCTGGGGAGCAAAAGCCTGGGGCTTTCTGATGCTAAGTCCCGTGGGATATCAACCAAGAGCTCCCAAATGAGACCCACTTGGCTCATGACAATGGCCCAGCCAGGGAGGTGAGGTAGAAGTCAGGGGTCCTGTCTGTCTCCCACCATTGGCTCCCAAGAGTCCCAGGAGTTCAGAGGCCTTTCCAGGAGTGATCTCAGATTCATGGTCCAGCCCCATTTCTTCCCTGATAGGGAGCAGGTGGGTAAGATAGAAAGGCATCTACGTCGGGCACAGTGGCTCACGCCTGTAATCCCAGTGCTTTGGGAGGCCTAGGTGGAAAGATCTCTTGGGGTCAGGAGTTCAAGACTAGCCTGGGCAACATGGTGTGAAGCCTGTCTCTACAAAAAATTTTAAAATTAGCCAAGTGTGGTGGCACACACCTGTAGATCCAGCTACTAAGGAGGCTGAAGCAGGATCACTTGAGCCCAGGAGGTCAAGACTGCAATGTGATATGATCGCTCCACTGCACTCCAGCCTGGGCAACACAGCGAGACTCTGTCTCGAAAAGAAAAAAAGAGAGGCATTTATGAGCTCTCTCTCAAAAAGGAAACTGAGGCTCAGAGAAGGCATGGGGACTTGCTGCTACCCCCAGCTCATCAAAGTGAGTGGCCTGGAGTCTGCCCGGATTCTAGGCCCGGGCAGGGCAAGACCTTAGTGGCCTTGGCTCCCCATAGAAGTATGAGGAGTGGAGCCTCAGCCCCAGGATAGGGGCAGCAAGTACAGTGGGACAGAAGTGGGAGGCCCTGGGTACTAGAGAGGCAGGAGGTTGGCTCTGTGAGTCCTTTACAGGAGACAGCAGAAAGCCATTTAATTTCCGTGCACATCGGTTTCCTTGTCTTAAAAAACAGGGATAACAGGCCGGGGTGCAGTGGCTCATGCCTGTAATCCCAGCACTTTGGGAGGCCGAGGCAGGCGGCTCACTTGAGGTCAGGAGTTCGAGACCAACATGGCAAAACGCCGTTTCTACTAAAAATACAAAACTTAGCCGGGTGTGGTGGCACACGCCTGTAATCCCAGTCACTTGGGAGGCTGAGGCAGGAGAATCACTTGAACCCAGGAGGCGGAGGTTGCAGTGAGCTGAGATTGCGCCACTGGAACTCCAGCCTGAGCAATAGAGTGAGACTCTGGCAAAAAAACAAAAACAAAAACAAAAACAAAAAAAAGGGATCACAGGACCTAAGTCAGGGGACAAGGAAGACTGGAATGGCCATGCCTACGAAGACAGGAAAGAGGGAATGTCAGGGTTGTGGCAGAAGACTAGGGCAGCACCCTGCCTGCAAGCTGGGCGATGGGGGCCAGGATCCCATTGGTGTTCAGATGGATGAGGTAGGCTCGAGGGGCAAGCTCCAGGCTCTGAGCAAGTCTGTGCAGACTCTACTACTTGGTGCTCCCCTCTCCCTCTGTGATATGGGTATCAAACTCTGCAGAAAGGGAAACTGAGGCCTAGAGAAATGAGGGGCTTTGCCCAGAATTACACAGTAAATCCAGACTAATTCAATTTTGCAGCATTTGAGGTTCCTGGCCAGTGTTCCTTTTTCTTTTTTCTTTTTTGTTTGAGACAGAGTCTCGTTCTGTCACCCAGGCGGGAGTGCAATGGCACTATCTCAGCTCCCTGCAACCTCTGCCTCCTGGAATGATCCTCGTGCCTCAGCTTCCCCAGTAGCTGGGATTACAGGCACCCACCATAACGCCTGGCTAATTTTTTATATTTTTGGTAGAGATGGAGTTTCAGCATGTTGGCCAGGCTGGTCTTGAACTCCTGAACCCAGGCAATAAGCCCGCCTCAGCCTCTCAAAGTGCTGGGATTACAGGTGTGAGCCACCACGCCCGGACAACCAATGCTTCTTTTCTTTTTTATTTTTTTATTTTGAGACGGAGTCTCACTCTGTCGCCCAGGCGGGAGTGCTGGAGTGCAGTGGTGCAATCTCGGCTCACTGCAAGCTCCGCCTCCCGGGTTCACGCCATTCTCCTGCCTCAGCCTCCCAAGTAGCTGGGACTACAGGCATGTACCACCATGGGCCGGGCACGGTTTGGGAGGCCGAGGTGGGTGGATTCCCTGAGGTCAGGAGTTCGAGACCAGCCTGGCTAAGGGCTCAGTTCTTGAGGGACGACTCTTAGATCACCCACAAGGGAGGAGAGATGGGTAGTTTCTGGCAGCATAGGGGTGAGGTGCGTGGTGGGGCAGAAACTGGGTTTTGGGGACAGATAGGGCGGGGCTTGAATCTGGGTGCTGCTGGCCTGGTGACCACTCTGAGCCCACATGTCCCTATTTGCAAAGTAGAACTAGCAACGCCCCTGCCTGTCTGACAGCATTGTGGTCAGTTTCAAGTGTGTGAATATGTGTGAAGTGCTCGGGGTACAGTAAGTCCTCACGGTGACTGCAAGGGCCTTTAATTGTGGATACTGAGCCTTAGAATAATCCGAATTACCCAGTTGTGTGTTTTTTTGTTTTCTTGGGGTTTTTTTGAGTTGGAGTCTTGCTCTGTCGCCCAGGCTAGAGTGCAATGGCGGGATCTTGGCTCACTGCAACCTCCGCCTCCCAGGTTCAAGCAATTCTCCTGCCTCAGCCTCCCAAGTAGCTGCAATTACAGGCGCCTGCCACCATGCCCAGCTAATTTTTGTATTTTTAGTAGAGATGGGGTTTCACCATATTGGCCAGGCTGGTCTCTTGGCCAGGCTGGTCTCTAACTCCTGACCTCGTGATCCACCCGCCTTGGCTTTCCAAAGTGCTGCGATTACAGATGTGAGCCACCATGCCCGGCCATATGTGCTTTATAGAGCATCAAAGTATCCTATCAGAGTCACTTTTTCTTCCTTTTTTATTTTTTATTTTTTTGAGACAGAGTCTCGCTCTGTCGCCAGGCTAGAGTGCAGTGGCACCATCTCAGCTCACTGCAACCTCCACCTCCTGGGTTCAAGCGATTCTCCTGCCTCAGCCTCCCGCCACCATGCCCGGCTATTTTTTGTATTTTTAGTAGAGATGGGGTTTCACAATGTTGGCCAGGCTGGTCTCGAACTCCTGACCTCAAATGATCCACCTCAGCCTCCCAAAGTGCTAGGATTACAGGCGTGAGCCACCATGCCCAGCCTCCTTTTTTTTTTTTTAATTTTATAGATAGGGTCCCCACTCCTCTGTTGCCCAGGCTGGAGTGCAGTGGTGCAATTATAACCCACTGTATGCTCAACGTTCTGGGCTCATGTGATCCTCCCTGCTCAGCCTCCTGAGTAGCTGGGACTACAGGCACTTGTCACTATACCCAGCCAATTTTACAATTTTTTATAGAGAGGAGGTCTCACTATGTTACTCAGGCTGGTCTTGAACATCTGGCCTCAAGCAGTCCTCCTACCTTTGTCTCCTGACTACCTGGAATTATAGGCATGGGCCATGGCGTCCAGCTAGGAGTCCCATTTTTGAGATGAGAAAACTGGGGGTCTGAATGGCCCCAGGGTCACAAAGCTGGTAAGTGTCTCAGACCTTCCTATTCTCCACCCAGCAAAGGGGAGACTTCCCAGACAGTTCAGAGAGGCCTGTGGGCTTCCAGTGCACAGGGGCAGGAATGCACCTCTTCCACCCTAACCGGGTACCATTTCTCCAGGAGGCTGCACTCTGCCCTCCCCACTGGGCAACCGAGCTGGGCAAGGGGGCCAGGGCTGGGTGGCGGCTCCCACGTGACCCCTGCCCAGCTGTTCTCTGACAGTGTGGCTGGCTCCAGCATCCAGAGCACTGAGCTGCCAGGGGTGGTCTTTCTGGGATAAAGAGGAAAATTCAGACCAGGCGCGGTGGCTCACGCCTGTAATCTCAGCACTCTTGGAGGCCGAGGCGGGTGGATCATGAGGTCAGGAGTTCGAGACCAGCCTGACCAACGTGGTGAAACCCCGTCTTTATTAAAAATATAAAAATTAGCCAGGCGTGGTGGCACATGCTTGTAATCCGAGCTACTCCGGAGGCTGAGGCAGGAGAATCACTTGAACCCAGGAAGCGGAGGTTGCAGTGAGCCGAGATTGCGCCACTGCACTCCAGCTTGGGCAACAGAGCAAGACTCTGTCTCAAAAAAAAGAGGAAAATTCTAGCCCCAGGGATTTCCAGGGCTAGAAAAGCCCCGGAAGCCACCATGGAGTGGGGTGGGGGGAGGGGTGAGAGGGCAGGTCATAGCTCTTCCCCCTCTTCACTGCCCACTGCAAGGTCCAGGGAGTCCTTCATCAGACGGTCCCTCCCCTCACCTCTAGCCCCCAAATCTGGGGTGCTCAGCAGCATCCCCAAGACTAATCCCCTTCCTTTCACTGCGCCCAAGGCCTTGACCACGCTAGCCACGCCTTCTGCAGGCCTCTGCCAACCGCAACTGAACCAGCCCCGCCTTCGCTGGCCCGGCCTCAGAGAAAGTGCCAGAATCTCCAGGCAGCTGCCCGAGCTCCCCAGAGAGACCTGACAGCTGATGGATGACTCCAGCCCCCGGGCCTGCTTGGAATTGAAAATGTGGACAACAGTAATCAGAGCACCGGGGGTGGGGTATAGAGGACGCTGGGTCTTTCTGGAAACATCTAGACACTGCCTCTCTGGGAGTTCACTTCTAAAAACCCACCTCCAGCCTGCCCCACTCCCTGGACCTCTGGTTTCTGGCTGGACTGGGAGGGGGCCACGCCACCCCCATCACCACTGAAGTGGGGGCCACAGAGGGGCCAGGTGGGAGGGCTGGGAATCTGTCCTCCCTCCCCTTCCACTCTGACTGTCTAGCTCTGGAGTCTGGGGACCTGGGTGTCTTTGACTGCAGCCTTGGCCAAGGGCCGGCATCCGTGACTCATTTTCTTGATCTGTACAGTGAAACCATTGGACTGGATGTTCTAAGTCTCCTTCCAGGGCAGTGAATCAACAGTTTCTCCTCCACTCTTCCCCTCCCCTCCAGGTCCCCTGCATTACCTACTCCACAGCCTAAATGCTGCAGGAGAGGGGTGTGCACATGGGAAGGGGTGACAAAGATTCCCTGCTTGACCAAACTTTTCTCAGACTCTGGAACCTCCTAGGCCCCTCTGCATAAATCTAGTCTTTTTTTTCCCCCCCCAGACAGAGTCTCACTGTGTTGCCCAGGCTGGGGTGCAATGGCTCGATCTCAGCTCACTGCAACCTTCCCGGGTTCAAGTGATTCTCCTGCCTCACTCAGTTTCCGGAGTAGCTCGGATTACAGGCATGAACGACCATGCCTGGCTAAGTTTGTATTTTTAGTAGAGATGGGGGGGGTTCACCATATTGGCCAGGCTGGTCTTGAACTCCTGACCTCAGGTGATCCACCCGCCTTGGCCTCCCAAAGTGCTGGGATTACAGGCGTGAGCCACCGTGCCCAGTTCGTAAATCCAGTTTTTGCAAGAAACCTGTGGAGTCTGTTTAACAAGAACCCCTCACCCTCGACATCTGATCACCCTCCAGATCAGGTTCCTCATCCTCTACCATCTCCAAGGTGATGTCTGATCTCCCTGGCTGGCCTTCAGCTAGAATCCTGCTAGGTCGGTTGAGCCAGAACCCCCTGATATTTGCTCTTAGTAATTTTCCATCCACTCACCCCACCCTACTCCTGGGCCATAAATTCTCACTTGCCCATGCTCTATTCAGAGTTGAGCCCACTCTCTCTTCCCCCACTGCACAATCCCATTGCAGTCCCACCTATATAGCTCTTGTGATGGTCCTGAATAAAATGTTCCTGCTCATGCTTTAATGAGTATCATAGAATCATTTTTTAAACAGTGGAGGTAGGAGTGAGGGGAGGACAGGAGACACTCACCAGGCTTGAGAGGGGAATGTTCCCTCCCTGTCAGCCAGTTAAGCCTGGATGTGACCTGCGCTGCTTTAAATCAGAGTGAGATGGAGAAAAGGGGTGAATGGAGTCCTTCCTAAGCCTGCGGAAGAGTGGGATTCCTGTCCTGAGATAGATTCAGGTTTCCCCCTTAAGAGAGCCCTAGAAAGTGGGTAGGTGCAGGGGGAGGTAGGAGACCCCCAGGCATCCGGGTCTCTAAGATGCCTCCTTGGGTGGGTGGAGCCGGGCCTGGAGGCCAGCAGGTACCTACTGATGGGGCCAGTTTGCCGAATACTCCCTCAGCTGAGAGAGGAAGGCAAGAGGCCTGGGGCCTTCTAGAACATCTCAAAAAAAGGCAGGCAGGCTGCTCGAGGTGGCTCATGCCTGTAATCCCAGCACTTTGGGAGGCTGAGGCGGGTGGATCGCTTGAGGCCAGGAGTTTGAGACCAGCCTGGCCAACATGGTGAAACCCCATTCTTTTTTTTTTTTTTTTTTTGAGACGGAGTCTCGCTCTATCGCCCAGGCTGGAGTGCAGTGGCGCAATCTCGGCTCACTGCAAGCTCCGCCTCCCGGGTTCACGCCATTCTCCTGCCTCAGCCTCCCGAGTAGCTGGGACTACAGGCGCCCGCCACTGCGCCCGGCTAATTTTTTTCTATTTTTTAGTAGAGATGGGGTTTCACCATGGTCTCGATCTCCTGACCTTGTGATCTGCCCGCCTCGGCCTCCCAAAGTGCTGGGATTACAGGCGTGAGCCACCGCGCCCGGCTGAAACCCCATTCTTTTTTTTTTTTTTTTTTTTTTTTTTTTTTTTTTTTGAGATGGAGTCTCGCTCTGTTGCCCAGGCTGGAGTGCAGTGGCCGGATCTCAGCTCACTGCAAGCTCCGCCTCCCGGGTTTACGCCATTCTCCTGCCTCAGCCTCCCGAGTAGCTGGGATTACAGGCGCCCGCCAACTCACCCGGCTAGTTTTTTGTATTTTTAGTAGAGACGGGGTTTCGCCGTATTAGCCAGGATGGTCTCGATCTCCTGACCTCGTGATCCACCCGTCTCGGCCTCCCAAAGTGCTGGGATTACAGGCTTGAGCCACCGCGCCCGGCCTGAAACCCCATTCTTAATAAAAATACAAAATTTAGGCCAGGCGTGGTGCGCCATTGCACTCCAACCTGGGCAACAAGAGTGAAACTCCATCTCAAAAAAAAAAAAAAAAAAAAAAAAAAACCCGCAAAAATTAGCCGGGCATGGTGGTGCACACCCGAAGTCCCAGCTCTTAGGAGGCTGAGGCACGAGAATTGCTTGAACCTGGGAGGTGGGGGTTGTAGTGAGCTGGGATTGTACCACTCACTGCACTCCAGCCTGGGCGATACAACGAGACTCTGTCTCCAAAAAAAAAAAAAAAAAGTTGGGGGTGGCTGGGGATGGGGGACAGGCTGGGACAGCCAAGCTGGGCAGGTGCCTTGTGTCCTGTCACCCTTGGTCTGGGGCTGTAGGAAACTGATTAAGGAGAAAGGGGAAAATACAGTTGGGAAAACAGGAAACAGGAAAGCTCTGTCCGGCCTCCTGGCTGTTGTATGTGTTGGAAGGAAAAACGTGGTATGGAGTAGAGGCTCCCCTGGGCCCTGCCTGAAGAGAGAGAGGGACCACGACAGGACCAGAGTCACTCCAAACCAGAAGAGTGCGCCCCAGGCTCAGGACCCTCCGGCGAGAAATGCCCATATCCTGAGGACGGTCCTCTGCCCACTGCTCCAGGATTAGTTTCCTGTTTTCCTGCCGGCCGTCCTGGTCCTAGTCTTCCCTTTCCCCAGGGTATAGAGCATAGTTCAGTTGGCTGACTGAGTTCAGACAGGAGGGGCCTGGTATGCTCCTCACCCCTCCCCCACGAAGCTGGGACGGGCACGCAGGATGAGGGCTCGGGGCTTCCAGGCTGGGAGGAACCCTGGCCCAGGCGTCTGTCCTTTGCTCCAAGCCTGTTGGTCCTGGCTGCATTTTTTCCTTACTCTCTGTCGTCCTCTAGTGTCATCTTGCCGCCACCACGCCTCACCTTTGGTGCCCAGGCCTCCCCCAAAGTTTCTGCAACCATTCCTCTCTGTTCCCTCCTTCACTCGCTGACTCATTCAACAAACATTTCTTTCTTTCTTTCCTTTCCTTTCTCTTTCTCTCTCTCTCCTTTCTTTCTCTTTCTTTCTTTCTTTCTTTCTTCTTTCTTTCTGTCTTTCTTTCTGTCTTTCTTTCTGTCTTTCATTCCTCCCTCCCTCCCTCCCTCCCTCCTCCCTTCCTTCCTTCTTGTTTTTTTTTTTTTTTTTTTTTTTTTTTTTTTTTTTGAGACAGACTTTCTCTTTTGTTGCCCAGGCCGGAGTGCAATGGCGTGATCTCGGCTCACTGCAACCTCTGCCTCCCTGGTTCAAGCAATTCTCCTGCCTCAGCCTCCCTAGTAGCTGGGATTACAGGCATGTGCCACCATGCCCGGCTAATTTTGTATTTTTAGTAGAGACGGGGTGTCTCCACGTTGGGTAGGCTGGTCTCCAACTCCCGACCTCAGGTGATCCGCCTGCCTCAGCCTCCCAAAGTGCTGGGATTACAGGCATGAGCCACCGCGCCCGGCCAACAAACATTTCAAAGTGGCCTACTTGGGCGATCCAGAGACAGAGAAGACATGTCCTGGCCTCCAGAAGCTCAGAGCTTTGGGGAGAAATAGACATGCTAGCAAATAAATCACTGGAAGAAGAGACTGGGCCCTAAACACAGGCTCCCAGAGGACCCCAGAGACAGCAGTAGTCACGGCATCAGGAAGGCTGCATGGAGGAGGAGGTGGCTGAGCTGGGCCTTGACCTGTGAGCTCACCTGAACCCGTGGAGGCAGAGAAGGCATGAAGGGGCCAGGTGGGCTCAGGGGTATTGGAATCAAGGGCAGTGATGGGAGATGAGGTGGGAGGGCGCCCCGGGAGGAGCCATGGATGGCACGTGCCAGGCGGTCACTCAGAAGGCCTTCCAAGGCCTGTGAGCTGGTGGATGTGGCCATAGGAGGCAGGTTCTGCACAGCAGGGAGTTCTTTCTCATTTATTCTGTACTGTGTCCTCAGAGCCAGCAACTCTGCCGGGGACATAGGAATTGTTCAATAAGTATTTGTGGAATGAGTAAATGGGTGTTCAGATTTGCCTGTTAGAAATAATGGGAGTGGTCGGGCACGGTGGTTCATGCCTGGAATCCCAGTGTTTTGGGAGACTGAGGCAGGAGGATCACTTAAGACCAGGAGTGTGAGACCAGCCTGGGCAACATAGCAAGATCCCATCTCTATAAAAAATAATGGCCAGGTGCAGTGGCTCATGCCTGTAATCCCAGCACTTTGGGAGGTCAAGGCAGGTGGATCACTTGAGGTCAGGAGTTTGAGACCAGCCTGGCCAACATGGTGAAACCTCATCTCTACTAAAAATATAAAAAATTAGCTGGGTGTGGTGGTGCATGCCTATAATCCCAGCTACTCAGGAGGCTGAAGCAGGAGAATTGCTTGAACCCAGGAGGCAAAGGTTGCAGTGAGCCAAGATTGCGCCACTGCACTCCAGCCTAGGTGACAGAGCGAGACTGTCTCAAAACAAAAACAAAAAATAAAAGCAAAAATTAATGGTGTGGTGGAGTGCACCCGTAGTCCCAGCTACTCAGGAGGCTAAGGCAGGAAGATCTCTTGAGCCCAGGAGATCAAGGCTGCAGTGAGCCATAATGGTGCCACTGCACTCTAGCCTGAGCAACAGAGTGAGACCCCATCGCAAAACAAAACAAAACAAAAAAGCAGGAGGGATTGGAAAAGGCAAGGAGGCAGGCTAGCCAGTGAGGAGGCTGGCAGGGCCAGGTGCTGAGGTGAGGTGGGAAGGAAGCAATTGCAATGCCTGGGAGCAGCCTGGCTGTGGCGTGCAGAAGGCGGCAGTCAGGCTGGGCAGTGATAGAATGGGATGGGAGGTTGGGGGACGGAGCAGCTAGGCAGCAGAGTCCCTAGGCCCAATGCCATGCTCAGTGTGAGACAGGCTGAGTTGCAGGCCAACACCTCGGTGTGTTTCACACATCTCTAGCACAGGGCCAAGTCTGCTCCCCATAGCCCAGCCCCTTGCCTGAGGCCAGTTTTGTTTAACTTGTTAGAAAGGGTTACAGAGATCTTTTTGTTTCCTTTTTCTTTCTTTTCTTTCTTTGTGTGTGTGTGTGTGTGTGTGAGATGGAGTTTCACTCTTACTGCCCAGGCTGGAATGCAATGGCAGGATCTCAGCTCACTGCAACCTCTGCCTTTCGGGTTCAAGTGATTCTCCTGCCTCAGCCTCCAGAGTAGCTGGGATTACAGACACCCGCCACCACGCCCGGCTAATTTTTTGTATTTTTAGTACAGACGGGGTTTCACCATGTTGGTCATTCTGGTCTCAAGTGATCCACCTGCCTCGACCCCCCAAAGGACTGGGATTACAGGTGTGATCCACCACACCCAGCCAATCACCAGGGCCTCTGTGAACAGCTTCCGTGGATCGGAAACGGAGCCACTGGCCAGGTGCCCCTTCTAGTTTTGAAGAAAAGAAACTGGAACGGGGTCATGTCATGGCACAGCCCCAGCTCTGGGGACTGGGCCAAGGACACCTGTGTCATGGCCCACGCAGAGGTGGGAGCAGGGGCCACCTCAGCCGCACCCTCACTGGAGTTGGACCGGGGTTCTTAACTGGTGGGGCGCTAAAAGCCTTCGGAGTATCTGTGAGATAGATCCAATGTTACAGGCCACACTGCGGGCATGTGCACATTCTTCTGGGAGAAGGGTTCTCAGCCTTCATCGGATTCTCAAAGAAGACCTGATTCAAAACAAGCTTAAAACCCACCACTCTAAGACAGAGAAACAAAGGAGAAGAAGGGGAAGGAGGAGGAGGAGGTGAGAGGTTAAGAAAGGAAAGGAGGAGGAGAAATTGTGTATTTCTTTTTTTTTTTTTTTTTTTTTGAGATAGAGTCTCACTCTGTCGCCCAGGCTGGAGTGCCGTGGTGTGATCTCGGCTCACTGCAAGCTCCGCCTCCTGGGCTCAAGAGATTCTCCTGCCTTAGCCTCCCAAGTAGCTGGGATTACAGGTGTCCGCCACCATGCCCAGCTAATTTTTTTGTATTTTTAGTTGGGATGGGGTTTCACCATATTGGCCAGGCTGGTCTTGAACTCCTGACCTCAGGTGATCCACCCGCCTCAGCCTCCCAAAGTGCTGGGATTACAGGCTTGAGCCACTGCACCCGACGAAATTGTGCATTTCTTTAGATCTAATAAAAGTAAGAAATACAGGCCAGGGGCAGTGACTCATGCCTGTAATCTCAGCACTTTGGGAGGATCGCTTGAGCTCAGAAGTTCGAGACCAGCCTGGGCAACATGGTGAAACCCTGTCTCTACCAAAAAAATACAAAAATTAGCTGGGTATGGTGGTACATACCTGTAGTCCCAACTACTAGGGAGGCTGAGGTAGGAGGATTGCTTGAGCCCAGGAGGTTGAGACTGCAGTGAATGGAGATCATGCCACTGCACTCCAGCCTGGGCAACTGAGTGAGACCCAGTCTCCAAGTTTTTTTTGTTTGTTTGTTTTGTTTTTTTTTGAGACGGAGTCTCACTCTGTTACCTAGGCTGGAGTGCAGTGGTGCAATCTTAGCTCACTGCAATCTCCGCCTCCTGGGTTCAAGTGATTCTCCTGCCTCAGCCTCCAGAGTAGCTGGGATTACAGGTGCGTGCTACCATGCCCAGCTAATTTTTGTATTTTTAGTAGAGATGGGGTTTCTCCATCTCTACTAAAATGGTCTTGAACTCCTGACCTCCCAAAGTGCTGTGATTACAGGCCAGGAGCCATGGCGCCTGGTCCTCAAATTTTAAAAAATAAATAAATAAATAAAAAGGAAATTCACTTCTCTAAATCATTCTTTCCAGGCCCCTTGCGAGCTGGTAGCCAGAGGCAGGCACGGTGTTTTCCGTAAGTGGCCACCATTTTTTTCTTTTCTTTCTTTTTTTTTTTTTTGAGATGGAGTCTCACTCCGTCACCCAGGCAGGAGTGCAGTGGCTCGATCTCGGCTCGCTGCAACCTTTGCCTGCTGGGTTCAAGTGATTCTCCTGCCTCAGCCTCCTGAGTAGCTGAGATTACAGGCGTGCGCCACCACACCTGGGTAATTTTTGTATTTTTAATAGAGATAGGGGGTTTCACCATGTTGGTCAGGCTGGTCTTGAACTCCTGACCTCAGGTGATCCATCCACCTCAGCCTCCCGAAGTGTTGGGATTACAGGCGTGAGCCACCGCGCCCGGCTGTGGCCACCTTTTAAATGCTCACTCTATGCCAGTCACAGTCACCAAGCTGAGGACTATCAGAATATTTCATGCCCACCTGATCTCAACCCTGTGTCACATGGCTGGGAGGCACAGGAGCCAGGACACATGCCCACATGCTGCCTGTGACCGTGTCCCAACCACTACGCGACACCCCACCATGTCGTGAGGGTCCCCTGTGCCTGTGTCCACCCTGGGTCTCCTCCCTCTACCCCGTCCCCACCCACTGCTGAAGGTAGTCTGGGTGTTTGGACTCAGGCAGCCCACCCTGCGGGGTGTTCAAAGTCCACCGGGCCTCCAGGCTGGGAGGAAGGTCCCTTTGGGTCCCTGTTTTAGCCTCAAGCTCAGAGGCAGGGGGATAGACACACTGGCTCCCGGATGCCAGCTCTTCTCTCTGGGGTCCCAAGGAGCAGTCTGAGCATTTCTCCTTCCTTGGAGGAAGACCTCCAGCCCCGCTGCCCTCCTGAATCTCCCGGGGTGCCCACATGCACAGAGGCCTGGTCTCACCACCTGCCATCCGGGCACCAAGGGTTTTATTCGAGTCCAATTTTTATCCGCACCGCGGAGAAAGAGGGAGAGGGGACACAGAGAAAGCGGGGAACCCGGACCAGACCCCAGACCCCTCCCCCCACTGGAGCCCGGGGCATCTGCCTGGTTGGGCCAAGGAAGACTTTGTGAGATCCCTGAGGGCCCCAGGAGGAGGGGGCTGGGAGCAGCAGAAGAGGACTGGGGGCCACCACTTCCCCATGGATGCCCCAGGCCAGGGCCCTCAGTCTCTTTCCTCCCCTCCCTTCTGAGGGCTGCAGCCTCCATCTCTGCAGAGGCTCGTCTGGCCACGGCCCCATCAGACCCCCAAGATACTCCCTCAGCAGGTCCAAAGCACATGTTATCCTATGCCTGTGACCCTGGGCTGCCATCCAGTCCATGTCCCAGACCACAGGCCCATGCTGCCCTCCTCTTGGGTGGGGCTGGGGGCACTACTGACCTGTCACCTGCTCCCTCCCCGGGGATCTGTCTCTACTCCCCGGGGGCTGCTCAGTCAGTGGACAACTTAGATGTTCTCTTTCCTGCAGATTCCACCCCCCATCTACCCCTTTCCTCTCCCACCTCTTGACCGAACCCCTTTTGACCTCAGGGTCAAATGTACCTGAGGTCTGTATCCCCCACCTCTTGTCATGCAGAAATCCTGGCTGGTAGGACCTCAGCCCAGGGCACGGGGTGAGGACAGCCTGGCCTGGAGAGGTCGGACCAAGAGTGAGGTGCCTAGCTCCCCAAGGCTGGGATTTTGGGGGCCACCGGTCTGGACACTCCTGGGTCAGTGGAGGAGCTTAGGGGAGGCTGTGGGGCCAGCCACCAGCCCTCAGCCAGGGTCCTCCTGCAACCAGCTCAAAAAGACACAGCTCCCCAGCTTGGATGGGGGTGCACCAAGGGTTAGGCTGTTCTTTCTGTCTAGCTCTGATCCCGCGTGCCGTACCACCTCCTCATCTGCCCAGTGATAAGAGAGGAGTGGAGGAAGCTGTGCAGTGGGGAAGAGGAGCTCCCAGGGCTGGCACCTTGCAAGGTGTCCCTGGCTGCACTGAGCTAAGGTGAAGTGACAGAGCAGATCGTGGACTCTGGTACCATCCACCAGTAGCAGTCCCCAGCCTGGTGAGTTGGCATCAGCAGGAAGGGGGATGGGGAGATCCCTGTGTTCGTAAAGGCTCTTTGTTCCCCGGGCACAGTAGGCGGACACGAGGTGGGAGAGGACACCCATAGAAGCAGCACATCTGGCTTCTCCTTGTCCACCGGGTGCCCACCCTCAAAGTCTTCCCTGGTCCCATCTGCCCATGCACTGGCCCTGAGACCTCTTTGTAGCCATGGGGGCAAGGAGGTACAGCCCCCTCCCCACCGGGGTCCTGGGGCCCGCCCCTCGCCTCTCCCAGTGCCAGGGGGGCACCAAGCTGAGTCTGTCTGGGCTCAGAAGCCCCCGCTCTCAGAGCTGCTCCGGCTGTGGTAGCTGGGACTGGGGGTCCTCGAGGGGCTGCGTGTCCGGCTGCGGGTCCCGTGACTGCGACTGCGGTAGCTCTCATGGCTGTGGCCAGGGCTGGGGCTGCGGCTGTGGCTCCGGGTCGAGTAGTCGCTGCTCAAGCAGCTGGAGGAGGAAGAGGGGCTGGGCCGGTAGTACGGAATAGGACGCTTGCGGGCGCTGCCGGGAAGGAAAAGCTGATTACAGGCCATCCCAGACCCTGAGAACCATCCCGGCAGCGGCCAGGGCTTCCTGCCTCAGTTTCCCCTGAGCCCTGGCCTCAGCGACACCTGCCTCCTCCAAATGGAATCTGATGGTCAGTGGTTACTTGCAAATTCCATGTTGATCGTTTTGCTTTTCTTCACCTCTGCAGGGAAAGGAGCCCACGTTTCTGCCTGATCCAAACACTTGATAATAAATACTGGTTGAGGCTGGGCACGGTGGCTCACGCCTGTAATCCCAGCACTTTGGGAGGCTGAGGTGGGCAGATCACTTGCAGTCAGAAGTTTGAGACCAGCCTGGCCAACATAATGAAGCCCTGTCTCTACTAAAAATACAAACATTTGCCGGGCATGGTGACAGGCACCTGTAATCCCAGCTACTCGGGAGGCTGAAGTGGGAAGATGGCTTGAACCCCAGAGGCGGAGGCTGCAGTGAGTGGAGATTGCGCCACTGTACTCCAGCCTGGGTGACAGAGCGAGACTCCGTCTCAAAAAAAAAAAAAAAAAAAAACTTGTTGAATGAATGAAACTTGCAAATATGGATGGCTCCCATCACCCAAGCAGGTGTGGAAGTGTCTGTGACTACATCCCAGCCCTGCCTCTCTGTTTCCATCCCCTCTGCAATCAAGGAGTTTGTTGCTTTCAGGTCACTCAAAAGGAACAAGGAGGAGAGTCCTGGCCGCTGCTCACGCCCACGCCCACGGTCCGGTTCAGTCCCAACGGCCCCACTCCTCACTCAGCTACCTCCCACTGGCCCAGAGTTAGTTGGAAGCCAGGAGGCTATGACCCAGAGAAGAGAAAAGAGAGGTTAAGGGGCAACACCGCCCCATCGCAGGGTTAATTCTGAGGAAGAAAACAGGTATACATTAGTGGAGGAGGAGGCAGCCTGGGAGAGGGGCTGAGTGGGTGCCAGGTGGAAGGTGTGAGGGCCTGGCATACGGGCAGGGTGTGTGACCTGTTTGGGGGTGTCCCCAGCCTGGTGAATTGGCATCAGAAGGAGGGAGGGGCAGGAAGATCCCTGGGTTTGAAATGACTTTGTTCCTTGGGCATGGTGGCTGGACAAGAGGTAGGAGAGGACATCCGTTAGAAGTAGCACAATCTGGTCGGGCACGGTGGCTCACGTCTGTAATCCCAGCACTTTGGGAGGCCAAGGCGGGGTGGATCACCTGAGGTCAGGAGTTCGAGACCAGCCTGGCTAACATGGTGAAACTTCATCTCTACTAAAAATACAAAAAAAAAAAAAAAAAAAAAAAAAATTAGCTGGGCATGGTGGCAGGTGCCTGTAATCCAAGCTACTTGGGAGGCTGAGGCAGGAGAATCACTTAAACCTGGGAGGTGGAGGTTGCCGTGAGACGAGATCGTGTCATTGCACTCCAGGCTGGGTGACAAGAGCGAAGCTCAGTCTCAAAAAAAAAAAAAAAAAGCACAATCTGGCTTCTCCTTCAAGGTGGTCTGGCTTTGAGCTCTAGGGCAATGCCCCCCCCGCGCTTCTTGGTTATCTGGATCACCAAGGATTAGGAGGGGCTAGTTTGAGAATCATACCCTGTTAGAACTGAAAGGTTGCTCATGAAACCCTGGTTATTGTACAGGTGACAACCGAGGCCCAGAGAGGCACACCGATCTCCCAAGGCTGCCCAGCAAGGCAGTGTTGGGCTCAGAACTTTTTGCTTGTGTTCCCCCCACCCCCTGCCAGTGTAATCTAGGGCTTCAGGGTGATTTCCACAAAGGCAATCCATAATGTCACCCGGAGACCCAGGCCCAGACACTTCCAGTCCTAGCAGAGAAACGGATCATGGCTTCACCAGCCACGCCCTGGGCACAGCCCCACAGCTGTGTAGGGCAAAGGAGAGTGGCTGGCTCCTCTGACAGCTGCCCTAGAGACCAGACTGCTGTGCCCCCTCCTCCAAATCCCCCAGGTTAGTGAGAAAGAGAGAAGCAGACAGACGGACAGCTGACCAGGGCCAGACCAGCTCACTTGGGTATCTCCCAGGCGGCCTGTGCAGAGGGGTCCGCCTGGCCCCCAGGCTGACCACAGGCCACTCAGCAGGCTGGACCTTGAGATGAAGGAGAAAAGGAGACATCATTGTCCGGAGACGGATGTAGGGAGGGCAGGAGGGGCTCCGGAGGGATGGCGGGACTCTTGCAGAGCTAAATTCCATGCCGGCTGCTGCTCACCCAGACCGAAGTACAGAGCTCCCTCCCCTTCATGGGCCCTCAGGTCCCCACCGGGACCCTTCCCTCTGAGGCCTCCTGCACCTGTCTCTCTGATCGCCCCCAGCACCTCCAGTTCTAGCCCCCTCCTCCCCTGGCCCCCTACCCTGGCAGAACCCACTCATTGTCCTTTAGCCCCTCCACCCCGCTCCCTGTGCCAGGTTCAGTGGATCCTCGGAGAAGGTCCCCGGGCCGAGGTCTCTGTCCCTGATCCGGGTCAGCGGCCCCAGCCCTGAGCCCCTGGCCCCCCAAGATCCTCCATACCTGGTGATGCGCCGCGGCTCCATGAAGCTCGGCGAGTCCCGGCGCCGCTTGCGGATGGGCGAGTAGCTGCGGGAGCGGCGCCGGGCGCGGGTGGCCTCGGCCTCAGAGTGCCTTGCGCGGCCCTCGCCGTCCTTATCCCTGCGGGGCCGGCCCAAGGTAAATGAGCGACGCTGCCCGGCCGCTCCACCCCACAGCCCGCCCCGTCGGCCCTGTCCGGGCGGACACTCACCTGCTGAGGGGCTTCTTGGGCGACGGCGAGCGGCTGGGGCTGCGGGGCCGCTTCTCCGCGGAGCGCGAGCGCGATTTGGAGGGCGAGCGGCTGGAGCTCCAGGAGCGGGGGTGCGGGCCGGGGCTGCGCGACGAGCTCTCCCCTTCCGGGCCGCCGCGCCGGCCGTGCGCGCCCGGGGACGGAGAGGTGCTGGCGGGCCGCGCGCGCGGGGGCCGCTCCTTGGCCCTGGAGGAGGAAGACCGCGCGGGACAGGGCTCAGCGAGCAAGGAAGGGGGGTGGAGGTGGGGAGGGTTCCCTGGGGCGGGGCTTAGGCAGAGGGGCGGGGTCCGTGTAGTTTGTGTTCAGTTTGTGCAGAGTGCGCAGTGAACGCGGAGCCTAGTGAGGGGCAGGGGTCACTTCAGGGGGAGCCCCGTGATGGGGGCGTGTTGGGGGAGATCAGTAGAGGAGATTGGTCTGCGGGATGGTGGGGAGAGTGATCAGTAAGCGGGGAGCCTCATGGGAGGAGAGGGGGTTCCCGGGGGCAGCGATCAGTAAGGGGAGAGGGATCTGCTGTGGGGAAGGGGTCAGGATAACCGGGGGTCGCTCAGGGTTGGGGAGGGAGCTCCATGGGGGCTTGACATCAGTGGAGGGGGACTGGGATCAGTGTGGGGAGGGAAACTCCCTAGAGTTTGGAGGTCAGTGGAGGGGGTGTAACTCCTTAGGGAGAGTTGGGGTCCCCCCTGTGAGAGGGGAGTTGGGATCAGTGTGGGGAGGAAATCCATGGGAGGATCCATGGGGTCCATAGGGATTTGGGGTCCATGGAGAGGGAGGGGAGCTCCGTGGGGGTTTGGGATCCGTGGGGGGTTGGGATCTGTGGGGCGTAGATCACTGGGGAGGGTGGGATCCGTGGGGGGTAGCTCATGGTGGGGTGGAATCCGTGGGGGTAGCTCCGTGGAGGGGGTTGGGATCCGTGGGGCGGGGGTTGGGATCCGTGGTGGGTAGCTCAGTGCGGGGAGGGATCCTGTGGGCGGGTATCCGCTAGTGGAGGGGAGTCCTGTGCGGGATGGGGGCGGGAGTCCAGCTCGGGGTCCGAGCACGCTCACCGTTTCCCGTGTCCGCCGTGGCCTCGCTCGGAGCCGGGCTCGGGCCCGGGGCCGGGGGCGCCGCCGCCGCTGCCGGAGTCGCTGCTGGAGTGGGCCCTGCTGAGCGAGCGCGACGAGCCCCGAGGGGGCGCGGGCCGGGCGCGCCGGCGACCCCTGCGGCGGGGCGCGGACGCCGAGGACCGCGAGCGCCGCCGCCTCCGCCTCCGCCGCCGCCGCCGCCTGCCCGCCCCGCCCGCCGCGCGGCCTCCGCGACCTTGGGACGACGGCGCCGAGCGCGGGCTCGGGCTCTCCTTCCCCCGCGCGGGCGGCGTGGGTGCGGCGGCCGCCGCCTTGTCACGGGCCCTGGGCGAGGGCGAGTTGGGCTTCTGACGGGGAGAGAGGCAGAGAGGGCACGGAGGGGGGAGAGGGAGACGAGAGAGACAGAGAGAGAGAGAGGAGAGAGGAGACAGAGAGGAGAGAGAGGGAGAGAGAAAGAGAGAGAGAGAGAGACAGAGACAGAGAGAAAGAGGAAAGAGGAGGGAGAGACGGAGAGAAAGAGAGCGAGAGACAGAGAAAGAGACGGAGAGAGAGAATGGAGAGAGACCATAGACAGGGAGAGAGAGAGAGACAGGAGAGAGGGAGAGAGAGAAGAAAGAAAGAAAGGAGAGAGGGAAGAGGCAGAGAAGAGAAAGAGGAAGAGAGAAAAAGCGGGAGAGAGAGAGTGAGAGGGACAGAGATGAGAGAGGGCGAAAGAGTGAGGGAGAGAGATGAGAGAGAGAGGAGAGAGCGAGACAGGAGAGAGAAAGGAGAAGAAAAAAGGGGGGAAGAGAGAAGGGGATAGAGACAGTGAGAAGAAGAGACAGAGGAGAGACGGGGCGGGGGAGGGGACAGGAGAGAGAGAGAGAGAGAGAGAGAGAGAGAGAGAGAGAACAAGAGAGCGAAAAGAGAGAAGGATGGAAGCCAGGGAGAAACAGAAAAAATCCAGACAAGCGGGGGGCAAGAGTGGAGGCAGAGAGAGGACAGAGCAAGAGGAGCGAGAGGTTGGGGTGAGAGAGCGGGCGGGTAGGGTGGGGGGAGAGAAGGAGAGAGGGCTTTCACCGGGCCCGGACCGGGGGCTGCCAGTCCCGGAGCATCGCACACACGGTTCCCCGCGCCTGCCCTGCCTCTGCCTCTCCTGGGTGTCCACCTTCTGGCCTCAACAGTGCAGCTCATGCAGGGTTCTTGGCATGCAAAACACAAGAGGGACGGAGCGGTGGGGGGCGGGGGCCAAAGGGGGAGGGTCTCCAGGACAGGCGTTGGGGCTGGCATTGCCCCCCGATGGGACGGACGATTCCCGGCAGAGAGAAGAGAGAGCGGCACCGGGAGCGGGGCCAGGGCCAGCCCACCAGGCCGGGCCCCCAGCGCTTGGGGGTGGGCGAGGGGATGGAGGGGGGGCGTCACACGGCACACAGATGGGGGAGGGGGCGAGGGGGACAACTGAACTCAAAACTGAACCGAAGAAAGGAAGGAAAAACAGAAATAAAAAAACAAAATCCACAAATGTCATTAGATACCAAAAATCAAAAACAATATCTGATCCTGGGGAACCTGACATTTTTCTGTTAATATTTTTTTTGTTTTCCGGCCCTGCAGAGAGCTTTGGAGCTGTCAGTAGCACCCGACTGTCTTTCTGTTTCTCTCTTTTCTTTTTCTTTTTCTTTCTTTCTTTTTTTTTTTAAGTTCTGATTTTTAAGTCCCTCTTGGTTAACGTCCACTTACCAATAAAGTGGCACTTCCTCCTTTAGTAGGTAAGGTGTGTAAGAGAAGGGAAAAGTGTGGTAGTATAAGTTCATCATTAGATTCACAAAAATGCAAGAGAGAGATAGAGAGAGAGAGAGAAACGCAACCACCCCATTCTAGGCCTGAGAGGAGGCCACGCCACCTCTGGAGGAAGGGCTGGCAGCGCCCGGCTCCTGAGTGGGCACCTCTTAGGTGACCGCTGGATAGAGATGGCAAATGTTTTTCCAAAAGTGGAGTTAGGACACAAGGATTGGAACACAGAAAACCAGGAAGCTCACCTGGCACCATCAAAAGGGCCCTGGCTGGGATTCAGGAGTCTGACAGCCTGCCTCTATCTCACCGAACGAGCGTGGCCATGTCAATTCCCCAGTCTGGGCCTCAGTTTCCCCATCCACAAAATGAGAAGGTTGACTTTTGCTTCCTGATGTCCCTTCCAGGGCAGAGATTCCAGGATTCTCTGCATGCCCCCTGCCCGTCCTTCCCGTCTCCCTCCCTACACACAGCTGATCCCTCCTCCTGTCCTTGGCCCTCTATCTAGTAACAGTTGACTGTCCTTGTCTGTTTATAGGTCTGCTCCTCCCCGAAAATCCTCCGATCACCACTCCCAACTTGACTTTGAGCACTTCCAGGGCAGATGTGGTATCTGATTCACCTCTGTAACCTCACT
Source organism: Chlorocebus sabaeus (assembly GCF_047675955.1). Lineage (NCBI taxonomy): Eukaryota > Metazoa > Chordata > Mammalia > Primates > Cercopithecidae > Chlorocebus > Chlorocebus sabaeus. Next base: position 9,883,927 of record NC_132931.1, on the reverse strand, counting down.
TTTTATCACAGAACTTGGAGCCTAGTAAAACCTTGATTCTGTTTGCTAAGGAAGGAAGAGAGTCCCAGAAGCCAGGTGGTGCCTGGACCAAGCTCTTTTGGCAGGCTGTTTCTTTTTTCTTTTTGAGAAGGCATCTCACTGTCTCCCAGACTGGAGTGCACTAGCGTGATCTTGGCTCACTGCAACCTCTGCCTTCCAGGTTCAAGCAATTCTCCTTCCTCAGCCTCCCAAGTAGCTGGAACTACAGGTGTCTGTCACTACGTCTGGCTAATTTTTGTATTTTTAGTAGAGATGGGGTTTCACCGTGTTGGCCAGGCTGGTCTCGAACTCCTGACCTCAAGTGATCCTCCCCCCGGCCTCAGCCTCCCAAAGTGTTGGGATTATAGACGTAAGCCACTGAGCCCAGCCATTGGCAGGCTGCTTGGATGAGAAGACAAAAGCTGCTGCCACCTCTTAGGGCACCTTGCTGCCAGGGACTGGAAGGAGCATGGTTTCCTTGGCATGGCACTGGGTGTTTCCTGCAGAGGGCAAGGTGGTGCCCAGGCCTTTCCCTGCAGGGCTGGAGTTGAGCTGAACATGGAAGTAGAACCAGGAGGTCAACCTCATTGGTGGAAAGGCACAGATGGCTCCTGATTGGTGCCTACAGCAGCCAATGAACACTAGCCATAGGTGCCCAAAGTCAATCAGGCCATGAAGACCTGTCCTGGGAGAGCTTAATGTCTCCATTTGGGGCAGAGGCAGGCATAAGTGGGCACAATGGATGTTACCTGGTATTGGGGTGCCCCTTTGAGCACCCCTGACTCTCCTGATCACAAGCTCACCCCTCACCCTAGGCTAGGAGAATTGGAGGCTGGATTGGCCCCTCTTTTTTTTTTTTTTGAGACAGAGTCTCACTCTGTTGTCCAGGCTGGAGTGCAGCGGCATGATCTTGGCTCACTGCAACCTCCGCTTCCCGGGTTCAAGCGATTCTCCTGCTTTAGCCTCCCAAGTAGCTGGGATTACAGGTGCGTGCCACCACGCCTGGCTAATTTTTGTATTTTTAGTAGAGACAGGGTTTCACCATGTTGGCCAGGCTGGTGTTGAACCCCTGACCTCAGGTGATCCACCTGCCTTGGCCTTCCAAAATGCTGGGATTACAGGTGTGAGCCATGGCGCCTGGCCTTGGGTTGACCCCTCTGAAATGGCAGTTCTATTCCCAACAGGAGACCCTCAGTCCCCTGACACATACTCCCGCAACTCCAGAAGGCAGCGAGGCAGCCAGTGCCCCAGCACTTTCAAGCGCCCCCAGCTCATTCTTTTCCCTCAATAGGAGGCAAATGAGAAAGTTTCTGGGATTGTCGTATTTGCAGTTTCTGTCCTATACCCTGGGTCGTCAAAGAGTGCAAAGTGAACACATATGAGGTGGGGGAAGCTTGGGAGCCAATTCACAGTAGCCCACAACTCAAGGTGACACTGGTCTCCTTCTTTAAGAAATCTTTGCTTGCTACTTTGGTTACGGGAGGTAGCGCGGCAGGGCTTAGGAATCAGCCTGGCTGTGAACCCTGACTCCAACTCTGAATTTGGATCTGAGCCAGCTACTTCCTTCCTTTCTTCTTTCTCTTTCTCCTTCCTTCCTTCCTTCCTTCCTTCCTTCCTTCCTTCCTTCCTTCCTTCCTTCCTTCCTTCCTTCCTTCCTCCCTTCCTTCCTTCCCTCCTTCCCTCCTTCCTTCCGTCCTTCCTTCTTTCCTTCCTTTTTGTTGTCTATTTGTTTGTTTTGAGACAGTCTCACTCTGTTGCCCAGGCTGGAGTGCAATGGCGCAGTCTTGGCTCACTGTAACCTCCACCTCCCAGGTTCAAGTGATTCTCCTGCCTCAGCCTCCTGAGTAACTGAGGGATTACAGGCGTGAGCCACCACGCCAGGCTAATTTTTTTGTATTTTTAGTAGAGATGGGGTTTCACCGTGTTGGCCAGGCTGGTCTTGAATTCCTGACCTCAAGCGATCCACCTGCCTCGGCCTCCTAAAGTGCTGGAATTACAGGCGTAAGCCACCACGCCTGGCCTGAGCCAGCTGCTTCTGACTCAAAGAAACGAGTTAACAGTAGGTGAGGAAGACCACGGGCCATGATGGGTCCTTCCCACAGATGCTGCAGAGCCCTCCTGACTTCCCACTACCTTATGCTGAGAGTGGGGTGGGAGTGTTAGGAGCCAAAAGGGTCTAGGTTGGGTGGCTGTTCACCCCCATCATGGTCCTGTCCCCTACTATGAAGGTCCAAGCCCCCAGGTCCAATCCCCTGTGCTGATTCGGATACTTCCTGCCTGCTATTTTTGAAGACCAAGTTCTTCCCTACTTCCTTCTCATCTCCTCCAAGTCACGGTCCTGCCATGGCCCAAGATGATAGTCATTGGAAAAGTGGAACATCCTGGAATTGGCCTTGGTAAGAGTTTGCTGTGAGACCTTATGGAGGTCACCTGACTGTGGGGAGCCTCAGTTTCCCCATTGGTAACATGGGGATAAGCGGAGTCTTTGCTGGGTCAGCCTATATTGGGGTTGGGAGACTTTACAGAGCACAAGCAACTAATGGTCTCTTCACAGGGTCAGAGCAGTGCAGGAAGGACTGGGGGATCCTATGGGGTGTCCACCAAGTACCAAGATAGCAGAGGATGGGAGGAAGGCACCTCTCGTGTCCTCCTCCACCCATCCCTCTGGAAGTCTTCAGGAAGGGGTCACCATGCACCTGCCAGAGTCTGAGCCTCGTCCTCAGCTTGGCTGGGTCTCATTCTTCCTGGGAATTGAGGAAGATCCAAGGCCAAGCGCTATGGGATTTCATAGGATGCTCAGAGACCTCCAAACCTCCCCTCCAGGAAGCTGCTCTTTGTGCCTTGGTGCCTCTTGCAGGGATCTCCTCTCCCCACCTCCCACCCACAGCCTGGTTAATGCCTATTGGCATCCCTACCCTCAGCTCCAGGGTGCCTTCTCCAGGCTGCATCACATCCGCTTCTCTATGATCCCATAGAACCTGGTTCCTTCCTTCCCATAGGGACTCTGCCAGGCTGTGCTAGCCAGGGGGCTGCTGTGGTGAGCAGGAGCTTCCCACTCACATTTCAGCTTTTTCCCTCTCATCACACTCAGTGTTCTTCATCTGTCCTCCATCCTGGGAGGCCCAGGTCGGCCTGCCTCTCTCCTGGCACGGACATCCAAATGGGGCCTGGCACAGAGGAGGTGCTGGGCACATGTCTGCTTAGTGTATGTGGGAATGAATGAATGAATGAGTGAGTGAGTGAATGAGGGATCTCGCCTGCCTCTGAGCTGTGTTCCCAGGAGCCCCTCCTCTCCTTTTTACCACTTGCTAGCTGACATGTTTTCTTTTGCTTGTGTTATATATATATACATACACATATATATATATATATAATTATTTGTTTGTTTTTTGAGATGGGGGCTGGCTCTGCTGCCCAGACTGGAGTGCAATGGTGCAATCATAGCTCACTGTAGCCTCCAACCCCTGAGCTCAAGTGATCCCCCCACCTCAGTCTCCGCAGTAGCTGGGTCTACGGGTACACACCACCATGCCTGGCTATTTATTTTATTTTATTTTTAGTAGAGATGGGGTCTTGCTCTGTTGCTCAGGCTGGTCTCAAACTCCTAGACTCAAGTGATCCTTCCGCCTCGGCCTCCTAAAGCATTGGGATTACAGGCAAGAGCCACTGCTCCCAACCTTTGGGTAAGAAATGTCTGAGGGTCAAGTGGAAAAGATGGTGGAAGGGAGTAGTAAGGGGGCAGTGTGCTCACCTGGTCCTGGTACTCTGAAGGACAAGAACAGGTAAACACCTGAGATGCTTTACTCTTGCTTCCTTTGAGGACTTAGACGACCACCCACCTCTAACTCAGCGTTTGAGATCCCAGCTTGTGGGTCCCTGGTCATATCAGAAACTCCTCAAGGAGGGACCCTCCCCTTCCTCATCAGGCTTCAACAGAGTTTCTCCTGTCAGATCAGCAGCACTTTCCTTCTTTTCTTTCTTTCTTTTCTTTTTTTTTTTTTTTTTTTTTTTTTTTTTTGAGGGAGCAGGGACTGAGTCTCGCTCTGTTGGCCAGGCTGGAGTGCGGTGGTGCAATCATGGTTCAGTGCAGCCTCAAACTCCTGGGCTCAAGCGATCCCCCTGCCTTAGCCTCCTGAGTAGCTGAGACTACAAGTGGTATCACCTCACCTAGCTTGCCCTTTCTCCCTTTTTAAAGAGTCACTTGTTGGCCAGGCACAGTGGCTCACGCCTGTAATCCCAGCACTTTGGGAGGCTGAGGTGGGCAGATCACGAGGCCAGGAGATCGAAACCATTCTGGCTAACATGGTGAAACTCCATCTCTACTAAAAATACAAAAAATTAGCCAGGTGTGTTGGCGAGCGCCTGTAGTCCCAGCTACTCGGGAGGCTGAGGCAGGAGAATGGCGTGAACCCGGGAGGCGGAGCTTGCAGTGAGCCAAGATCGTGCCACTGCACTCCAGCCTGGGTGATAAAACAAGACTCTGTCTCACAATAAATAAATAAATAAATAAATTAAAAAAATAAAGAGCCACTTGCTGTCTCCCCTCTTGGCACCACCCAGTGTTGAGAAGGATGTTCTGAGTGGGTGAACTCCCTGACACCTGTCCCCGGGATAAACATGGGGTGGGGTAGGGACGAGTGGCTGGGCCTTCTCTTTTCAAAGCTGAAGATGGAAGTCGTGGAGGCCTCATAATGGTTGGAATGCTGAATGCCCTTTTTTTTTTTTTTTTTTTGAGACGGAGTCTCATTCTGTCGCCCATGCTGGAGTGCAGAGGCACGATCTAGGCTCACTGCAGCCTCCGCCTTCCGGGTTCAAGCGATTCTCCTGCCTCAGCCTCCCAAGTAGCTGGGATTACAGGCGTGCACCACCATGCCCAGCTAATTTTTGTATTTTTAGTAGAGATGGGGTTTTGCCATGTTGGCCAGGCTGATCTCGAACTCCAGACCGCAAGTGATCCGCCCACCTCGGCCTCCCAAAGTGCTAGGATTACAGGCGTGAGTCACCGCACCTGGCCAGAATGCCACATTTCTCTAGCTGCTCCCAGGTGGGAAAGGAAACAGTTTAATAGGCAGGGGTGCGGAGGTGGGGTCCCCTAGGGTCCACCTCCAACTCTAGTACCCTCAGTGTGGCTGGATGAACCCTGGGCTGAGAGTCACAAGTCCCAGGACCTAGTCCTGGTTCTGCTGCAGCATCCTGTGGGCCCCTAGCCCCTGCTGGTTGTTCGTTTGGGATCCTTCTGCTCTGAGGGTCCACATTAAGCTGTTCAAATTCAGAAGATGGAAGGATGCTGAGGGTGGAAGGAGCCCCTGTCTGGGTTGGATCATGGACCAGGCAGCGCGGGCAGGTAAATTACCTGTAAATTACCTCACAGAGACTTTGCTAAGTAGGCCCTCTAGGTTTCAAACCTGCTCCTGGCCAGCTCACTGCCCTGCCCACTGTCACCCCAAATGAATCTACTATCGCACCCAATAGATGGAAGCTGGAGGCTCAATCCTGGTGCCCGTTTCTCCTCCAGCGCCCTGCAGCTCCCACCCCAAAGCTCCGTCCTGCAGCCAGGGAAGGATTCGAGGAAGCCCAGAGTTCCCTTTGGCTCAGTAGGCCCCCGAGGATGGGATGGGGCTTTTCCCTTGTGCCTGACCTTGGCCAGAACTTCCTCCAGGATCTGGAGGCCAAGAGGCCCCACAATGGCTCCTCTGCCACTGCCTATTGCCCGAAAGGGCCCTGAAGGCCAGCGGGGTGACCAAAGTCCCAGGGGCTGGCAGGGATGAAGGGTGAGGAGGGGCTTCGCAGCTACTCCAGACAACAGAAATCAAATTGGCTTCACTGCAGCATACAGTTCAGGAAAGAAACACAAACTTGGAATGCTAAACCACACAGAAATGCATTCGGACAACAGAATGAGAAAGAAGGCGTGAAGGAGGATTTAGGGGTGGAAGTCAGGGATGGAGAGGAAGAAGGAGGGAACAGGGAAGCTGGAGAAGGGGGGGAGATGGGCTAGAAAAGTTGGTCGGGGAAAGTCAAGAAAACCAAACGACAAACCAGGAAACATAGCTTTGTAGCTCATTTGAAGAAAGTGCAAGTTACAAATGAGTAGTCACTAAAATAAAGAAAGAAAAGGGAGGAAGATGAAACCAACCAGGGCAAGATCGAGAGAAAGAGAGAGAAAGAAAACCACATTCAAACCAAGCAAAGTGGCGGGGCTTATCTGGAGATGGGAGCGAGAGCGCACAGCGGAGCTGGGATACCTACCTTCTCAGTGGTCAGGGACAGGAATGCAATAATAAAAAAGAAAAGAAGGTCTCCGCATTGGGAATGCAGAATTGGGGAAAGACAGTGACCCTAAACTGTGCTCCCCCTCTGAGCCAGTAGATGGGTGGCCGATGTGGCTTTTGTCTCATCCCAGGGATGGGAGGGGGCTCTTGCCCGGCCATTTCTGTTTGCTCTTTTTTTTTTCTCCGTTTTAAACAATGGGCTCCACTAGCCAAGCTTTCTTTACTGTTCAAACAACAGAAAACCTCCACAGAGCATGCAGGAAGCAGCTGATGGAAGAGAACCACAGGGCGGGCTACAGAAGGTCTGGCAGCATGGGAGAGAGGCCCATGCCGGGGGAGAGAGATGGAGAGGAAGAGAGAAAGGGACAGGAGGCAGACAGACAGAGAGACAGACAGACGAACAGACAAAATCAGACAGAGATAGAAATGGGAAGAGAGGGAGAAAGAGAAACAGAAAGACAGAGACAATGACAGAAGCAAACAAACAGAGAGGCAGGAAGAGAGAAAGGTGCCCCCAGACAGAAAGAGGAGACAAGCGCTGTTTAAACAAGGCCAATCGGAGTGGACAGATGGGTGAAGGGAAAATGTGCATTTAAAAGGGAAGGCAACCGATCTGGAGGAGTGATCCTGCCTCAGGTCAATCCCACTCCTTTCCCTCTGGCTTCAGCATCATTTTAGCAAAATTCATCCCTTTTGCCTTTTTCTGTTCCTGGATAAGGCAGGTCAGTGGGTGCCTTGGTACCTTTTCTTGGGGGTCACCCGAGGCTGGCCATTACTTGATAAAATTTGGACCAGAGAGAGAAGCCAGAGAGAGCCTGGAGGCCATGATCCTGAGCCTTCTCTGCCACCCTCAGCTAAGGGTGTTACCTTCCAGGCAGCCCCTGACACTGTGGGGTTTTTTTGGTTTTTGGGTTTTTTTTTTTTTTTTTTTTTTTTTTTGAGATGGAGTCTCGCTCTGTCACCCAGGCTGGAGTGCAGTGGTGTGATCTCAGCTCACTGCAACCTCCACCTCCTGGGTTCAAGTGATTCTCCTGCCTCAGCTTCCTGAGTAGCTGGGACTACAGGCAGGATGATAGCTCACTGTAGCCTCCAACTGCTGGGCTGAAGTGATCCTCCCACCTCAGCCTTCCAAGTAGCTGGGATTATAGGCATGCACCATCATACCTGGCTAATTAAAAAAAAAATTTTTTTTTGGAAGAGATGGGGGTTTTGCTATGTTGCCCAGGCTGATCTCAAACTCCTGGTCTCAAGCAATCTTCCTACCTCGCCCTTCCAAAGTACTGGGATCACCAGCATGAGTCGCTGTGCCTGCCCCATCCCCTGAAACTTCTAATGCTAGAGACTTCTAAGGTGAGCAAGCAGTCCCTGGGATAGGAATGCAATAATAAAAAGAAAAGATGGCAAAGTCTGTCTACTCTTTCTGGGCCTTGGGAGGGTGAGCCTAGCACCAGGCTGTGCTGGTGGGGGCTGGTGGGAGGCCAGTGAAGGTACCAGGGAAGACTGGACAGAAGGGCTTGTCCCAGGAGGTCTCCTGATCCGTTTCGTCCTCTTCCATCCTACATTGTGTGACCTTGAGTGACTCTCTTCCCTCTCTGTGTCTTGATATTTATTTTCCCACATGTATGAACTGTGAGGGTTTAGGGTTCCCTGAGTCACTGAAGCAACAATCATATAGAGTGGGTTTCTGTAATGTGGGGGCCACCTGCACCCGGGTCGCTCAGTGTGGGCAGACCTCAGTCTAGGGACATGAGAGAGCAGGAAGCTGATTTCTGGAGGGGTCTGATGGGGGAAAACAGGAGCTGAGACAACCAGCATCCACCTCCCAAATCCTCCTTCTGCTCAGGGCTCCTGGACTGTGCTTCCCATTTTTCACCCTCTCCACAGCTTGGCTGGATTCTAGAGGTCAGAGGGCTGCAGTCTATTTTTTTGTTGTTGTTTTTTGTTTTGAGACAGGGTCTTGCTCTGTTGCCCAAGCTGGAGTGCAGTGGCGCAATCATGGCTCACTGCAGCCTCAAACTCCTGGGCTCAGGCAATCCTCCTGTCTCAGCCTCCTGAGTAGCTGGGATTACAGGTGTATTCCACCATTCCCAGCTTTCTTTTTTTTTTATTTAAATTTTTGTAGCAACAGGGTCTTGCAATGTTGCCCAGGCTGGAGTGCAGTGGTGCTATCATGGCTTACTGAAGCCTTGGACTCCTGAGCTCAAGTGATTCTCCTACCTCATCTCCCTCAGTAGCTGAGACTACAGGCACATGCCACCATGCCTGGCTCATTAAAACAAAACAAAAAATTTTTTTTTTCTCGTAGAGATACAGTCTTGTTCTGCTGACCAGGCTAGTCTGGAACTCCAGGCCTCGAGTGATCCTCCTGCCTCAGCATCCCAAAGTGCTGGGATTACAGGTATAAGCCACCGCACCCTGCTTGGGGTCTACTTTTGGATCTACCTCTAAATAGCTGTGTGACCTTGAACCAGTCACTTGACCTCTCGGAGCTGCAGTTTCTCCTGTAAGCATCAGAATCCAGAAATTCCTGTGGGGTTCAACCATCACCTGGGAGTGACCACATCACTGGCCTCAGTCTCAAGACCAAGACGGATTTTTTTTTTTTCCAAGATGGAGTCTCACTCTGTCACCTAGGCTGGAGTGCAGTGGCATGATCTCCGCTCACTGCAACCTCTGCCTCTCAGGTTCAAGTGATTCTCCTGCCTCAGCCTCCCAAGTAGCTGAGATTACAGGCACACACCACCATGCCTGGCTAATTTTTTTGTAGTTTTAGTAGAGATGGGGTTTTGCCATGTTGGCCAGGCTGGTCTCGAACTCCTGACCTCAGGCAATCCACCTGCCTCAGCCTCCGAAAGTGCTGGGATTACAGGTGTGAGCCACCATGGCAGGCCGAATTTTTGTATTTTTAGTAGAGCTGGGTTTTCATCATGCTGGTGAGGCTGGTCTTGAGCTCCTGACCTCAGGTGATCCGCCTCCCCTCGACCTCCCAAAGTGCTGGGATTACAGGTGTGAGCCACCATACCCGGCCCAAGATGGAATTTTTCTCTTGCCTGGAGTGTCTCAGCTAAACTCTGCCAGGTGCCTTCAGACCTCTCCCTCCCCCACAGTTACCTAAGGATCTGAGTCTGAGGTCTGACACTGATGGTCCTGAACAACCTGTCCCGCTTCCTGTCCCCCGTGTCCAGCCCATTACACTAAACTGAACCAAGGAGTAGCAGCAAGCTCCAAGAAGCTCCCTGGGAAACCCAGGACAAGTCTCTTCCCCTCCCTGGGTCTCCCAGCTTCTCTCCAGCTTCCTGGGGAATGCAGCAGCACAGGCTGCACCACTGTAGTTAATTTAAAATCTGCGGCAGCTCCAGCCTGTGCTTGGAGTTGAAAGGAGGATTTGCTGCCACTGCTGACTTGGCAGGAGCTGTTGGTGTGGGCGTGATTTTTTTTTTTTAGAGTTATCTTCCCTTTTAAATTCAGATTACAAAGGAAAAAAAAGTATATAGAGATGTGTATATGATTAATGTTCACTTAAAATTCAAAAGCCATCTCCGCATTAAGAGGAAAGGTTCCCACAGTAACACACACAAAAAGAAAATTCTAGAACATAGAAGATAGGAAAAAAAAAAACCCAGAGAGATAGTTTGCATTTCTGTACATTAAAATAGGGAAAAAAAAAAAAAAAAAAGGAAAAGGGAATACAAACAAAAACAAAACAACAGAAAAAGTTACATAAACTTGCCCACCCTCTTCCCTCACCAGCTAAACAAGAAATGGAATCACAGTATTACCACGTTTCAAATGGGAGGCTAAAAAACAAACAAAAACATAGACGGGGTTAAAAAATGTTGAGCTTTCCTTTTTTTCCGTTTGTTTCTCTCTCTCTGTTTTTTTTTTCTTTTCTTTTCTTTTTTTTTTTTTTTTTTTTTTTTTTTTTTTTTTTTAAGGTGTCGTCCAAGAATACCACCCCCAGTATTTTTTCCCAAAGACAGTTTCGTTCATGGTAAAGTCTGGGACCCCTCTCCCATCCCCCATCTCACTTTTCTGCATATGAGAGAGAACTAGCCTCATTTGACTCCTCAGAGGTCTTTTTTAGGCAAAGAGGCAGGGATCTGAATGCAGGTTTGAGACCCAGGATGCTCTGAAGTCCCAGATCTCCCAGGACCACAAGGGTGAGGGACAGGATTTGGGGACCATGCTTGGTGAAAGGAGTCACAAAATGCCGTCTCCAAGAAAACTCCCAGGGCTGTGCCAAACTAGAGTCCGATGCTGGGAGGGAGACAAGATGTGGGTGCTTCAGAAACTCCCGCCCCGAGGCTGGTGGTTGGGTCCCCTTCCCCACCTGCCCTATCCCGGGGAGTCTGCCTAGTGGCTGTGGCTATTTTGTCTGCATTGGGGAGGGGGTGGAGGTGGGATCATTGCTCAGGACTCCAGGGCTGGAGAGAGGACCAGAAGTACGAAGGAACCCACTTTCAGCCCTGACTTGAGAGAACCTGCCTCTCTGTGTCTCTCGGGAGGCCCCAGGAGGGGGGTTGAGAAGCTAGCAAGAAGGTGTTTGGGGTCCTGTGCTCTTGGGACTCCATGCCCACAGGGGTGGGGGATGGTGGGTGTCTCTCTTGTGGGTTTGTTAATCCTCTCCAGCCTCTGCCATGCCACCCTCAGCTACCTCTGCCTGCCCTCAACCCCCTCCCAAGACAGATCAGGGGACATCAGTGTCACCCTCCCTGGGTGGCCCAACCAAAATCCCCCGGAGCCTAGGAGCCTGGTGCCTGGTCAAGGTGGGACAGTCTAGAGACAGGTAAATGTCCTTCAATAAAACTTAACCTTGAGACCAAGAGCCTTCAGTCAGCTGCCCTTGACTTTCCTCTCTGAGGCCGTGGGAGTAAAGGGTGTTTGAGAAAAGAAAGGGAGTGAAAGGAAACAGCCAAAAATCAAAATGAAACTGACCAACACGTACATGTTTGCTGCGGAGACCTGAGGTCTGGGGAGGGGCAGCTCTCCCACTCCCAGCTGAGGCTTTGGGGTTGGGTGGGGGGCAGTCTGCGGGTCTGGGAAGGAACCTGCAGGCCTCCCCACCCCAAGCCACACCCCCGCCCACCCCAGTGCCCCTGCCAGCACTGCAGCCCCCTCTCTCTGAGGGGTCTCAATCGTGTACTCTATAATCAACAGACCAGAAGGGGATGTGGACCTTCCCTGGGGTCTGGGAGAAGCCCCCACCCAGGCCCAGTCCATCCACCTGGGGACAGACTGAGACGTCTTTCTCCTCTGCCAGCTCCCCCATTGCACCTGCCTGTAGGTCTTCGGACATCTGTGCCCCTCTTGGAGGAAGGGTGGGGACAGTTTTGGGGGGGGTGGTGTTGGTGTGGGGTCTCTGAGGCACCCTGGCAGGTGCCTCAGGAGGGTGGCCATGGGAAGAGGAGCCGGCAGGTTTGAGACACCTGTCCAAGTGTGGGCGGTGCCTGGAAAAGGGCAGAGTCTCCTGGGAGCAGGGACTTTAGAGGGCAGAGGGACTGAGATGGGGGAGGGGGCTAAGGGAGGGAGGGGCTGGGGAGAAGGTTAAAGGAAGGGTAGGTGGGTGCTCAGAGGTGGGGCCAGGGCTTGGTGGGAAGAGGGAGACTCAGGGCCCAGGTGATGCCCAGCAGGGGGTCCTGTCTCTGGAATCCTGCTCCTGCCTGGGACTCCTATCAATGTCCATGCCCCTCCCACTCTAATATGCCTGGGGAGGGGACGAGACCCTGATTCCTCCCCAGCCCTGTACCCAACTCAGTGCCCCGTGGTCAACCCCCCTCTGGCCTTCAGTTTGCCAAGCGCAAAGGGTGGCCCAAGACCGCAGACGCCCCTCACCCTGACACTAGGGCCAGGTGGGCGCACCGGCCTAGCACTCCTGGCGGCTCCCGAGCCAGGACGCCCCCAGCGGGGAGCCGAGGAGGGAGGAAGCGGCCGCCCCCGCCCCCATGCCACACTTATCGCCCCCTGCCCCTCTGGCGACCCGCCCAACCCCGCACGGCGCAGCCCGCGGCGCGGGAACCCTCCGCAAAGCGAAGTGTACGTACATCGGCCGGGCTGTGCGCCGAGCCGGGGCGGCCCCCGTGCGCTCCGCTCCGCTGCCCGCTGCCGCCGTTCCGCTGGGGCGACCCCCATCCGCTGCCGCCCGACGGGGAAGGCGACCGGCTTCCGCTGGACCGCTGGCTGCCCGTCTTTCGCCCTTCGTCTCGGTGCTTGGGGCTCAGCCTGGGGTTGGGCGCCAGGGAGAATGGGGGAGCCGGCGTGGGACACTCGCTTTGCAAGCAGTTGCGCCTCCACTTTCCCCCCTCCCCCGCATTTTTTCCATCTGGGCAAAATGAGCTACCTTTAATGGCCTGATTCCGTGATTCTAAAAGGCCTAGTGTGCTAGGGCGGGAGGGAAGAGGGCAGCTCCCCACCTGCCTTTTCACCATGCTGAGAACCTTTCCACTTAGAGAGGACTTGATCAGGGTGAGCCAGTCAGGCTGTGCCTCGATTTCCAATTCAGGCGGAGGCTTAGGGGCCTTAGGGCAGCTCTTCCTCAAGTTATCACTCCCCTGGTATATTTCTCTTTTTTAAAATTATTATTAGGCTGGGCTTGGTGGCTCACGCCTGTAATCTCAGCACTTTGGGAGGCTGAGGCAGGCAGATCGCTTGAGGTCAGGAATTCGAGACCAGGCTGGCCGAAATGGCGAAACCCCATCTCCACTAAAAATACAAAAATTAGTCAGGCATGGTGGTGCACGCCTGTAATCCCAGCTACTCAGGTGGCTGAGGCTGGAGAATTGCTTGAATCCAGGAGGCGGAGGTTGCAGTGAGCCAAGATTGCACCACTGCTCTCCAGCGTGGGCAACAGAGCAATATTTGTATATAAAATATATATATATATAATATATAATATATACAATTATTATTATTACTTTTAATTTAATTCAATATATTGCCCAGGCTGGTCTCGAACTCCTGGCCTCAGGCGATCCTTCTGCCTTGACCTTCCAAAGCGCTGACATTACAGCTGTGAGCCACCACACCTGGCCACCCCAATAAATTTCTACCCACTGATGAATTGACATTCTGTCCACCAGTCCTGCTCCCCAGCCCTTGGAGGGTGTTTAATCTGCAACCCTTAAACCCCATCAGGAGAAAGCCTCCCAGAGGCCCAGGCCTACCTGCTGGGAGATCTGGAATCACTGTAGTGGGAGGAGAGGGAGGGGCTGTGGGAGCTGCCACTGCTATGGCGATGAGACCTCCGGCCTGGGGACTCTGTGTGAGGCCTGGCATGGATGAGGGAAATCAGCCTGTACCTCACTTCTGCCCCTCATTCCCCCTCACAGCCCCCAAGTTGCCCAACCTCCCACCAGGATCCCGGTGGAAGGCTACTGAAAGCCAGTGTTCATCAGTCCCCTAAAGTGTCCTATAAAAGGTACATCAGCAGTGTTCGTGCTGGCCGCAGAACCTATCTGGTCCATATGGGTCATCTGTGAGAATTAGGAAAAGGACCCCTTTTCTCTAGACAACCCCAGCCTCCCAAGACCCCCCTCAGCCCTCACCAGGTGATCCTGGGACTTGCGGGGTGGGAGGAAGGAGGGTGGGGGAGTCACGAGGACTGGGCTTGGAAGGACCCTGGATTGGAAGGCAGGAAGCCTGGGTTTCGATTCCAGCTCTGACTGAGTGAGAGCCCTTGGCTTTCTCTCTAGATGGTAATTTTTCCATCTGGGCAAAATGAGCTACCTTTAATGGCTGATTCTGTGATTCTAAAAGGCCTAGTTTGCTAGGGCGGGAAGGAGAACAAATAGGGGGGCGCTGGAGAGTAGGGAGGGCGTTTACCTCTTCCTCTCTTTGTTCTTCTCTTTTCTTTTGCTCTTGGAGCTTCGAGATCTGCAGAGAGCAGAGATCACAGTGATGGTGTGACCCAGGGAGGGTGTGGCCTTCATGCCCTGGAGCCTGGGTATGCACAGGTGTGGATCTGAGATTTGTTCCACTCTAGGGCCTGAGCCCCCTGGCTGGTGAGGACTTTTCCATACTACTCCCCTGCTTTGTCCCTTTCACTTGGCCAAGGCTCAGTCCTTCCTCCTCCTGGAAGTCCTGGCCCGTGAACACCTCCTCCCTGGGCCACAACTGCTGCCCAGTCTGGGAGGGCCACAGAAATGTGGCTGGCCCCAGATAAAGGGGGGTGCTGTAGCCGGGCGCAGTGGCTCACGCCTGTAATCTCAGCACTTTGGGAGGCTGAGGCCGGTGGATCACTTGAGGTCAGGAGTTCAAGACCAGCCTGACCAACGTGGAGAAACCCTGTCTCTAGTAAAAGTACAAAATTAGCCAGGCGTGGTGGTGCACGCCTGAAATCCCAGCTACCCGGGAGGCTGAGGCAGGAGAATCACTTGAACCCGGGAGACGGAGCCACCAGATCCCTTCAGAGGTTGCGGAGGCCGAGATCGCACCTTTGCACTCCAGCCTGGGCATCAAGAGCAAAACTCCACCTTGGAAAAAAAAAAAAAACCAAGAAAAAAAGGCGGGGTTTGCTGTTTGCAGGTGTAGCAGCCTCAAGCCTCAGGTCTGGGCCAGGTAGAGATGGTGATTTGCTCTGGTATTGGACTTGGGACATGCTCAATACTCATTCCCTCGAGTATTGGGATATGGCCTGATAGTCATGCCTCCTGAGCCCCCTTCCTCCGTGTGCTCCTATACTGGCCCAGCCCTAGGCCAGCTCACCAGGGGTTTAGGAAAGAAATGCTTTCCCAAGGACATGATGTCCCTGCCTTTTTTTTTTTTTTTAGTCTTGAGATGGAATCCCACTCTGTTGCCCAGGCTGGTGTGCAGTGGCACAATTTCAGCTCACCGCAACCTTCACCTCACCGTTTCAAGCAATTCTCATGCCTCAGCCTCCCAAGTAGCTGGGATTACAGTTGCCTGCCACCATATCTGACTATTTTGTGTGTGTTTGTTTTAGTAGAAACAGGATTTCACCATGTTGGCCAGGCTGGTCTCAAACTCCTGGCCTCAAGTGATCCACCCGCCTCAGCCCTCCAAAGTGCTGGGATGACAGGTATGAGCCGCCGTGCCTGGCCAATCTCCCTGTTTTTGAATGACAGCTCTGGATCCATCTCCAGGGCTGCCCCCTCCCAACTCCCACAGCTTTCCGTCACATCCCATCCAGTCCTCTGGGGCAAGTCCCCCAACCCAGCAACCTCTAACTTTGATGAAAAGCCTGAGAAGCTTCTGGTTAGCCCTCAAAGGTCTCACCCAGCCCCAGTCCTCAGCCCCATCCTTCCTGGTGCCACCAGATCCCTTCAGTCCTTCTGACCCCAAAACAAAGCCATGCTAAGAACTACAGAAATGTGCTTCCCGCAGGAGCAGAGTGAGTGCAGGGCAGGCCCGGAGGCTAAGGATTTGGGTGCTGGAGGCTGCTTTGGGCTTCAGTCTCCCCATTGGTAGCTGGTCTATTCCTAGTTCACTTTTAGGACCTGTCCAGGAAGGATGGGAGCTGGCCATAGGGTGTGTGTAAGCTAATGGTGGCCACTGGGGGGCAGTAGGGACTCACACTGATCCATAGATGCTGGGAGGCCAGGGGAAGATGAAAAATTGGGGACATTGGAGGGGCAGGATTAGGTGTTTATGTAGGCTTCTCCCTACTTGGCAAATTCCCACTGCAAGGAAGGAACTCCGGACTCTGCCCTTCCTCTGGGCTGCTGGGAGGGAGTCTGGCTCTGATGCCACCCCTGGAATGTGACTGCCCAACAACTTTCTTCCTTCCAACCTGACCTCTCCTCTCCTCTCCTCTCTTCTCCTCTCCTCTCCTCTCCCTTTTCCCTTCCCTTCCTTTTCTTTTCTTTTCTTTTTTTTTTTTTTTTTGAGACAGAGTCTTGCTCTGTCATGCAGACTGGAGTGCAGTGGTGCGATCTCAGCTCCCTGTAATTTCCTCCTCCGGGGTTCAAGCGATTCTCCTACCTCAGCCTCCCAAGTAGCGGGGATTACAGGCGCCCATCACCATGCCTGGATAATTTTTGTATTTTCAGTAGAGACGGACTATGTTGGCCAAGCTGGTCTCAAAGTCCTGACCTCAAATGATCCACCCACCTCGGCCTCCCAAAGTGCCGGGATTACAGGCATGAGCCACTGCGCCCAGTCTTTTTTTTTTTTTTCCTGAGACAGAGTCTCGCTCTGTCACCCAGGCTGGAGTGCCATGCACTCCACTGCAACCTCTTGGCTCACTGCAACCTCTGCCACCCTGGTTCAAGCGATTGTCGTGCCTCAGCTTCCCGAGTAGCTGGGATTATAGGAGCTCGCCACCACAGCCAGCTAATTTTTGTATTTTTAGTAGAGACAGGATTTAACCATGTTGACCAGGCTGGTCTCAAACTCCTGGCCTCAAGCTATCCGCCGGCCTCAGCCTCCCAAAATGCTGGGATTACAGGCGTGAGCCACCGTGCCTGGTTCAGGCTGTTTTCTGCTTTCTCAGCAACCCTCTTCTCCTGCATCACTCTGCCCCTGCCTGGAATCCTGTCTTTCACTTCCTCTCCCCTCCCCCAGTCCACCCTGAACAAGCCACCGCCCTGCTCAGAGCTCCCCCACGCTAGCCCCCAGCCCTTCTGGGTGGAGGATGTTCCATAACCGGGCAGTCAAACCCGTTGGGAGGCTAGCATCTGTCCCCGAGAAACTCTACCTCTAGCCACAGCTCCCCGACCCCGCCTCCTATCCATGGAGCCTTCCCAGCTCACGATGGAGGTCCTCCTGCCTGGTGAGCTCTTTCCCCGCAAATTCGGGGTCTTGGTGTTTCTGCTTGTCTAACCGGCACCTCCACAGACAGACACACCCCTTGGGCATTGGACCTGCCATGTTGTCTAGAAATTCTTGGGGTCCCCACGTCATGGCTGACGCATGGGGCAGGTGAGGGTTGCAAACAGTTGGTTTTCCTGTTCCTCCTCCACTGCCCAGTCCTCCCAGCCTGGCTCTGGGAAGGAATCCTGGAGCTGAAGGATGGAGCCAGGTGGGACCCTCAAAACCGCCTCCCATCATTGTGTCATTTGGGCTTTGGTCCCTTAAGGGACCACTGACCGTGTCCTCTGCAAAGCACCGCTCACCTGTGCCGTCTCTTCCTCCGGGACCCAGAATCAGACCTGTAGGGCAATAAAGAAGTTCTCTTGAGCCTGCCTGGGGTGGCCCAGGGGGACCTATGAAGGGCCACAGCCCTGGCCCTGGGCCCCACGGGAGGAAGAGGCGGCCCCAGGGTGGGGGCAGCAAGGGTACCTGTCTCGGCGATGCTTCTTCACACTCTTCTTCTTCTTTCGGAGGGGTGAGGAGCTCCCACAGCTGTGGACACAGGGAGGTGGGCTCTAGTGAGCTGGGGTAGGGGGTGGGGGGCTGGAAATGGCTAGAGAGGCCTGGGTGCTTGGGACCTTGAAGCTGGAAAGGGAATTCCAGGCCATGAAGCCCCAGGTCCCTTGTACAGAGTGACCCGAGGCCCCAAGCGTCGCCAAGGTCCCTCAGGGTAGTTGATGGCGCTGCCTATGTTGTCCCCAAGTCACCCTTCCAGCCCACCCCCGGCATTGTAGGCAAAGATAGTTTCAAACCCAGAGGTCAGAGGCTCCAGTGGTGGGACTCATGGCCTCTGTAGGGGCAAAGCTTGCACCCTGGCGGTGTCCATGCAGGCCCTGAGGGTCCAGGCCTCCGGCATCTGGGGAATGGCCTTGGAATCTCTCCCACCCACAGACATCCCCTGCCCTGGGCCCAGCCAGCTGTGTCCCCACTGACCTGCACTCGGACTCCAGTCTCCTCTTTTTGCTGACGGCAGATGCCAGGAAGAAAGGACAGACAGACGGATGGGGTTAGTTGGGGTCCCAGACACTTGCCATGGTCTCACACAGCACAGGGGAGGGTGGACAGAGATTCGGGGATGGCAGATGAGGCCCCTCCTCCCCAGGACCACTCGCACTGGTGTTGGTGGGCACGGGACCCCTGGGGGAGGGCAGAGGGGGAATGGGAGCAGGCGCTGGTAACACATAGGCCGGGTCAGTGAGTCTGGCTCTGGGGGATTCAGTGAGAGGCAGGTGCTAGAGAAGGGCTCAATGAAGGGCGGATCCCAGATAAGGGGAGGGGCTCGATGAGGGGTGGGGCCTAGTGGGGAGGGGCGCTCGATGAGGGGCGGGTCCTAGAGAAGGGGAGGGGCTCGGTGAGGGGCGGGCCCCAGAGAAGGGGAAGGGCTCCTTGAGGGGCGGGACCTAGGGAAGGGGAGGGGCTCGTTGGGGGGCGGGGCCTAGCGAGGAGAGGAACTTGAGGCCTGGGATGGGTTCAGTTACCTGGAGGGCACTTAGTCGGGGGACCGCATGGTGAGGGCGAGGGACGGGCTCAGAGAGGGGCGGGGCTCACAAATGCGGCATGGTTGGGGGGTCCTCTGTGGGCCAGGGACTGGCACCTGGGGAGAGACCCCACCTCCTCCCTTCCCGCTCCGGCCAGGCGCGGCTCTCACCGGCTTCTCCGGTGGCTGCCTTTCTTTTTCTTCTTTTTCTTGGGAGGGGGCGATGCCGAGCTGCTAGACCAGTGCTTGGTCCTGGGGGAGAAGGGGCGGGGGTGGGGGCGGTGAGGGGGGGCAGCCCCGCGCGCCCCCCACCCCCGCCGCGGCGGCCGCTGACCTGTACCCGCGGTGGCCGCGGTAGCAGGCGGCGGGACAGTCACAGTCCACCGGGCCGTCGTCGTCGTCAAAGGGCGCGTACTCCAGGCCCGGCTCAGCGCCCTCGGTCAGCCGCGGGGTCTCCGCCACACTGCTGGCGACAGGGACGCTCACCACCTGTCTCGGGACGGCTTTTCTCCGCCCCTTTTCCTGGCGCGGGGGGCCTGACCTAGCCCCCCAAGTCTGCGGGCTGCTACCCAGCTGGAGGAGGGGCGAGAGGCACCTGCAGCCCCTGCCCTTACAGGGCTAGGCAGAGATTTGGGGAACCCAACGGGGCACATCCCCGACCTCACGGTACAATCTTTTGCAAAAAAGAAAGAGGATAACCGAGCCCCTTATTTAGCCTGCACCCCTTCGAAGTTCTCACCATCTCAGTAAGCCCCCTCCTCTTTTTTTTTTTTTTTTTTTTTTTTTTTAAATTTTGGAGATAGGGTTTTGCTCTGTTGCTCAGGCTGGGTTGCAGTGGTGGGATCACAGTTCACTGCAGCCTTGAACTCCTGGGCCCAAGCGATCCTCCCTCCTCAGCCTCTTGAGTAGCTGGGACTACAGGCGTGGACCCCCACCCTGGCTAATTTGAAAAATTTTGCAGAGACAGGGTCTCACTATGTTGGCCAGGCTGGTTTCGAACTCTTGGGCTGGTTTCGAACTCCTGGCCTCAAGCGATCCTCCCCTTTGATCTCGCAAAGTGCTGGGATTCCAGTCATGAGCCACTCTGCAGTCGTGGGTGGGGTGTGTGTGTGTGTGTGTGCCTACTCCTTATATGAGGCTACTCTTCCTCACTGAATCCCCTCCGTATCCCAGCCCCATTCATTGAACCTCCCCGTCAGTGAACCTCCCATTTGATCCCTGTGCCCCTAACCCTGCTGTCCTATTCTGGGAACCCCATCCCCATCCCTTCTTTCTCTCACTGAACCCTAATTTCTCTTTTCTTTTCTTTTCTTTTCTTTCTTTCTTTTTTTTTCAGAGTCCCACTCTGTTGTCCTGGCTGGAGTGCAGGGGCCCGATCTCGCCTCACTGCAACCTCTGCCTCCTGCAACCTCCTGCAATCTCACCTCTCTGCAACCTCCGCCTCCTGGGTTCAAGTGATTCTCCTGCCTTAGCCTCCGGAGTAGCTGGGATTACAGGAGCCCGCTAATTTTTGTATTTTGAGTAGAGACAGGGTTTCTCCATGTTGGTCAGGCTGGTATGGAACTCCCGACCTCAGGTAATCTGCCAGCCTCGGCCTCCCAAAGTGCTGTTACAGGCGTGAGCCACCGCGCGCGGGGAACTCTAAATTTCTCAGAGTCCCTTCTTCCTGGCCTAGCTCCGCCCTCCCCGAGCCCCGTCTCAATGATGTGAGTCTTTCCTCACTTGGAAAGTTCTAGTCCCTGAGGCCCCTCCCGCTGGCTGAGTGCCTCCGTGCCCCTCTTCCCCTCCTTTCCTCCAGCCAGGCCTCTGTCGCTGAAATATTCATAGCCTCTCCTCGCCCTCCCCTCTGCAGCCTCCAGGGGGCCCCGCTGCTCGTCTCCGACAGCAGGACTGTGCTCATCAATCAAGCCTGGTGGCAGCGGGTGGGGGCCTCCGATACTCCCTATCCATCTTGCAGAACTCTCCTTTTAGCTCAGCAGGGACCAGACGCCTCCTGTCCCTGCTCCTGGAGCCCCAGCCAGCCTCTGCCACAGATGTTGGCTCCGTACAGTCTCTTCTCAGAGTGCTTCTTTTTTTCTAGAGGTAGCTGGGCTCGAGGCAAGAGCCTGAGCTTTGAAGCTCCAGACAAGGGCTCATCCTGCACTGTCCTGAGTCGCCTTGTGACCTGGGGCCTGCCGTGTCCCCCTGTGAGCCTATTCTCCAAGGCGAGAGTGATAACTCAATTCCAGGGCTGCTGGGAGAATTTGCTGAGGTCATAGGTGCTGTGCAGTTTCTTTTTTTATTTTTTATTTTATTGATTTTATTTTTTGAGACAGAGTCTCTCCCTGTCGCCGAGGCTGGAGTGCAGTGGTGCGATCACAGCTCACTGTAGCCTTGAACTCCTGGCCTCAAGCAATCCTCCCACTCCAGCCTCCAGAGAGGCTGGGACTACAGGAGCACACCACCACTCCCAACTAATTAAAATATATATATATTTTTGTAGAGATGGGGTCTCACTATGTTGCCCAGGCTGGTCTTGACCTCCTGGCCTCAAGTCAGGAGGATTGCTCAAGAAATTCTCTTGCCTTGGCCTCCCAAAGTGCTAGGATTACAGGTGTGAGCCACCATGCCTGGTCTTTTTTTTTTTTTTTTTTGAACAAGCCTGGAAGTGACCCTCCAGAGGCCTGTCCCCAGGGAGGTGGCCCCCACCTTCCATTTTTTATCCAAGCTGGCTCAGACAGTGCCCTCCCCCACCAAGATGGAGGCTTAGCCCTGGTTTCAGCAGAGCTCCCCTTACTCCTAGGTGCTATTCACCTGGCTCACTCCTTCCCCTCCCCACAGCAATAGAGGTGAGGGCTTGGATCGGCAGCACATTAAGGACATGAGTTTTGGATTTGTCAGAGGCATGTGAACCAGAGCAACTCCATCTTGAATAAGGGCCGTATAAAATGAGGCTAAGACCTACTGGGCTGCATTCCCAGGAGGTTAGGCATTCTAAATCACAGGATGAGATAAGAGGTCAGCACAAGATACAGGTCATAAAGACCTTGCTAATAAAACAGGTTGCAGTAAAGAAGCCGGTCAAGGGCCTAGCAGGTAGCTCATGCCTGTAATCCCAGCACTTTGGGAGGCTGAGGCAGGCAGATCACCAGAGGTCGGGAGTTCGAGACCAGCCTGACCAACATGGAGAAACCCTGTCTCTACTAAAAACACAAAAATTAGCCGGGTGTGGTGGCGCACGCCTGTAATCCCAGCTACTCGGGAGGCTGAGGCAAGAGAATTGCTTGAACCCAGGAGGTGGAGGTTGCAGTGAGCCGAGATTGTGCCATTGCACTCTAGCCTGGGCAAAAAGCATGAAACTGGAAAAAAAAAAAAAAAAAAAGAAGCCGGCCAAAACCCACCAAAACCAAGACGGTGACGAGAGTGACATGGCAACATCAGGAAGTTACCCTATATAGTCTAAAAAGGGAGGCATGAATAATCCACCCCTTGTTTACCATATAATCAAGAAATAACCATATAAATGGGCCACCACCAGCCCTTGGTACTGAGTACTCCATACTCTGTCTATGGAGTAGCCATTCTTTTTTTTTTTTTCGAAACAGAGTCTTGCTCTTGTCGCCCAGGCTGGAGTGCAGTGGTGTGATCTCGGCTCACTGCAACCTCCACCTCCAGGGTTCAAGCAATTCTCCTGCCTCATTCTCTTGAGTAGCTGGGATTATAGGCACCTGCCACCACGCCCGGCTAATTTTTTGTATTTTTAGTAGAGACGGGGTTTCACCATGTTGGCCAGGCTGGTCTCGAACTCCCGACCTCAGGTGATTCACCCGCCTTGGCCTCCCAAAGTGTTGGGATTATAGACATGAGCCACCATGCCCTGCCTGAGTAGCCATTCTTTTATTCCTTTACTCTTTTACTCTCTCTCTCTCTCTTTTTTTTTTGTGAGACGGAGTCTCGCTCTGTCGCCCAGGCTGGAGTGCGGTGGCACAATCGGCTGACTGCAAGCTCTGCCTCCTGGGTTTCCGCCATTCTCCTGCCTTGGCCTCCAAGTAGCTGGGACTACAGGTGTCCACCACCATGCCCAACTAATTTTTTGTATTTTTAGTAGAGACGGGGTTTCACCATGTTAGCCAGGATGGTCTTGATCTCCTGACCTTGTGATCCACCTGCCTCAGCCTCCCAAAGTGCTGGGATTACAGGCGTGAGCCACCGTGCCCAGCCCTCCTTTACTCTCTTAATAAACTTGCTTTTGCTTTGCACTGTGGACTCCCCCTGAATTGTTTCTTGAGTGAGATTCAAGAACCCTCTCTTGGGGTTTAGATCAAACCCCTTTCCTGTAACAGATTCACAGAGTTTGAATCCAGGCATGACTAACCTCTCGGTCACACCTATACATTGAGGAAAAGAACAGACCAGCTTTGAGGAGAGGATTAAGTAAGATGCTGTCTATGAGGCCTGGCCTGTGACTGTCATCCCGGAAGGGGTAGCTACTATTAAACAGAGGGGCCTCTGCTGCTACTTACACACCAACACCTCTTTGGGGGAGAAAAGATGCTGCAACACGGAAAATGAGACAGAGGGAAGGGAGGCAGGCCACAGCTACAGGGTGAAAGACACATTTTTAGGGAACCCACTAAGTGACTCTTTGAAGTCTGATTTTGTATTTTAAAAAATGTAACCAGGCAGGGTGTGATGGCTCATGCCTGTAATCCCAACACATCGGGAGGCCAAGGTGGGAGGATCTCTTGAGGCCAGCAATTTGAGACCAGCCTGGGCAATATAGTGAGACTCCTGTCTTTACAAAAAAAAAAAAAAAAAAAAAAGCAGGGCACAGTGGCATGCACCTGTAGAGTCCCAGCTACCTGGGAGGCTGGGGCCAGAGGATGGCTTGAGCCCAGGAGTTTGAGGCTGCAGTGAGCTATGATGATGTCACTGCGGTCCAGCCTGGGTGACACAGCGAGACCCCATCTTTAAGAAAAAAATAGCTGGGCGTGGTGGCTCATGCCTGTAATCCCAGCACTTTGGGAGGCCAAGGCGGGCGGATCACCCGAGGTCGGGAGTTCGAGACCACTTTGACCAACATGGAGAAACCCTGTCTCTACTAAAAATACAAAATTAGCAGGGCATGGTGGTGCATGCCTGTAATCCCAGCTACTCGGGAGGCTGAGGCCGGAGAATCGCTTGAACCCAGGAGGCGGAGGTTGAGGTGAGCCAAGATCGCGCCACTGCACTCTAGCCTGGGTGAAAGAGCGAGACTCCATCTCAAAAAAAAAAAAAAAAGAAAAAAGAAAGAAAAGAAAAAATAATATTACCCAAATATGACAGGGTTAGCTAGCCTTGAGGGCATTCTCAAGAACTTCATTCAATTCCCAAACAAGTCCCAATTCCCAAGCTGTGTGATGCCTTGATGTCACACAGCGCATAGCGAGGTTTTTCTGGGGTGACAAAGGAGAGGCTCATGTCATCCCTCGGCTTGTGCAGAGCTGAACACCCCCACATTCCTTTGTTTAAACTTCTCTTTTCTTCTCCATGCTCCTCTTCCTGAGGCCGGTGGCGTCCTCCCTCCTATGCTCGTCCCTGAAATTCCCAACACCCTCATCTCATGAAACCCCATCCTTCCAGGGCCCATTACCCCTACACAGGTCTTGAGCCACAAAAGTGCCTGACACATAAAACATAGCCTTTAGCAAAACTTAAGGGGACATTGAATATTGTGTGGGTGAGCTGGTAGGAGCAGGGAGCTTCAGTTGATACTGACGCAAAAATGAGGAAGGTTATTTACAAAATAAAATAGCCCAGGCTGGGTGCGGTGGCTCGTGCCTGTAATCCCAGCACTTTGGGAGGCTGAAGCAACTGGATCACTTGAAGTGAGGAGTTCGAGACCAGCCTTACCAACATGATGAAACCCCATCTCTACTAAAAATACAAAATTAGCCAGGCATGGTGGGAGAAGTCTGTAATCCCAGCTACTTGGGAGGCTGAGGCAGGAGAATCGCTGGAACCTTGGAGGCGGAGGTTGCAGTGAGCCAAGATCATGCCATTGCACTCCAGCCTGGGCAACAAGAGTAAAACTCTGTCTCAAAATAGCCCAGTTTAGCCAGGCACAGTGGCCCACGCCTGTCATCCCAGCAACTCGGGAGGCTTAAGTGGGAGTATTGCTTGAGACCAGGAGTTTAAAACTAGCCTGGGCAAGAAAGCAAGACCCCCATCTGTACAAAAAAACATGTAGATTAGCTGGATGTGGAGGTGCATGCCTGTAGTCCTGGCGGGTTGACTACTTGAGCCCAGGAGTTCAAGGCAGCAATGAGCTGTGATTGCATCACTGCACTCCAGCCTTGGTGACAGTGAGACTCCATCTCAAAAAAGAAAGAAAGAAAGAAAGAAAGATGAGCACAGAGTAGAGGAGCAGACACGAGGTCTTGGAAACTTCTGATACAGCCTGTCCCGAGAGTCCCAGGGATAAACAGGGACCTGGGCTGAGGCTTCCTTTACTGGCTTTGTGCTGTGTGGGATCTCCCAGGGTTAAAATCCTAGACTCTCCTATCCTGCTTCTCCTAGATGACACTAGCACTAAGAACAATGTTTTTTTGTGTTTTTTTGTTTGTTTGTTTGTTTGTTTTTGAAACAGAGTTTCGCTCTTCCTGTTGCCCAGGCTGGAGTGCAGTGGCGCGATCTTGGCTCACTGCAACCTCTGCCTCCCAGGTTCAAGCGATTCTCCTTCCTCAGCCTCCCGAGTAGCTGGGATGACAGGCATGTGCCACCATGCCCAGTTAATTTTGTATTTTTAGTAGAGATGAGGTTTCTCCATGTTGGTCAGGCTGGTCTCAAATTCCCAACCTCAGGTGATCCACCCACCTCAATCTCCCAAAGTGCTGGGATTACAGGCGTGAGCCACCATGCCTGGCCAAGAACAATGCTCTTTAATGTTATTTATTTATTTATTTGAGATGGAGTCTTGCTCTGTCACCCAGGCTGGAATGCAGTGACGCGATCTTGGCTCACTGCAACAACTTCCACCTCCTGGGTTCAAGCCATTCTCCTGCCTCAGCCTCCTGAGTAACTGGGATTACAGGTGCCCACCACCATGCACAGCTAACTATTGTATTTTTAGTAGAGTTTCACCATGTTGGCCAGGCTGGTCTCAAACTCTGACCTCAAGTGATCCTCTCACATTGGCCTCCCAAAGTGCTGGGATAACAGGTGTGAGCCTCCGCGCCTGGCCTGTTCTTTAATGTTTAAAGAGTACTTCACAGTTCACAATCCCATTCATAGCTCCTCAATGATTTACAGAAATTGCACCCCCTTCCATTTTGCAGATGAGAAAACTGAGGTGCAGAGCAGAAAAGGAACATTCCCTATAATGTCAAATTTTAGTAAGGCATTTAAGTTGAGGCTAAGGTGAGAGGATCACTTGAGGCTGGGAGTTTGAGAGCAGCCTGGGCAACATAGTAAGATCCCATTTCTACAAATCAAATGAAATGAGGCCAGGCGTGGTGCCTCACGCCTGTAATTCCACCACTTTGGGAGGCCAAAGTGGGCAGATCACTTGAGGTCAGGAGTTCGAGACCAGTCTGGACAACGTGGCTAAACCCTGTCTCTACTGAAAATACAAAAATTCACCGGGCATGGTGGCACGTGGCTATATCCCAGCTACTTGGGAGACTGAGGCAGGAGAATCGCTTGAACCTGGAAAGCATAGGTTGCAGTGAGCAGAGATCACACCACTGCACTCCAGCCTGGGTGACAGAGTGAGACTCTGTCTCAAAAACAAACAAACAAACACCTATATAAGTTCATCTAGCAACTGGCTTTGAGAACTCATGTGCAAATAACACAACCCTTGAATGCGCTGGCTGACCTTCCCTGCTGGAGATGTAAGCTAACGTGAGGCCTTCCAGCTCACTCATCCCCTTCCAACTTGATAGATACTGTTATGGGTGTGTGCTCTCTGAGTCCTAGATTTGTTTAAAGCTTTATGCTCTTAAATTTTCATGTTTTCTTTTAACATTTATTTTTGTTTTTATTTATTTTTTGAGACAGAGCCTCGCTCTGTTGCCAAGGCTGGAGTGCGGTTGTGTGATCTCGGCTCAGTGCAACCTCCACGTCGTGGGTTCAAGAAATTCTCCCGCCTCAGCCTCCCAGCTCCAGAGTAGCTGGGATTACAGGTGTGTGCCACCATGCTTAGCTAATTTTTTGTATTTTTAGTAGAGACGGGGGTCTCACCATGTTGGCCAGGCTGGTCTCAAACTCCTGACCTCAAGTGATCCAACCGCCTCAGCCTCCCAAAATGCTGGGATTACAGGTATGAACTACCTTTTTTTTTTTTTTTTTTTAAATTTTTAATAGAGATGGGGTCTTGCTATGTTGCCCAGGCTGGTCTGGAACTCCTGGCCTCAAGCAATCCTCCCACCTCAGCCTTCCAAAGTGCTGCTGGGATTACAGGCGTGATCCACCATACCCAGCCTTAAATTCATGTTTGCTAACTAGTGTACTCCAGGTCATGTCTGGGGAGTAGGCAGGGGAAGTTTTACCCCCTTGTGAAAACAAACTGAGCCCCACAGAGCTGATCAAAGTGGACCCAGTCAGGGTCTGCTACAAAGGGACAAAGAACGTGTGGAAGTGGAACACAGCTCCACAGAAGACGGGCGTCGGGCTGACCACCATGGGCAGAGCAGACTGCCAGTGGCTCTTTCTCATACCAGCACTTTCACTAATTAACTGGTCCTGTTTCCCATTAGCCAGGAGCACAATGGCCAACTGACAGATGAAAGGGCTCAGATGTGGGAAGGGGGCAAGGAATCCAGGCAAAGGGTCCGCCCTCTCTGCTCATCACTTAGCCAGGCTGCCAGGCCTGCCAGGGGCCCTGGGTGGGGGTAGTGATGATAGAAACAGAGATGAATCCGGTCTCAAGCTTTTTCCTTTGCTTCTCAGACTGCGGGGCAACAATATGACACAGTCCATATTATGATCATTACTGACCCAGGCCCCAGGTGCGATGAGCACTTTACATGTATTAATCTTATTTATTTATTTATGAGATGGAGCCTTGCTTCGTCACCCAGGCTGGAGCCTGCCTCTGTTTCTGTTTTCCTCCTACTCTGGCCAGAGAGATGAGGATTAAGTGGGGTAAGGTGGGAAACACTTTACTCCTCACTACCCAGCAATACAGAAAGTCTGCAAGAAGGGTTTCCCTGTTTCCCACTGAGGTCTGTCTGTTCCTACAGCGCTGCCAGCCTTTACGATGACTAAGGCCGGGCGTGGTAGCTCACGCCTGTAATCCCAGCACTTTGGGAGGCCGATGTGGGTCGATCACCTGAGGTCACGAGTTTGAGACCAGACTGGCCGACATTGCAAAACCCTGTCTCTACTAAAAATACAGAAAAATTAGCGGGGTGTGGTGGTGGGCACCTGTAATCCCAGCTACTCAGGAGACTAAGGCAGGAGAATTGCTTGAACCTGGGGGGTGGAGGTTGCAGTGAGCCGAGATTATACCACTGCACTCTAGCCTGAGCGATAAGAGTGAAACTCCATCTCCAAAAAAAACCAAAAATTAGCCAGACCATGGTGGCATGCACCTGTAATCCCAGCTACTCAGAAGGCTGAGGCAGGAGAATAGTTTGAACCCGGGAGATGGAGGTTGCAGTGACCTGAGATTATGCCACTGCACTCCAGTCTGGGCAACAGAGCAAAACCCTGTCTCAAAAATAAAAATAAATAAAATAAATAAATAAATAAATAAATAAATAAGATGACTGCAACAGGAGAATCACTCAGAAGGTCTGCTGGGATAGCGGAACAGCAAATTAATGAATATAATTAACTCCATTTTTGTTTAAGAGACTTTTACCCATTCCTGCATGTAGGCTAAGATTTTTTATTTTATTTTATTTTATTATTATTATTTTTTGAGACGGAGTCTCACTCTGTCGCCCAGGCTGGAGTGCAGTGGGGCGGTCTCGGCTCACTGCAACCTCTGCCTCCCGGGTTCAAGTGATTCTCTGGCCTCAGCCTCCCAAGTAGCTGGGATTACAGGCATGCACCACATACCCCAGCTAATTTTACTTCTAGCCAGAGAAACATGAGATGTTGGTGCTGGGCGGGGAAACTCAGGGTGAACAAGGGGAAGGCCCATGTGAGTGGATTCAGCAGCACTCCCTGAGCACA
This sequence comes from Chlorocebus sabaeus, assembly GCF_047675955.1. Lineage (NCBI taxonomy): Eukaryota > Metazoa > Chordata > Mammalia > Primates > Cercopithecidae > Chlorocebus > Chlorocebus sabaeus. Next base: position 9,855,211 of record NC_132931.1, on the reverse strand, counting down.
CGGTGCCTGCCAGGCATGGAGCTCCGCCAGCCATGGCTGGACACTCCCAGGCACAGGCTGTGCCCACCCTCGTAATGCAGCCTCCTCCAGTGTTTGTATGGTTTTGAGTGGTTCACAGTTCGCCTCTGATCTGAGACAATATTTGCCTTGCTATAACTTGCCTGTTTGATCCAAGGCCCACCCAGAGACCCAGAGCAAACCGGGGTTCCTCCTATCCTGTGACAGGAGGCAGAGGCGTGACCTCAGCAAAGCTATACACCTTTTTTTTTTTTTTTTTAGACAGAGTCACACTCTGTCATCCAGGCTGGAGTGCAGTGGCACAGCTCACTGCAACCTTCGCCTCCTAGGTTCAAGTGATTCTCGTGCCTCAGCTTCCTGAGTAGCTGGGATTACAGGCCTGCACCACCATGCCCAGCTAATTTTTGTGTCTTTTGTAGAGACTGAGTTTCACCATGTTGCTCAGGGTGGTCTCAAACTCCTGAGCTCAAGCAATCCTCCCACCTTAGCCTCCCGAAGTACTGGGATTACAGGCGTGAGCCACCATGCCCAGCCTTACACCCTCTTTATCCACCAAGTCATTGGTCATGGTAGCAGTGGGATTTGGTGTGTGGGCTCTTACTTCCCAGAGTGTGTGCTTACTCCGAATTTTATTTTATTTTATTCTGTTTTATTTTTTGAGATGGAATCTCGGTCTGTTGACTAGGATGGAGTACAGTGGCAGGATCTTGGCTCACTGCAACCTCTGCCTTCTGGGTTCAAGCAATTCTTCTGCCTCAGCCTCCCAAGTAGCTAGGATTATAGGCGTGCGCCACCATGCCCAGATAATTTTTCTATTTTTAGTAGAGACAGGGTTTCGACATGTTGGCCAGGCTGGTCTCGAACTCCTGACCTCAAGTGATCTGCCTGACTTGGCCTCCCAAAGTACTGGGATTACAGGCTTGAGCCACTGTAACCTGCCCAAATTTCGTTTCTATAGGAGGGAATCATTGGGGCTTGCCTGGGGTCACTTTGTCGGCCAGAGACAACGCAGGGCTCAGGGCATATCTGAGGTCTTCCGATTTGCAGCTCAGAATCCCCTGAGCTGAGATCTGGGCTGCCTCCCCTACCCCTCCCACTGCTGAGCCATAGGTAGGACCCAGGGTGGGTAGGAGGAGGCCGTCGGTGATGTCCAGATGTCCCTGGGCCAGGCCAACATTTCCAGTGGGCAGAGTTCATGCTCTCCTCTCCTCTTCCTCCTCTTCTTCCTCTCCACCCCCTCACCTGAGTCCCAGCCAGACCAAGCCACCTGAGGGAGCACCTGGACAGGCCCCTCTAGTACCCAGCTGCTGCCTGAGCCTGCACCCCCTCTCCCCCATCCACACACAGGTAAGCACTCACATGTGGCCCCCAGACCGGTCCTCCCTGGTGAGCACTCCCTCCTTCTCCATCAGCATCTGCCGGAATGTCCCCACTTTCTGCCGAATCTCCTCCTCCGAATACCTGCGGGGGCACAGAGAGGGTGAAGGGGCTGGTCTCCCGAATTTGGTTCCCTCTTTCCTGCCCCCCACTCAGCCCAGTTCCCCCCAACCCCTGGGTCACAAGCACATACTCCAGCTTGCAATAACCTGTCCAAGGTCACAGAGTACTGAGGAAGCTCAAGTTCATTGTACACAAGCCTGGCTGGGTGCAGTGGCTCTCGCCTGTAATCCCAGCTCTTTGGGTGTCCAAGGCAGGCAGATCACCTGAGCTCAGGAGTGCAAAACCAGCCTGGCCAACATGGCGAACCCCTATCTCTATGAAAAATACAAAAATTAGCCGGGTGGGGTGGTGGGCGCCTGTAAATCCCAGCTACTCAGGAGGCTGAGGTAGGAGAATCCCTTGAACCCAGGAGGCAGAGGTTGCAGTGAGCCAAGATTATGCCACTGCACACCAGCCTAGGCGACCCAGAGACTTCATCTCAAAAAGCAAACAACAACAGCAACAAAACATTGTACACCAGCTCAATCAACCAACCAAGTAACAAACAGACAAAAGGAAAACTTGTTCCCAGAGATGGGGAGAGGTGACCCCTTCGCCCCTCAGGTGAGGCTGAGCCCCTCCTCTGTACCCTCCTCCATCCCCAGGGCAGGCCTCCCTCCCACATCCAGACTGCAGTGGCTCTTTCGAGAATTTTAGGGGATGAGTGAGAATTTTGGCTTTGAGACATACACAGCCTTTTCTGCTGGCCTCCGTGACATCCGATCCTTACACAGCCATGGGCGGTCCTCAAAGCACCCCCATTTCTGCAAGAGGTAAGGCTGCCAAGTGGCTTGTGGGGGGCTTGTCGGTGGGCAAGGGGTAGTTTCATTGCTTTTTTCTGCTGCTGGCTTGCGGTAGGGGATGGCTGATGTCTGGGCCTCAAATGAAAGTCCCTGACGTCTCTACTCCCCTTCTCCTCTCACTATAAGCCCAGTCTCAGTCTAGGGACCAAAGTGCGGTTATCTGCTCCTCATCCCTGCTCCCACTCCTGGGGTCAGTGGTCATTCTCTCTCACTGCTCCTTCATGACAGCCGCTACCTGGCCTTCCAGTTCCTCTGGGGTCTCTTCCTCCAGCCTGTGTCCACACTGCCCCTGGAGGTCTTTGATCATGCAGCCCTGGCCCTGTGCCTGGCACATAGCAGGTGTCCAGCAGCTGTTACTGAAGGGATCCTCTGACAACCTCGAAAGGCTGGTCACATTCCCATTTCACAGATGTAGAAGCTAAGGCAAAGTGAATTGACTTGCCCAACCTCACAGAGCTGGGAAATGGCAGGTGCCAGGATTCAAAAACAGGACTGCTGTACTCTTTGGGCTCTCCTTTTCATCACTGGCCCCCGTGGCTCAGCTAAGAGGCTTGACCTAGAAAAATATGAGGGCAGGGGATGCTCAGAGGTGGTGGTCACACTTGAGGCCTCTTTGTCCAGTAGCCAGATGTCACCCTGGGGTCCCCAGCTTCTCCCAGCAAGATGCCCTGGGCATGGAGGGACCCTCCCTAGGCCTCTTGAGTTGTTTCAACCCAACACTTCCATACACTTGTGTACACCTATACAACTTTTCTTTTCTCTCTCTCTTTTTTTTTAATTTTTATTTTTTGAGGTGGAGTTTTGCTCTGTCGCCTGGGCTGGAGTGCAGTGGTGCGATCTCGGCTCACTGCAACCTCCAGCTCCCGGGTTCAAGGGATTCTCCTGCCTCAGCCACCCAAACAGCTGGGATTACAGGTGCCTGTCACCATGCCCAGCTAATGTTTGTATTTTTGGTAGAGACAGGGGTTTCACCATGTTGGCCAGGCTGGTCATGAACTCCTGACCTCAGATGATCCACCCAGCTCAGACTCCCAAAGTGCTGGAATTACAGGCATGAGCCACCGCACCCGGCCACTATACAACTTTTCTAGTCTTAGCTTCTACATCTGTGAAATGGGAACACAACCTGCCTTTCAAGGTTGTCAGAGGATTCATGGTGGTGATGCCCTTATAGCACTTTGCACAGTGCCTGGCATAGAGTAGGTGCCCAACAAATGGTAACAACTAAGGCTTATTTGCCCCAGACCTTTCTCTCTGCTCTCCCTGGGCTGTAGGTCATTGTCTTGGACAGAGAACATGGTGAGGGGGAGGTAGGGATGATTAATGGATACCAAAAAATAGAATGAATAAGACCTACTGGCCAGGTGCAGTGACTCACGTCTGTAATCCCAGCACTTTGGGAGGCGGAGGTGGGCGGATCACCTGAGGTCAGGAGTTCGAGACCAGCCTGGCTACCATGGTGAAAACTCGTCTCTACCAAAAATATAAAAAATTAGCTGGGTGTGGTGGTGCACACCCCGTAATCCCAGCTACCCAGGAGGCTGAGGCAGGAGAATCGCTTGAACCCGGGAGGTGGAGATTGTGGTGAGCTGAGATTGTACCACCACACTCCAGCCTGGGTGACAGAGTGAGACTCCATCTAAAAAAAAAATAAAACAAAAACAAAGACAAAAACAACAACAACAAAAAAACATCTACTGTTGGATAGCCCAACAGGGTGACTACAGTGAATATTAACTTAATTGTATATTTTTGAATAACTTAAAGAATGTAGTTGGATTATTTGCAACTCAAAGGATAAATGTTGGAGGGGATGGATACTTCCTTCTCCATGATGTGCTTATTTCACATTGCATACTTGTATCAAAACATCTCATGTACCCTACATTAATATACATAATACGTGTAACTATTATGTATATTAAAATTTTTTTAATTATTTAAATTTTTTTCGGACCCAGAAAAGTTTTAAAAAATAATTTTAAGAAAATTAAAAAAGAAGACATAAAAAAAAAAGACATGGTGGCAGCATGGGTCCAGCCCTCCCCACTCAGCTATCCATGAAAATGGTATGTTTTGTTTTTTCCTTTCAGAGATCCCATCTCTCTACTCCCTCCTTCCCTCTGCTCCTTCAACAAATATTTGTGGGATAGCAATTTGACAAGTATCTTCAAAAGCCTTTTTTAAAAATGAACACATCCTTTGATTCATAAATTAGCTTCCAGGTTTACCCTGTGGAAATAATCATGGCAAAGATTTGACTCCTTGGATGTTTACAGTAAGATGGATGCCTCCCCCCATTTCAGGTTCAATACTAGCGTTTGCATTTCCATAGCAACCCGTACATCCCAACTCCTGGCAGGTGGTTCAGGCTCCAGTAATTATCTGTTGGCTGGTCTGTATCCAACACTGGCCTGGAGTTTGCTGCAGGCAGGAGCCTTGTCTGGTCCCCAGGGGCAGTCCCAGCACCTGGCACCATGCCTGTCACATTGTGGCATCCAGAAATTTGTGCTAAATGAGTGACTGGTGACGGAGAGGCATGGAGAGTTTTAAGATTGGATTCTCCTTTTGAAAAGATGGCTCTGGTGAATTCATGGCTGGAGAAGAGGTAACTGGAGGCAGAAAGCTGGTGTTGTGCTACCACAGGGATTCAGAAGGAGACAGTGAAGCCAGAGCAGGGAGAGAGGTCTTGAGGATGAAAGGGGAGAAATGGACAAAAAGCCATCTAGGAGGGAGATGGTTTGGGGACCAATTGGTTGAGTCAGGGGGATGGGACTTGGGGACCAATTGGTTGAGTCAGGGGGTCTGGTTGGGTAAGAAGCACCACTTACTTCTTCTTTTTTTTTTTTTTTTCTATTTTTTTTTTTTTTTTTTTTGAGACGGAGTCTCGCTCTGTCGCCCAGGCTGGAGTGCAGTGGCCGGATCTCAGCTCACTGCAAGCTCCGCCCCCGGGTTCACGCCATTCTCCTGCCTCAGCCTCCCGAGTAGCTGGGACTACAGGCGCCCACCACTTCGCCCGGCTAATTTTTTGTATTTTTTAGTGGAGACGGGGTTTCACCAGGTTAGCCAGGATGGTCTCGATCTCCTGACCTCGTGATCCGCCCGTCTCGGCCTCCCAAAGTGCTGGGATTACAGGCTTGAGCCACTGCGCCCGGCCTACAGCCGGAAAAAACTTCTTCCGCAAAACTGTATCTAGTGCTGAAAAGGTTGGGGACTGCTGCTCTATTAGTTTAGGAAAGAACTGATTGTTTTAAGGAGTCTGGGGTATCTCTCCTTTCCCTCTTTCTCCCTCTGTTGCCATGTGACATGCTGGCTCCCCTTCTTTTCCACCATGACTAAAAGCTTCCTGAGGCCTCGTCAGAAGCCAGTTGGATGCCAGCACCATGCTTTTGTACAAGCCTCTAGAACCGTGAGCCAAGTAAACTTCTTTTCTTGATAAGTTACCCAGCCTCAGGTATTCCTTTAGAGCAATGCAAAGTGGACTAACACAGACGTGATGTATTTACATCACTTTGCACAGTGCCTGGCATATAGTAGGTGCTCAGTAAATGGTAGCAACTGGTCAGACACGGTGGCTCACGCCTGTAATCCCAGCACTTTGGGAGGCCAAGATGGGTGGATCACTTGAGGTCAGGAGTTTGACCCTAGCCTGGCAAACATGATGAAACCTTGTGTCTGCTAAAAATACACAAATCAGCTGGGCCTCTTCTCTCTCTGTTCTGCCTGGAGGCAAAGGCTGGGATAAGGGGATGCTGCTACCCAAACCCCTCGCTCCCTGTGGAGGCGGCAGAGCCGGCCAGCCTAGGGCCATGCAGGAAGGCTGGCTAGCATGGCCAAAGCCTCAGACTCAAAGTCAAGGGCTTCTAGGCCGGGCATGGTGGCTCACACCTGTAATCCCAGCACTTTGGGAGGCCGAGACGGGCAGATCACTTGAGGTGTTTGCGACCAGACTGACCAACATGGTGAAACCCCATCTCTACTAAAAATACAAAATTAGCTGGGCATGGTGGCACATGCCTGTAATCCCAGCTACTTGGGAGGATGAGGCAGGAGAATCACTTGGACCCGGGAGGCGGAAGTTGTAGTGAGCCAAGATGGTGCCGTTGCACTCCAGCCTGGGTGACAGAGCGAGACTCCGACTCAAAAAAAAAAAAAAAAAAAAAAAAAAAAAAAAGTCAAGGGCTTGTGTGTGGATGGGGGAAGAGTAATGGGGCAGTGACGTCTGTCCCAGGGTCCCCAGTCTCTTGGCCCAGGTGCTCCCCCAGCCAGTCTGGCTCCCTTAGTCCTCATGCCACTCCATGGGCCATAAGGGAAGGGCATGCCAAATGCATTGTGGCTTTGGGGATTCCTGGGTCACTCTCTGGGACAGGAGTGGGGTGAGGGGACACAGAATTTTAAGAGTTCCTCAGAGTGAAAAATGTTTAATTTTGTCTGTCTGTGCCCAGACCCAGTGCTTCCTAGATAATCATTTTCTGCACCAGAGCTTTGAGAGGCATGGTGGCCTTTTTATTTGTTATTTTTATATTTTTTAAAGTAGAGATGGAGTCCTGCTATGTTACACAGGCTGGTCTCAAACTCTTGGCCTCAAGCGATTCTCCCACACCAGCCTCCCAAAGTGCTGGGATTACAGGAGTATGCCACTATGCCCAGCTAATTATTATTTATTTATTTATTTTTGAGACGGAGTTTTGCTCTTGTTGCCCAGGCTGGAGTGCAATGGCACGATCTCAGCTCACTGCAACCTCCATCTCCTGGGTTCAAGCGATTCTCCTGCCTCAGCCTCCAGAGTAGCCAGGATTACAGGCATCCACCACCACGACCGGCTAATTGTTTTGTATTTTTAGTAGAGGCGGGGGTTTCACCATGTTGGCCAGGCTGGTCTCGAACTCCTAACCTCAGGTGATCCACCTGCCTCGGCCTCCCAAAGTGCTGGGATTACCGGTGTGAGCCACTGCGCCCGGCAATTGTTTATTTTTTGGTAGAGGCAGGGTCTTCCTATGTTGCCCAGGCCTCCTGGCCTCAAGAAAACCTCCTGTCTTAGTATCCCAAAGTACTGGGATTACAGGCATGAGTTCCTGCATTAGGCCAGACAGCGACCTTTTGCTTTGTTTTGTTTTGTTTTTGTTTTTTGTTTTTAGATGGGGTCTTGCTCTGCCACCCAGTCTGGAGTGCAGTGGTGCAATCATAGCTCGCTGTAGCCTCAACTTCTCAGGCTGAAGTAATCCTCTCACCTTAGCCTTCTGAGTAGCTGGGAACACAGGCATGTGCCACCACACCTGGCTAATTAAAAAAATACATTTTTTTGTAGATGGGGAACAGGTGGGCTCACTATGTTGCCCAGGCTGGTCTCAAACTCCTGGGCTCAAGTGATCCTCCCTCCTCAGCCTCCCAAAGTGCTAGGATTACAGGCATGAGCCACAATGACTGGGATGGTAGCCTTTTTATTCCCATTTTAGATGAGCAAACAGAACAGGGAGAGGGGAGGGCTCAAAGCTCCAAGCCTAGGCCGGGCACAGTGGCTCACGCCTGTAATCCCAGCACTTTGGGAGGCTGAGGCTGGCAGATCATCTGAGGTCAGTTCGAGACCAGCCTGGCCGACATGGTGAAACCCTGTTTCTACTAAAAACACAAAAAATTAGCTGGGTGTGGTGGCACATGCCTGTAGTCCCAGCTACTCGGGAGGCTGAGGCAGGAGAATCACTTGAACCAGGAGGCAGAGGCTGCAACGAGTAGAGATCATGCCATTGCACTTCTGCTTGGGCAACAAGAGTGAAACTCCATCTCAAAAAAAAAAAAAAAAAAAAAAAGGTTCCAAAACTAGCTAGGAATGGAGCTGTGCTCTGTCACCTCACCCACATCCTTACAAGAAGAGGCATGGCATCTGGGCACAGTGGCTCACCCTTGTAATCTCAGCACTTTGGGAAGCTGAGGCAGGTGTCTCACTTGAGGTCAGGAGTTCAAGACTAGCGTGGCCAACATGGTAAAACCCTGTCTCTACTAAAAATACAAAAATTGGTTGGGTGCCATGGCTCACGCCTTTGATCCCAGCACTTTGAGAGGCCGAGGCGGGTGGCTCACGAGGTCAGGATTTCAGGACCAGCCTGACCAATATGGTGAAACCCCGTCTCTGCTAAAAATATAAAAATTAGCCAGGCATGGTGGCATGCACCTGTAATCCCAGCTACTCAGGAGGCTGAGGCAGGAAAATCACTTGAACCCAGGAGGCAGAGGTTGCAGTGAGCAGAGATCGTGCCACTGCACTCCAGCTTGGGCGACAGAGTGAGATTCCATCTCAAAAAAAAAAAAAAAAAAAAAAAAAAAAAAGGAGGCATGGCAAGAAGATAAATAGGGTGGCAGGGAGGATGCCGGGGGCCGGGTGGGAGCATCACATCAGAAAGGCTGGAGGCTCCGTCCCGCCCCGCGGTGATTGCAGACTGCAAGCCAAGGCTGTCTGGGAAGGTGACTCCAAGTACGCCATCAATCGCCAGTGGATTAGCCAGCCAGCCATCAATATTGAGGAAAAGGATTGCTTTTTAATGGGGCCAAAGAGTGTGTGTTCCTGTGACTGATGTGAATATTTGTCAAATGCCTGAGAACCCAGTAAATAAACGCGACCGAACCAGTGTTTCTAGAAATGGATATTAATGACTCGATTTGATAAAAGAGCAGGGGCGCCTGGTGTTTATTGGGCACTTTGTGGGGACGGGCTGGGGGCAGGGCAGTCCCACGTGTGTCTTCAACGGAAGACTCTCAGAACAGCTCCGGAACACAGGTGCCCCTATTTTCCAGGTGAGTAAACCATGGCTTGTCAAGGTCAAGATAGAGCCAGAAGCCTGGATTTGGGAGTCGCAGAATGCCTGTCCTGCCATGATCAAATGCTGCTGCAGATGGGGAGGGCAGGGGGAGGGTCACCCAAGAGCTGGATTTTTGGGGGTGGCTCCAGGATAAGGACCACCTCAAGTGAGAGCTTGGGTGGGGGAAGGAGCCCTGACTGAGCAAGTGGGGACATAGTGGGTGCTTCCCAGGGAAGCAGGGATCCTTGATGCTGGGGGTCTAACACCCAGGACAAGGCCAAATGCCATCACCTTTTGCTTGGGGAGGGGTTCGGTAAGGGAAGGTTCCTTGAAATGGTGGGGGTATTTGAAGCGGAGGGCTTTCAGGATGGGAAAGTACAGAGAAGAGGAAGGGACTTAGTGAGGGGAGAGGGGCTCAGGATGGGGATGGGTTCATCAAGGGGGTGGAGTTCTGGGAGGAGGAGGAGCAGGAACGTGCAGGGGACACCTTGTCCGTCCCTGTCAACCCTCTTGTCCTCTGCCCACACTCCCCTCCCTCCTCGACTCTCCAGACAGAATTTGGCAGACATTGCAGGGTTGGTTTGTTTTTGTTTTGTTTTTGAGATGGAGTCTTGCGCTGTCACCCAGGCTGGAGTGCAATGGCGCGATCTTGACTCACTGCAACCTCTGCCTCCCAGGTTCAAGTGATTCTCCTGCCTCAGCCTCCCGAGTAGCTGGGATTACAGGCACTCACCACCATGCCCGGATGATTTATTTTTATTTATTTATTTATTTTTTGAGACGGAGTCTTGCTCTGTCACCCAGTGACAGAGTGCAGTGGCATGATCTCAGCTCACTGCAACTTCCGCCTCCAGGTTCAAGTGATTCTCCTGCCTCAGCCTCCTGAGTAGCTGGGACTACAGGTGCATGCCACCACGCCCGGCTAATTTTTTGTATTTTTAGTGGAGCTGGGGTTTCACTGTGTTAGCCAGGATGATGTCTATCTCCTGACCTCATGATCCGCCTGCCTTGTCCTCCCATAGTGCTACGATTACAGGCATGAGCCACCACACCCCGCTTTTGTGTGTGTGTGTTATAGAGATGGGGTTTCAGCATGTTGGCCAGGCTGGTCTTGATCTCCTGACTTCAAGTGATCTGCCCACCTTGGCCTCCCAAATTGCTGGGATTGCAGGCGTGAGCCACCGTATCTGACTGGATTCACAGATTTAATTCACGACCTGAGGGTCTCACTGTAGGAGATGTTCCCCACCTCGCCCCTTCTTGCCCCTGCTCCTCGGGGTCTCATTCTCTCCTCTGGTACCCACAGCTCATCAACATGTTCCCTTGCCAGCTGGAATCTCCTTTCTGTGTGTCCTCAGCATCCTGCCATCCATCCATCTATCCCTCTCCGCAAGGGGCCTCCTGCCCACTACCTGGTCCTCTGGGTGAGGTGAGCACCAGGTCCCCATTACCCCTTCTTCTCCCTACAAGCAGCCCTGCCTGGTAGTCAGTAGGACTCTTCATCCTGGTTCCACCTTGGCCCCCGCCTTGGCCCCCCACCTTCCAGTTGGCCTTCAGCAACTCACTGTCTCTGCCTAAGCCTGGGGGTCTTCCTAAGCTCCTCAGAGATGGTGGCCCCTGTCTAAGGGAGCCCAGGAGGCCTGGGGTGGACAAAGGTGTGACTTGGAAGGACTGCAGGACACAGGCTGTGTCTGGCCCCATGTGGCTCGAGGCTCCAGCCCTCCTGTGTAGGGAGTTTCTGATTTCTCAGCTCACTGACAGTCTGATGGGCAGCCACTGCTCCTGACTTTGACTCCTTCAGCAGCCAGCCCACTAGTTTCTTTCTTTCTTTCTTTCTTTTTTTTTTTTTTTTGAGAAGGAGTCTCGATCTGTTGCCCAGGCTGGAGTGCAGTGGCCCAATCTCGGCTCACTGCAACCTCCGCCTCCCGGGTTCAAGTGATTCTCCTGCCTCAGCTTCCCGAGTAGCTGGGATTACAGGCACGCGTCACCAAGCCTGGCTAATTTTTGTATTTTTAGTAGAGACAAAGTTTCACCATGTCGGCCAGGCTGGTCTCAAACTCTTGACCTCATGATCCACCCTCCTAGGCCTCCCAAAGTGCTGGGAATACAGGCGTGGGTCACCGCGCCCGGCTAAATATTTTTTTTTGTATTTTTCATAGAGACGAGGTTTCACCATGTTAGCCAGGCTGGTCTCGAATTCCTGACCTCAAATAATCCGCTCGCCCTTTCAAAGTGCTGGAATCACAGGTGTGAGCCACTAGGCCTGGCCGGTTTTTGCCATTAAAAGTAATGGCGATTACTTTCGCAACAACCTAATACACAAATGAAAGATGAGCTGGACTTGCAATGGCTTCACCCCAATTGGTCTGGACTCTGGACTCTTGCCTGGACAAGGCTCGTGGGTTCCCACGGTCGCCCGACTCTGCCCTAATAGTCCCTAGCCCCGCCCTTCTCCCCGCCCACGACGTTCGCCACGCCCACGAGCAGCATCACTCCCTCCTCCCGCCCTCGCCCCGCCTATCTCCCCAACCCAGCCCCGCCCCACGGCCCGCTCACCCCTGCTCCTCCATCATCTCCTGCAGCTCCATGCACTTGAGCTCCACGCGCCGCTTGCGCTCGTGGTCCAGGATCTCGCGGTGCGCGCGTTTCACCAGGCCCGGCTCCGCGGTACGCAGCTCCTCCTCAGCCCGCGGCCAGGCCCCCGAGGAGGCGCTGGGCTGCGGGAAGCCGTTCGCGGCGTCGGGTGGGGAGGGCATGCTGGCCGCGCCGTTGTTCACGGTGGAGGACATCGTGGCTGGCCCCGGAGCCGCTGGCCCTGAGGGACAGACACAGACACGAGGCGGGATGGTCACTTCTTGGCCACCTGCTAAGCTCCTCTCTGCTCGAGTTAATCCTGGAGATTTAAGGGCCCACTCATGGCTCTAATCCGCTTCCTTTCCTGGTGCAGAGGGAGACGGCTGGTTTGCACCTTTGGGTCACACCTCAGGGCACGAGTGGGTTGGAATCTGGGCTTTTTCCCATCTGTAAGGTGGGCGGATGCAGGCCAGACTGGATGGCCTCTAAAAGCCATTGGCTGGGAATTTGTGTCACCTCCAGGAACTACCGAGGATAATCCTCTCTGGCTTACATGGATGCTTGGGCCAGACATCCCAGCGCCCACTTGCACACATCATTAACTCCCCAGCCATATTTCTCCTTTAGGTTCAGTTGAAACCGTTTACACACACACCAGGCCCACTGTCGTGGCTCTGTCCAGTGGGACACAGATTACATTCCATGTGTTCCTACCTCCCAGTCTGCTCCCAGGGCAGCCGGCACAGAGGGGAAGATGAAAGCCTACCCAATTCCCACCCCAGAGGCAGATTTTAGCTCTCTGTTTGATCTGGCCAACTTCTCCAAAGCCGACATTCCAGATAAGCCGGGCTCACCCAGATTGGGCCTACAGGACTATCCCCTCGTTTGTTCTGGAAACACTGCTTCTGGTGATGTGACCAAGGCTGACACTGACTAGCTTTCCAGGCAGCCACGTCCTCCTGTAGGCTCAGGGTGGGGTGGGAGTCAACTTGGCTTGGAGCTAAGAATCTCTGACTCCATGCTAGGCCCTCCAAAGTAGAGCAGACACACACACGCACGCGCGCACACACACGCACACATACTCCAAGGACTTCTATCTTAACAGAGGGGAGGCACCTCCTGAGCTATTTCCATTTCCTTTCTCCAAGGCTCTGCTAGTTGCTAAGCAACAGGGAGGCCTCATTCCCAGGGAGTGGGGTGGGAGGGAGGGAAAGGAAGGAGGGAGGAAGGAAAAGAAGGGATTGGGTATGCCTGGACATCTTGGATCAGGCCTTCCCTGTGACACTTCTCCCCCAACACACCCTCCTCTCTCTGGCCTCAGAGTGATGGGATGGGGGTGGGAGTGTTCAGAGCTACAGAAACTGGAAGGCAGAGAAGAGAGAGGGACTGTGACAGCTACAGGAGGCTCGGAAGGGGACAGAGTGACAGCAGGCAACAATGGTGATGAAAACATAAGCTCTTCTCATATGGCCTTCCCCCTGAGTCCCAAGTGCATGGGTTCTAGGCTGCGTTTTTCCACTCCTTGCTGTGTGACCCTGAAGATGTCACTACCCCTCTCTGAGCCTCTGATTTCCACCTGTTCCTGGGAGCATCTGCCAGAGTCTTCTGGAGAGGGGAGTGCCTGGGGGCTTAGAGACCAAAGCTGTTCTTCTAACCCCTCTTTTCCACTCTCACACCTGCTAGCTTCCCACCTCTGTCCCTAGACCAGCCCTATACCCCAGTTCCACCAGGGGTTTTCCTGGGACACTCCACAAGCATCACCCACCCCATGCCGCAAACAGAGCCCTGCTCCCCACCCACCTCAACTGCAGGGCTTGGCTTATGGGTGACCCCTCTATCTGTTGGTCATCTGAGCCAGGGACATGTGTGGAGCTTGGATACTCCTATTGCCCTGACCCACAACAGTTCACCTGTCATCAAGTCAGGTCCCTCATCCCTTCTTCTTTGTTCATTTTTTGAGACAGGGTCTCACTCTGTCACCCAGACTGAAGTGCAGTGGCACAGTCATAGCTCACTGCAGCCTTGAACTCCTGAGCTCAAGCGATGGCCTCCCACCTCAGTCTCCCGAGTAGCTGTAACTACAGGCATGTGCCACCATACCCAGCTAATTAAAACAAAATAATTTTTTTGTTTTGTAGAGTCAAGGTCTTGCTATTTTGCCCAGGCTGGTCTTGAACTCCTGGCTTCAAACGATCCTTCCATCTCAGCCTCCCAAAGTACTGAGATTACAGGCAAGAGCCACTGCGTCCAGCCCCATCCCCTCTTCTCAACATCTCTCACATTTATCCACTTCCTCTCCTCCCCTGTTACCACCTGGACCCAAGCTCCTTCCTCCACGCAGGTCCACTGCCTCACTGCGGTTGCCTGGCCTCCCTGCTCTCAGACCTTCATCCTCCATTGGCAACTTGGCAGATGGGTCCAGGAGCAAATTAGACCATGTCATGCCCTGGTTAGCAGCCTCCCGTGACTCTTGTCACCTTGGCTTAAAGCCACAACATGGCCCTGCCTCCTGGTCCAGCTCCATCTCCACCACTCCCCACCACACACATCCTCTTCCACTTCTCTTGGCTCCAGGCCCTTTCCTGGGACACTCTTCATTCTTAGTTGTCCTCAAAGTCACTGCTGATAGGCATCATCACCTTTTGGAAGCATTTCTTTCCCCTCTGGCTGGTGTCAGCCTCCCAGAGCTCTTTTTTTTTTTTTTTTGGAGATGGAGTCTCACTCTGTCACCCAGGCTAGAGTGCAGTGGTGCAATCTTGGCTCACTGCAACCTCCACCTCCTGGGTTCAAGTGATTCTCCCGCCTCAGCCTCCTGAGTAGCTGGAATTATAGGTGTCTGCCACCTTACCTGGCTAATTTTTGTATTTTTAGTAGAAATGGGGTTTCACTATGTTGGCCAGGTTGGTCTTGAACTCCTGACCTCAGGTGATCTGCCCTCCCAAAGTACTGGGATTACAGGCATGAGCCACCACTCCTGGCCTTACCTCCCAGAGCTTTTGCTATTGTTGCTGTGGGTTCACAGGTCTGGCTCCCCCTGGGCTGAGGGCAACTTAGCTTTCAATTCCTAGCTCCAGCTAAGTGCCTAGTGCATGTGAAGCTCAATGCGCCCAGGCTGAACAAAGACGGTGACAACAGGAGGCAAGATAGAAGAATACATGGCATGGTCCTGGATACAGCCTGCAAGACCCCTTTGCATTCTGTTGAATGCTATCTTGCAACTTCATCCCATGCTGCACCCCGTCCTGCAACCAACACCCAGCCCCTTAGCCTTGGTCCTCATCCCCCAAATGCATGCTTTTACTTCCTCCTTTGTGCCTTTGCCTATGTGTTTCCCCTCCGCTGGAGTCCGGTTCTTCACCTAGGGAACTTCAACTCATCCTTCAGGGCCCAGCCCAAAAATCACCTCCTATGGGAAGTCTTCCGCTCTTCCAGCAAGGATGAGTCATTCCCTCTTTGTGCTTCTGCATCTTTTGTCCACACTTTTTTTTTTTCCCGAGACGGAGTCTCGCTCTGTCGCCCAGGCTGGAGTGCAGTGGCCGGATCTCAGCTCACTGCAAGCTCCGCCTCCCGAGTTCAGGCCATTCTCCTGCCTCAGCCTCCCGAGTAGCTGGGACTACAGGCGCCCGTCACCTCGCCCGGCTGGTTTTTTGTATTTTTTAGTAGAGACGGGGTTTCACTGTGTTAGCCAGGATGGTCTCGATCTCCTGACCTAGTGATCTGCCCGTCTCGGCCTCCCAAAGTGCTGGGATTACAGGCTTGAGCCACCGCGCCCGGCCTTTGTCCACACTTTTTAAATGCGACATTTAGATACCGAGATTTAGTTGGCTGTTTGCTTCTAACTCCTATTCTAGACTGTGAGCCCTTTTAGGGGAGGGGACCATCCTTTCATTCTGGCTTATTAGAGCCTACCCCAGCACCAGGCAATGCAAGAGGCACACTGAAAGTGTGGGGAGAGAGCACGAAGGCACCAGTGAGAGCCCTGGAAGCCATGCTATTCTGCACATCTTCCCTCTGACCTGGGCAAGGCTCCCCAGCCTCGAACTTGGCCTGAGCTCCTGGAGGGCAGAGGGTGAAAACTGGTGAGAGTCGTTCTGAATACACTCAGATCTCCAAACCCTGCAGTGCTAGGAGAACACCTGGCTAGCAATGCTAGGTGCCCAGGGTAATCTTTGCAGAAATGATTGAGGAGGAAAGGAGAGCTATATGAAGAGAGGCGTGGCAGATGCAGTCTGGATTTTCACTAGAACAGATGGTGGATTTGACCAATTTCACCTGGTGAGTTGGAGAGGCACCGGGCAGGAATCTGAGGCAGGTCATTAACAGAATGACCCAAAACATTGCACACTAAGCCCATTTCCTTCCAAGTCAGGTTTGTTGGGCCAGCAGACTAGGGGGTGACTACAGGACTGCAGGCACAGGGTCCCTCTGTGAGTCATATGACATTATATTTTATGAAATCATTGTGAGGCTGGGCTCAGTGGCTCACACCTGTAATCCCAGCGCTTTGGGAAGCCAAGGTGGGTGGATCACCTGAGGTCAGGAGTTCAAGACCAGCCTGGGCAACATGGTGAAACCCCGTCTCTGCTAAAAAATACAAAAATTAGCCAGGCACAGTGGTGGGTGCCTGCAATCGGAGCTACTCAGGAGGCTAAGGCACGAGAATCACTTGAACCTGGGAGGTGGAGGTTGCAGTGAGCTGAAATCGCACCATTGTACTTCAGCCTGGGTGACAGGGCGAGACTCTGTCTTGAAAAAAAAAAAAAGAAATAAATAAAAAGAAATTATTGTGAGATTTATCCCTCCCTCCCTCCCTCCCTCCCTCCCTCCCTCCCTCCCTCCCTCCCTCCCTCCCTCCCTTCCTTCCTTCCTTCCTTCCTTCCTTCCTTCCTTCCTTCCTTCCTTCCTTCCTTCCTTCCTTCCTTCCTTCCAGACTCTCGCTCTGTTGCCCAGGCTGGAGTGCAGTGGCATGACTATAGCTACTGCAGCCTTGACCTCCTGGACTCAAGTGATCTTCCTGCTTCAGCCTCCAAGTAGATGAAAGTACAGGTATGCCACCATGCCCAGCTGATTTTTAAATTATTTTTGTGGAGATGGGATCTTGCTATGTTGCCCGGGCTGGTCTCAAGCTCCTGGGCTCAAGTGATCTTCCTGCCTCAGCCTCCCAAAATGTTGGGATTATAGGCATGAGTCACTGCGCCTGGCCTCACTGTGAGGTTTCATAAGGTGACACTGTCCTGGTGGGTGCTAATATCCCATTTTGTTGTAATTGGTTGATTGATTGACCTATACTCAAAAGGAGCTAGTTAATGATCAATGTCATGTTAGATGTAGGTATTTAGTGGAGAATCACAGGGCACAATTCTCACCACATCTGATCCAATATGTTCACTATTGACTGGATAGAACACTGGTAGTCTGACAATCAAATTCACTGAGGACACAGCGTGAGAGGACTGGTGAATATACAGTCAGAATCTAAAAGGACTCAGTAGTCGGAGACATTGGAAGGATCTAAGAAGGTAAAACAGGGCCAGGTGCGGTGGCTCACATCTGTAATCCCAGCATTTTGGGAGACTGAAGCGGGTAGGATCACGAGGTCAGGAGTTCCAGACCAGCCTGGCCAACATGGTGAAAACCCGTCTCTACTAAAAGTACAAAAATCAGCCAGTCATGGTGGTGCATGCCTGCAATCTAAGCTGCTCGGGAGGCTGAGGCAGGAGAATCACTTGGACCCGGAGGCAGAGATTGCAGTGAGCTGAGATCGCACCACTGCACTCCAGCCTGGGCAACTGAGCAAGACTCTGAGAAAAAGAAGAAGAAGAAAGAAGAAGAAGAAAGAAGAAAGAAGAAAGAAGAAGAAAGCAGAAGAAAGAAGAAGAAGGTGAAACAGGATAGTGAGGAGTGCCACATTCTGAATCTGGGTCCCAAACTAAAATTGGAATGGGGTAGACATAGTTTACAAGCAGAATGTTTGGGAAGGATTATGGGGATTTTCAATGATTACAGACTCAATTTGAGTCAATATCACAATGTGGCTGCCAAAAATGCATGTTATTTTAGGATATATCAACAAAAATAGGATGCTAAGGAGGGGGAAGATTATAAGAATATACAGGTGGTCAGAATACCTAGCTTCAAATATATGAACGTTTGTAGAGGATCTAGGTCAAACCTGGCTGAATTGACTGAGAGGCTTGTTAGAAGTAGCGATGTTTAGCTAGCATTGCCAGATTTGCCAAATAGGAACCCAGTTAAATTAAATTTGAATTTTATATTTGGAACATACTTCTACTAAGAAATTATTCGTTGTTTATCTGAAATTCAAATTTAACTGAGTGTCCTATATTTCATATGTCAGTGCTACCTGGAATCCAATCCAGATCCACTGAATCAAAGTCTCAGCTGGGTGCGGTGGCTCACGCCTGTAATCCCAGCACTTTGGGAGCCTGAGGCGGGTCGATCACGAGGTCAGGAGATCGAGACCATCCTAGCTAACACGGTGAAACCCCTTCTCTACTAAATATACAAAAAATTAGCCAGGCGTGGTAGTGGGCACCTGTAGTCCCAGCTACTCGGGAGGCCGAGTGGAGAGAATGGCGTGAACCCGGGGGGCAGAACTTGCAGTGAGCCAAGATCTCACCACTGCGCTCCAGCCTGGGTGACAGAGTGAGACTCTGTCTCAAAAAAAAAAAAAGGTCTCTGGGGATGAAATTTCTCATGTCCCCCAGGTGCTCCTGGTATAGCCCAAGTATGGACCACCAATTAGGGGGAGGTGGGCAGTGGTCTAGAAATAGCCATTTTCAAACTTTATTGGGCATTAGAATCACCAGGAAGACTTGTTAAGACACAGATTTGTTTTGTTTTGTTTTGTTTTGTTTGAGACAGCGTCTTGCACTGTCACCCGGGCTGGAGTGTAATGGTGCAATCTCGGCTCACTGCAACCTCTGCCTCCTGGGTTCACATGATTCTCCTGCCTCAGCCTCCTGAGTAGCTGGGATTACAGGTGCACACCACTACACCCGGCTAACTTTTTGTATTTTTAGTAGAGACGGGGTTCCACTATGCTGGCCAGACAGGTCTTGAACTTCTGACCTCGTGATCCTCCCGCCTTGGCCTCCCAAAGTGCTGGGATTACAGGCTTGAGTCACCGCACCCAGCAAGACACAGATTGTTGACTTCACCCCCAGAGTTTCTGATTTGATAGATGTGGAGTGGGACTTGAGAATTTGCATTTCTAACAAGTAACACCAACACTACTGGTCCTTAGACTACCCTAAGAGGAGCAAGGCCCTAGCCGATCTGCAAGACAGAGCCAAGATTCTCGTAGGCAAGTCATCTAGTGTTGATTTCAGCTTAGTTCAAAAAAGAGTCTTGTCTTGTTTTATTTTTTATTTTATAATAATCAAAACTCTTTAAAAACCAAGGAGTTCTGGCCGGGTTTGGTGACTCGCACCTGTAATCTCAGCACTTTGGGAGGCAGAGGCGGGACTCTCAGCACTTCGGGAGGCAGAGTCAGGAACTCGAGACCAGCCTGGCCAATACGGTGAGACACTGTCTCTACTAAAAATACAGAAAATAGCTGAATGTGGTGGCATGTGCCTATAATCCCAGCTACTTGGGAAGATGAGGCATGAGAATAGCTTGAACCCAGGAGGCATAGGTTGCAGTGGCCTGAGATCGTGTCACTGCACTTCAGCCTGGGTAACAGAGTGACATTTCGTCTCAAAACACAAACAAACAAAACTAAGCAGTTTGTCCTAGGATGAATGAGGTCCCTGTTACAGGAATTGTTTAAACATGAGATAGAAACGATATTCATGCATTCACTCAACAAACACTCACCCAGCATCTACTCTGGGCCCTACGTTATTAGAGGCTGCGGGTATAGAGATGAACATGACGCCATCACGGCCCTCTAGAAGCTCACAGGCTGGTTCAGGAGACTGACAGGTAAACAGCAGTGTAGTGTGATAAAAGAGAACTGGAGAAGTGTCTGTAGCCCTGCTTGGTTGGTCAACGCAGGCTTCCCAGCAAGGCTGGGAGGCAGCAGGAGGCAGGGCTGCCAGAGCTAGTGAGGATGACCAGGATTCAAGAAATAAATGGGCCAATCTGGCAGGGTTTGTAATTGACTGGATGTGGGATGGGGGAGGTAGCTTAGATGACACCGGGTCTCTGGTCTGGGTGACCAGGTGGGTGGTGCAGTCATTTACTGTGATGGGGAACGTGGAGAACAAATAGGGGTTGCTTAAGGGTGAGGGGTTTGCAGGGGCAAGGAGGCAGAGATGGAGTCTAGAGCCATAACTCTAACTTGTTCTGGTCCTTGGAGGCATTGACACTGTCCTTCTTTGGAGGCAGTGCAGCAAATGGGAAGTCTTTACATTATCACTGATTGGCTGTGAGACCCTGAACAAGTCCCTTCCCCTCTCTGCACCCTTGTTTCTCCCACTGAACAATGACTCAAAGACCCCATGGGTCCTTTCCTACTCTGGAAGTCTGGGTAATATTAACTCTAAATGTGTGGCATCAGGCTGGATGTGGTGGCTCACGCCTGTAATCCCACCACTTCGGGAGGCCAAAGCAGGTGGATCACCTGAGGCCAGGAGTTCGAGACCAGCCTGACCAACATGATGAAACCCCGTCTCTATTAAAAATACAAGAATTAGCTGGGGGTGGTGGTGCATGCCTATGATCTCATCTACTTGGGAGAGTGAGGCTTGAACCCAGGAGGTGGAGGTTGCAGTGAGCCGAGATTGCACCATTGCACTCCAGCCTGGGCAACAACAGCAACTCAATCTCAAAAAAATAAATAAATAGCACCAGACCTTCAGCCCACTTCCTTTCTGCTGATACAGCCAGGAGCCAGGGCCCCACCGGCCACCCTTAGAGCTCAACTGAGGCTGCCCCCAGCATTGGGTCAGCTCCCAAGGGCAAGCCCAGATACTGGAGCCAGCCAAACCCATGTGCAGATTAAGTCATTAAGCCCTAGTTTAATGCCTGCCAAAGGGGCACACTCCCTCTTCTGCAAGCCAGGAAGTGGTTAAAGGCCTAGAGGCCTGATTTTCCAGCCTCCTGGCTGGGTCCTTGGACTTGCCTCCCTCCCATAAGCCCAAGCCTGGGTTTCCTGAGCAACCTGGCTGTGGACAGAATGGGCCACAAACTGGATGCTGCTACCTGCAAGTGATTAATTGAAGGTGAAACAACTCATCTGTACTGCAGGGTCCAGCCTGTTCCGGAAAGTCAGCTGCTGACAGGCACAGAGGCCTCTCAGCTAATGAGGTCAGAATTCACCCTGGGGCTCAGAGGGAGAAGATGCTCAGATCGGTAGTGACCCGGTCAGGTCTGGGTGAGAGGGAACGGGCTGTAGTGAGAAGTGAACCACAGATGGGTCTGGGAGGAGACCTGACCCTGCCCTGGAGACCCCTGATTTGAGAGGGAGACAGGATGGTGATCTTTGGGAGTTCATGAGCTGAGAGACCCAGGGCATGTGACTTCAACTCTCTGGGCCTCAGTTTCCTTGCCTGTAAAATGAAACGAATTAATAATAGTGCCTTCCTCACAGGTTTGTTGTAAAGGACTAGAGCATGGGAAATGCCCTCATAGTACCTAGTGTGCAATGAATGTCTCATAAATGGCACTGGAGATCATTATTATTATTAATTGTTATTATTATTGTAGAGACAGGGTCTCACGATGTTGCCCAGGCTGGTCTCAAACTCTTGGCCTCAAGTGATCCCCCTGCCTTGGCTTCCCAAAGCAAGGGGATTACAGGAGGGAGCAAACTCCTCCATGCTCCCCAACTCTCTGGCAGCATCGCAGCCCTCCAGCACCATGGACAGCACCCCCGTCAACAATTGAGGGGTCCCACTTGCTCCTCGGGCTGAGAAGCCTCTCTTGCCGGATGGGGGGGAGCGGGGGCCGGGAGGGGGTGGGGAGGGGCGAGGGCGGGTGCAGTATCCTTCCCCTAGGGGCTTTTTTCCCTGGCCCTGCCAGCCAGAGGCAAGCCTCCCCAGAGATAATGTCAGGACTCAGAGCCTCCACACGCTACAAAGTACAGATTCCCACAGCTTCAAGTGAACACTTGAGCACTCCGTCTGCGGTCACACAATTTAACCACCGTCTTACTTCTAAGATCTTTCTGCTGTCTTCTATGAGGGCCAGGAAAAAGAGTGTTAGACCAGGACAAAGACTTGGAGTCAAAAGACTTTAGCTTAAATTCTGGCTCCACTACTTCTGCCTGGGTGATCAGGAAAAGTCGTTAAACTTCTCTGAGCCTCAGTTTCCTCATCTGTAAAATAGAGTGTTGGGATTCGATCAGGCTGGTGGGAAGAATATTAGTTATGATAACCACAAAACCCTTTCGGAAGGCCTGAGGGTTTTCACATGACTTCGGTAATAGACCCTGGCGAAGACGGCCTGGTCCCATTACCTTTAGTTAAATGGATTAGAGTAGTAAATAACAGGATGTGGGGGAAGTTATCTAGTTAACTTGTTTACTCATGTGGTCTTAAGACGAGTCTTCCATGTGTGCTTTTTATTCGGGAAGTCCTCAATGTCAATTACCCTCTAATGGCGCTGACTCAAGCTTTGGTTAACTAATCTTAATGAATAAATGTGAGTCTCCCTAGCTGATCCGGGCGGCCGCAGTGACAAACCTCTCTTGGTGTGTAGGCGGTCACTCAGCAGGACTGGCAAAACAGAATATCTGTGTATCAGTGCACGTTTTATTCATCCATCATTTGGGTCAGGGTCTGCGGGCAGACCCTCACAGCTAGCGCCCTCTTGAGAGGAGCAAGACCTCAATGGAGGCCGGGCGCGGTGGCTCAAGCCTGTAATCCCAGCACTTTGGGAGGCCGAGACGGGTGGATCACGAGGTCAGGAGATTGAGACCATCCTGGCTAACACGGTGAAACCCCGTCTCTACAAAAAAATACAAAAAACTAGCCGGACGAGGTGGCGGGCGCCTGTAGTCCCAGCTACTCGGGAGGCTGAGGCAGGAGAATGGCGTAAACCCGGGAGGTGGAGCTTGCAGTGAGCTGAGATCCGGCCACTGCACTCCAGCCTGGGCGACAGCGCAAGACTCCGTCTCAAAAACAAACAAACAAAAAAGGCCTCAATGGAGACAATATTCCCTAGTCTTGTAGCTTGTAGCTTGGTGGGATCATTCACTCATTCTTTCTTGCAGTAACAGGCTTGTTATGAAGACAGATCCTGATGCCATTCTCTCACCCACCCACCCACCCAGTCTTGTGGGAGCCAAACAGAGACCAGGGAGGCTCCACCTTTGCCTAGCATGGTCAGGGGAGGTTTCATGAGGAGAATGATGTTAGAAATGTGCCTTTGAAAGATGTGTCTTCGGCCGGGCGCGGTGGCTCACGCCTGTGATCCTAGCATTTTGGGAGGCCGAGGTGGGCAGATTGCCTGAGCTCAGGAATTCGAGATCAGCCGGGTCAACACGGTGAAACCCCATCTCTACTAAAATACAAAAAATTAGCCAGGCCTGGCAGTGTGCACCTGTACTCCCAGCTCCTCCGGAGGCTGTGGCTGGAGAATTGCTTGAACCCGGGAGCTGGAGCTTGCAGTGAGCCATGATCGTGTCACTGCACTCCGGCCTGGGGGACAGAGCAAGACTCTGTCTCAAAAAAAGAAAAAGAAAAAGAAAAAAAAAAAAAAAAAAAACAGGGAAGAGAAGGGACAGGGGGAGGGGGAAGTGGGGGGAGGGGAGGGGAGGCTCTGTCAAAAAAAAGGGAAGGGAAGGGAAAGAAGGGGGGCAAGTGGGGGGAGGGGAGGGGAGGGGAAGGAAGGGGAGGGAAGGGAAAGGCAGGAAGGGAAGGCAAAAGCCAAGGGCATGTTAAGATCCAGGGACCCTTGACTAAGAGGGCTACAGTGGAATGGAATTTCTGATCCAGGAAGCTGCATTCCTGTGAAGGTGGTGGCTGCAAACACAGGATGAGACCTTCCAGAGAAAAAGCCCAGTGTGGGGGCAGCAGGCGGGCAGGGATGTGCCTCCTGAGGAAAAAGATTCTTTGTAACTGTCAGAAACGAGACAGAACTGACAAATACGCATGAAACCAGGTCCTTAAGTTGTGAAACTCATTCTGGGTTTTGTTAAAAATAAGTGTGCTCAACAATCGTTTGTCAAGATACTTTATCAAGCTGGAAAAGAAAAGCCATCTGCATCATGTCCAAGGAATCTAGGTGTGTCCCCACTCCAAATCCTGGCATTGAAGCCAGGTGAAGTCATGACAGGGACATATTCCCTGGAGCACTCTCCTACTGACCCTTCCCTTCTCTGTGTAAGGACCCTTCTGCAGGCCTCCAGCCTTGAACACTTTATATTGAAAGCTTCCCCTGTGCTCACTGCCCAAGAGTGTGGGGCTGGGGGAGTAAGGACCAGAGGACCAAGAGACACCCCATCAACTCCAGGGTTGGGTCATTCATTCAGGTCACAGCTACTTGTGAGTGGCTACTCTGGGGTTCACCAGAGGACAAGAGAGAAATGCAGAAGGAGAAGCACTGGTGCTTATCAGGCTGGGGATGATGGAGGCATGACAGAGACATCTAACGGAGCTGGGTTGTGTCAGAAAAGGAGCATAACTAGGAGGTCTCCCCAGAGGAGAGATCTTGAAGCATAAGTAGGAGTTGGCAGGACAAAGGAGAAGGAGAAGGATGTCCTGGTCAGGGTGTGGGGGTGAGCGGGAAGAAGGCATGGAGAGGAAAGAGGGAAAAGCATGGACTTGAAGCTGGGCGCTGTGGCTCACTCCTATAATCCCAGCATTTTGGGAGACTGAGCCAGGAGGATCATTTGAGGTCAGGAGTTCGAGACCAGCCTGGCCAACATGGTGAAACCCTGTCTCCACTAAAAATACAAAAATTAGCCAGGCTTGATGGCGGGTGCCTGTAATCCCAGCTACTCGGGAGGCTGAGGCATGAGAATCGCTTGAACCCAGGAGGCAGAGGTTGCAGTGAGCCGAGATCACGCCACTGCATTCCAGCCTGAGCGACAGAGGGAGACTCCATCTCAAAAAATTAAAAAAATTTAAAAAAAAAATAGCATGGGCTTGTCTTGCTGAGCCCACTGAGCCAGGAGGGGAAGGAGGGCCATGTCCCCAGGGCCTTCAGACTCAGGCTGAGGACCTAGGACCATACCCTGCAGGCAATAGGGAGCCAGTGCAGGGTATTGAGCTGGGGAGGTCAGATTTGCATTTTGGAAAAATCTCTCTGGCAGTTTCTTTTGTTTTCTTTGTTTGTTTGTTTGTTTTTTCTTTTTTTTGAGACGAGGTCTCCTTCTATCACCCAGACTGGAGTGCAGTGGTGCAATTATGGCTCACTGCAGATTCTACCTCCTGGGCTCAAGTGATCCTCCCAACTCAGCCTCCCAAGTAGCTGGCCACTACTACACGCAGGCACATACAACCATGTCCAGCTAATTTTTAAAAATTTTGTAGAGACAAGATCTCACTCGGTTGCCCAAGTTTGTCTCTAACTCCTGGCAGCTCAAGCAACCCTCCTGTCTTGGCCTCCCAAAGCTCTGGGATTGCAGGTGTGAGCCACTGCGTTCACCTCTCTCTTGCAGCCTGATGCCCACAGGCCCCTAAAGGATAACCCAGTCCACATGAGCCAAGACAGACCTGTGCCCGTCAGCCAGTCGCAGATGCGTTCAAATCACTTACTAGGTGTGCTTAAGTGATGTAACCTCTGCCTTATCTGTATAATGGGATTAATACATAAGTACCCCCACCTCAGGGTAAGGAGTAAAGGAATAACATGTATACAGTGCCTGGGGAGGTGATAAGCTCTATGCATTAAGCATTAGCTGTTATCAGCCATGAACTATGCCAGTCAGTCTAAACCATTACAGGCATGAGTTAGACCGGGAGGAAATATAGATCCATATAAATCAGAACAGATCAGGTCTGTAATTACCATTTTAAATCATTACAAACACCCATAGCCCAATCATGGCGTTTTTCACAGATACAAACCCACGTAGACCAGTAGAGACCAGTCGAGATGGGTAAGAAGGGGCCAGGTCCGGTGGCTCACACCTGTAATCCCAGCAATTTGGGAGGCTGAGGTGGGTGGATCACCTGAGGTCAGGAGTTTGAGACCAGCCTGGCCAACATGGTGAAACCCCTTTACCAAAAATACAAAAATTAACCGGGTGTGGTGGTGGGCACCTGTGATCCCAGCTACTTGGGACGCTGAGGCAGGAAAATTGCTTAAACCCAGGAGGCGGAGTTTGCGGTGAACCGAGATTGCACCACTGCACTCCAGCCTGGGCAACAAAGCAAGACCTTGTCTGGAAAAATAAAAATAAAAAAAGATAGTAAGAAGACACTGCAGAGAGAGGCCTGGGAGGAAGTGGCTCAGGCAGCCGGCAGAGCCCAGTGAACTTCCTCCATGACTCCTTGAAGTCTCTCTGGAGAGGCGCTGGTGCTGGCACGGCTGTTCTGTTCGTTACCCAACCCTCCAGAAGACGCGGTGAGGGGAGGGGAACTGCTGAAAGCATTGCTTTCAATAATTCAGCAGCTGGAGCTTCTTGCCGCCCCTGCTGGAGCTGGAGGAAAATCTTGGCCAGAGCCCCCACGCTGGGGCTGGCTGGGAGGGGGAGGGCTGGTTCCTGGAGGGGCAGGCAACCGGGCTTGCAAGGGTGCAGGCACTACAGCTCTGCATTTTGGCCATAGCTCTTGTGGTCCCTCTTCTGCCCTCCCCTTTTCAGTCTAGGGCTGGGTCAAGCCATGCCTGAGCTGGGCTCAGGCTGACCCTTTCCCTGCCATCTCAGTCTGTGCTGGGGAACGGAGGTGGCTAGGCTGGCAAAGTTCCCAGGGCCAAGATGGGGTGTTGGGGACGGCGAGGCAGAGATGACAAATCTGCAGACCACAGGAGAAAGTCCTGGTGGCTTAGCTGGCAATGTGTCCAGCCCTATGCTAGTCCAGCTCCACACCACATTCTGCTCCACCCAAGAACGCACTGACCCATGCTGTTCCTCATGCCTGGAAGGTTCTTCCTCATCTACCCATCCTGCAAAACTGCTCAAGCATCACCTCCTCCGTGAAGCTTTCCCTGACTGCCTGGAAGGACTTCCTGGGGGACGTGCCTCTGCTGTCACCCTCTGGCTACTACTCACAATCTAGCATGACTGTTGCTCCCTGGGTGACTGAGGGCTGTCCAAGGGCAGAGACTGGGCCGATCTACATCTGTACCCCTAGTGCCCAGCACAGGGCTTGGCACAGAGCAGCCACCTGGAACTGTTTGTTGAGACCCCACCTGTGTTTACACCAATAGGCACTCACTACTTATTGTTTTACCACCATCATCTCTGGGAACTACAGAGGGAGAGGTCCTTGGTCACTGCTCTCACTATGCCTAGACTATGTGCATGCTGACATTTACATGGGCCTCATGTACTTTGGGTCATCTACTTTGTAAATCCTGGAGTCCAGCCTTGTCTTTGTTTGTTTGTTTGTTTTTGAGACAGTGTCTTGATGTGTTGCCCAAGCTGAGTGCAGTGGTGTGATCTCAGCTCACTGCAACCTCCACCTCCTGGGTTCCAGGTTCCAGCCATTCTCATGCCTTAGCTGCCCAAGTAGCTGGGATTACAAGCGTGTGCCACTAGGCCCGGCTAATTTTTTGTATCTTTAGTAGAGACGGGGTTTCACTATGTTGGTCAGGCTGGTCTCAAACTCCTAACCTCAAGTGATCCACCCGCCTTGGCCTCCCAGAGTGCTGGGATGACAGGTGTGAGTCACTGCACCTGGCCCCAGCCCCGTCTTTGAATAGATAGGAAGGACTTGCCTGGTCGAGGCTCCTGTCTTTGCTGGCTCTGATTTGGGTTCCTGGAGCACAGATTTGGGTGGCAATGAAGCAGGCTGCCCACTGCATCCCCTCAGGTGTCTGCTGGGCTGGCTGAGATCAAAGAGAAAGCCGGCTGGGAGATGGAGCATCACTGACAAGGGTCAAGGAGGGACAAGGAGGCCTCCGCTGTCTGCTGCCTCCAGAGGAGTCCACAGTACAAGTAATGCAGCCCAGGTGAGAACAGGTAACAATGCTCAGGTAAGATCAGTGCAGACTGATGTAGCCCAGGACAGGTCATACAGAGCCTTGTAAATGGGACAGACCCAGCCAAGCCAGGAGCTCAGACCGACTGATCAACAGAGGACAGTGAGGACACTGCACCCCAGCATGACAGACAGCTGGAAGGTATCAGAACAAGCAACACTGGCTACTGAAAGCAATACAGGTCGGGCGTGGTGGCTCACGCCTATAATCCCAGCACTTTGGAAGGCTGAAGCAGGCGGATCACTTGAGGCCAGGAGTTCAAGGCCAGCCTGGCCAATATGGCCATCTCTACTAAAAATACAAAAATTAGCCAGGTATGGTGGCGGGTGCCTGTAATTCCAGTTACTGGGGAGGCTGAGGCAGGAGAACTGCTTGAACCCGGGAGGCGGAGGTTGCAGTGAGCCAAGATCACGCCGCTACACTCCAGCCTGGGTAATAAGAGTGAGACTGTGTCTCAAAAAAAAAAAAAAAAAAACAAAAACAATTAACCAGGTGTGATAGTGCATGCCTATAGTCCCAGCTACTTGGGAGGCTGAGGCAGGAGAATCGCTTGAACCCGGGAAGCAGAGGTTGCAGTGAGCCGAGATTTCGCCACTGCACTCCAGCCTGGGCAACAGAGTGAGACCTTGCCAAAAAAAAAAAAAAAAGAAAGAAGGAAGGAAGGAAAGAAAGAAAGAAGGAAGGAAGGAAGGAAGGAAGGAAGGAAGGAAGGAAGAAAGGAAGGGAAGAAAGGAAAGAAAGAAAGAAAGAAAGAAAGGAAAGAAAGAAAGAAAGAAAGAAAGAAAGAAAGAAAGAAAGAAAGAAAGAAAGAAAGAAAAGAAAAGAAGAAAAGAAAAGAAAAGAAAAGAAGAAAGAAAGAAACCAGACCAGTTCAACCTAGTAGACCAATCTGTAGAGGCCAGAACTGATATGAAATAAGCAAGTAGTAGTTAGGTCTCTTCTCCCCTGCATTCTGCAGGAACAAAAGAATCCCTGCTTACTCAGTTCTTCTGCTGTTTATCAGGGCCCTCAGTAGCCTTGTGGGAGGCTGAAGCCTTGCCACCAGGAGCAGACAGCTTCCCTGGGGCTGCTGAGCAAGAATGGAGATTGGGGGTGGGGTGGAGGGTGGGGGAATGTTCTACAGAAACAGTTTCAGCTTAGCCTAAGAAAGAACAGTCTTATGACTGAGCTGCCACTGATGGCAGATGGCGGTTTCTGTGTCTCGGGAGGGTGCAAATCAGAAGGCCATGGTGGCGATAGGGAGAGAGTACCACCCTCAGCATCTCTCTATGGAGAAAGCATGTGACAGAAGCCCGTGCTCTCTGAGGACCCTCCCAAGCTGGCCCTGAGGACTGACCCTGCAGTGAAATTGGATAAGCCTGTGTGCTTTCCCCAGTTTTCATCACCTCCTTCTCCTTCCCCCAGGATCAGATCCCAACTCTGGCTCCAGGCTCACACCTGGGAGCTAGGCAGAGGAAGGCACGATGGGCTAGAAGTTGTATAACCAGATCCCCTTTCCTTTCCTGGCTTCAGTTTCCCTCATCTGGACCAAGTGTCAGGGGCCTGGATACTGGCGGGGCTCGGGTGGTGTTAGTCTAAACTGTACCCTTTTGTAAGCTCCCTGCTATTTTGCAGACCTTAGTTAAAGCGAAACATTTTACGGAGGTTCAGGCTGTGAGACACATCCTACCTAACCACCTGACCACAGGGTGGACAAAGGCCTGACTGAAGAAACAGCCTACCTCTTACGATATTCTGCTGGGAGAAAATGCAGAGTACCACATTCTGCCGGAACAAGGGCCAGAACTTCCTCATCACTGGGACATCTTATTAATATCCTGCTGGGCAAGCCATATTGCCCAGACCCCTTCCACCCCTACCTATAAATTGTGCCAGCCTGTAAGCAGCGGTGGTCTCTGACATTAGGCTGGCCCCCCACTTCTGTAGGTTTTATGCTGAATGTAACACCTGCATTTGCGCCCGGATGCGGTGGCTCACGCCTGTAATCCCAGCACTTCGGGAGGCCGAGGCGGGTGGATCACCTGAGGTCAGCAGTTTGAGAACAGCCTGGCCAACGTGGGAAAACCTGGTCTCTACTAAAAATACAAAAATTAGCCGGGTATGGTGGCACACACCTATGATCCCAGCTACTTGGGAAGTTGAGGCAAGAGAATCGATTGAACTTGGGGGAAGGAGGTTGCAGTGGGCAGAGATTGCACCATTGCACTCCAGCCTGGGTGACAAGAGCAAAACTTCGTCTCAAAAAACAAAACAAAACAAAACAGAACAAACAAACAAAAAAATCCCTGCATTTGCTTTTGAGTCGCCTTATTTTTGTGTGTGTGTCTTTCCATAACCCCCGCCTTCCCTTCAAAACCTAACAGGTGGGGCTGGGCTCTGAGTCCCTGGCAGTGCAAGACTGACAAGAATCAAAACTGGATGGTAATGTGCACCCCCACCCTACCCCTACCCAGGCCAGAGCTGTCAGCAGGAAGGGTGTGTGCTGGACAGACAGTCCCGCCCCTTCCACCCGTTGGGGAGGGTGATAGGAGAAGCCAGGGGCAGCTGCCTCCACTGCCCATACAATCTCATTATGGAAAATTCCCTCTATTGACTCAGCTCCAATCAAGCTGGCTGCCTGGGGGGCATCCCCTCAGGTTTCTGCTGGGCCGACTGAGATCAAAGAGAGAGCTGGGCTGGGGGCTGGAGCATCACTGACTTTCCCATCGATCCAGATGCGCCTCTTGTTGCTAGGCAACAGCCTCCCGTCTCTCCTGGTCCTTCCTCCCCCCAGGGGCTGCAGAATTGGACAGTAAAAGGGGAGAGAGGGAGAGACCCCACATTCACTCTCCATGTCATCCCTTCCCAAGCTAGAAACCTCTGTCACCAACCCGGGAACTCCTCCTCCCCAGAAAGCAATTTCCCTGTCCATACTGAGAGCTTGACCCTCCCACCAAAATGAACCTCTTCTCTCCCCTCACATTTGTATGCGCCTCCAGTGTACTGGAAATTCACCCCTCCTCTGCTCCATGTAAGCACTCTCTCAGGAAGACAGGCCGGGGACTCGCCATTGA
Source organism: Chlorocebus sabaeus (assembly GCF_047675955.1). Classification (NCBI taxonomy): domain Eukaryota; kingdom Metazoa; phylum Chordata; class Mammalia; order Primates; family Cercopithecidae; genus Chlorocebus; species Chlorocebus sabaeus. Next base: position 9,824,431 of record NC_132931.1, on the reverse strand, counting down.
AGAAATCAAGGCTCAGAGAAGGGAAGGCACCCTCAAGGACTCAGTGGAAAAGTCAAGATAAGACTGCAGACTCCCTGTCCAGGCTCGGTGGCTCATGCCTGTAATCCCAGCACTTTGGGAGGTCAATGCTGGGGGATCATCTGAGGTCAGGAGTTCAAGACCAGCCTGGCCAACATGGTGAAACCCTGTCTCTACTAAAAATACAAAAAATTAACCAGGTATGGTGGCACAGGCCTGTTGTTCCAGTTACTCAGGAGCTGAAGCAGGAGAATCACTTGAACCTGGGAGGCGGAGGTTGCAGTGAGCTGAGATCATGCCACTGCACTCCAGCCTGGCGACAAGAACAAAACTCTGTCTCAAACAAACAAACAAATGACCAGCCTGGGCAACATAGCAAGACCCTGACTCTACAAAAAATACCCAAAAAAAATTAGCCAGTGTGGTGGTGCATGCCTGTAGTCCCAGCTACTCAGGAGGCTGAGGTGGGCAGATCACGAGGTCAGGAGATGGAGACCATCCTGGCTAACACGGTGAAACCCCTTCTGTACTAAAAATACAAAAAATTAGGTGGGCGTGGTGGCAGGCGCCTGTAGTCCCAGCTACTCGGCAGGATGAGGCAGGAGAATGGCGTGAACCCAGGAGGCGGAGCCTTCAGTGAGTCCAGATCGCACCGCTGCACTCCAGCCTGGGCGACAGAGAAAAAAATAAAAAAAAGACTGCGGGCTCCTAACTCCCAGCCCAGTATTGGACTAAATATGGGAGCCATTCAATCTTCAGATTATGTCTCTAAAGACAAATGCACATTCCCATGTTTCAGTGGGTTGGCTTTTTTTTTTTTTTCTCTCTCTTCCCAAAACGTAGGATGCATTTCATAGTAGTTTTTTTTTTCTTGTTGTTTTAAGTGCTATAATTTAAAACTGTTAGTTGTGTTTTAAAACAGGCATAAAAATGTACTGTGGGTTTTGGGGGCTGTAATTGACTAAATAATGCAAATCTGATCATTTCATCACAGTTTAATATTCTGCATATTTTATCTACCCTATACTGCTCATCTTTCCTGTTTCTTTTCTTTTTTTTTTTTTTTTTTTTTTTGAGTGAATATATACACGTCATCCTAGCAGTTGTTCTGTGGTGACCTACTTATTTCAAGGCTTATTTCGAATTTTGAGGTCTCTCTCCCTCTGAGGTCTTTACAGGCCTTGGGGATGGAGGAAGGAACGTCTCCCGGCCGGGCACAGTGGCTCATGTCTGTCATCCCGGCACTTTGAGAGGCTAAGGCAAGAGGATCACTTGAGATCAAGAGTTCAAGACCAGCCTGGGCAACATAGCAAGACCCCATCTCTATTTTTATTATTATTTTTTTTTACGAAAAGGAAAGTTTCTCAGTCTTCCCCCCGGTCCCTGTCAAACCTTTCCTTAAACAACTTGTTTCCCAAGGTGTGAGGGGCCAGAACTCAGAAGTTGGGGCTCCCTGAGAGGTGCCAGGAGGTGCACAGTCCCTGAGCAGCGGTCCTGGTGGCCTTGGAACTGCCACTGCCTGCCACCTGCACACTCCCAGCTGTTAGCATGGTGACAGCTCCTCCCCGACTCCCCTGCCCGGCACCAGTCACACACTTCAACTCGGAGAAGAACGGCTTTTCAAGGTCCTTGACAAATGGTAACCAATTAATGTCAATTAATCTGATTAGCCTAAATAGTTAATTAAGCAGCTAATTTACAACATCGTTGACAATAACCCACAGCTCCTGAGGGATGGTGGGTGGGAGGTAGAAATGGCAGGGGTGCTGAAGGGAGGTCCTCCTTGCTCTGGGAACAGGTGAGTCCCTTCAGGTCAGAGTGGGTGTGGGAGCTCCCGGTGCAGCAGTGGCCTCTCCAAGTCTCCACTCTGCTCTGCTATCATCCGAGAATCTCCATCAGAGTACCCAGCCCCAGGCCAGGCTCAAAGGGGCTGATTTCTGTGGGACAGGGTGAACCACAGCATGGTGGAGGAGGGAAAAGGCCTCCTGTCTGGGAATCTGTTCCACCCTAAAATCCCAGAGAGGGCTGGGCACAGTGGCTTATGTCTGCAATCCCAACACTTTGGGAGGCTGACGCAGAAGGATCACTTAGTCCAGGAGTTCAAGACCAGCCTGGCTACGTGGTAAGACCCTATCTCTGCTAAAAATTAAGGAAAAAAAAAATTAGAAAGGCATGGTGACGTGCACCTGTAGTCTCAGCTACTTGGGAGGCTGAGGCAGGAGGATCGCTTAAGCCTGGGAGTTCGAGGCTGCAGTGAGCTATGATTGTGCCACTGCATTGCAGCCTGGGTGACAGAGCAAAACCCTGTTGAAAAACAACAACAACAACAACGAAAACAACCAAAAACCCAGAGAGGAGCCTCTGCCGCCCCTTCCCATCCACACCAAGCACCTTAGAGCTCATAACCCCTTTTTTGTCCCCAAACTACAGAGAAGCCCTGAGAGAAAATTCCCATCCTTCAACCCATCCTACAGATGAGGAAACTGAGTACTTCCTAGATGCCAGGCCCCCTGCTTGCACTGACAACCTGCAGCGATGAATCCCACGAGGTCCCTGCCCTTAAAGAACAGCCACTGTGGGGCCTCACAGTACCTTGGCGCACCTTTGCGCGTCAACCGCTTCTCCTTTTTTTTTTTTTTTTTTGAGATGGAGTCTCGCTGTGTCACCCAGGCTGGAGTGCAGTGGCACAATCTTGGCTCACTGCAAGCTCCGCCTCCCGGGTTTACGCCATTCTCCTGCCTCAGCCTCCCAAGTAGCTGGGACTACAGGCGCCTGCCACCTCGCCTGGCTAGTTTTTGTGTATTTTTTAGTAGAGACGGGGTTTCACCGTGTTAGCCAGGATGGTCTTGATCTCCTGACCTCGTGATCCGCCCGTCTCGGCCTCCCAAAGTGCTGGGATTACAGGTTTGAGCCACTGCGCCCAGCCACCACTTCTTAGCTGAGTGATGGTATTTACCTCTCTGTGCCTCCATTTCCCCAACTAGGACCTACCTACTTCATTGGATGTCGTGAGGACTAAATAAGTTAATACATGCACACAGAAAATACCAAATGAGTTGGAAAGGTAAACCACCAGTCTGAATGGGGTATAAAGCCGGGCACAGTGGCTCAGGCCTGTAATCCCAGCACTGTGGGAGGCCAAGGCAGGCGGATTGCCTGAGGTCAGGAGTTCGAGACCAGCCTGGCCAACATAGTGAAACCCTGTCTCTACTAAAAATACAAAAAATTAGCTGGGTGTGGTGGTGGTCCCCTGTAATCCCACCTACTAGGGAGGCAGAGGCAGGAGAATCGCTTGAACCTGGGAGGTGGAGGTTGTAGTGAGCTGAGATCTCGCCATTGCACTCCAACCTAGGCGACAGTGAGAAAAAAAAAAGGGGGGGGGTGTAAAGTGAACCAGGGAAGAAGCAGCACCGGGCCCTTGAGGGCACCCAGATTGGAACAGGGCATCACGCAGAAGATGTCTGAGCAGAGCCTGAAGCTCAGGGAGGTAGAGGAAGAGGGAGGAAGGGCATTCCAGGTGAAGGGAACCACATGTGCAAAGTGATAAGGCACTGGTTCTCAACTCTAGTTTGTACGGTCACGTTGGAGCTTTAAAAAATGCAGACCTTGGCTGGGCGCAGTGGCTCATGCCTGTAATCCCTGCACTTTGGGAGGCCAAGGTGGGAGGATCACTTGAAGCCAGGAGTTTGAGACCAACCTGGCCAATATGGTGAAACCCCGTCTCTACTAAAAAGACAAAAATTAGCTGGACGTGGTGGTGCACGTCTGTAATCCCAGTTACTTGGGAGGCTAAGGCAAGAGAATCGCTTGAACCTGGAAGGCGGAGGTTGCAGTGAGCCAAGATCGCACCACTGCACTCCAGCCTGGGCAACAGAGCAAGACTCCATCAAAAAAAGAAAGAAGGAAAGGAAGGAAGGAAGGAAGGAAGGAAGGAAGGAAGGAAGGAAGGAAGGAAGGAAGGAAGGAAGGAAGAGCAGACCTTGCTGGGTGCAGTGACTCATGCCTGTAATCCCAGCACTTTGGGAGGCCGAGGTGGGAGGATCACTTGAGGCCAGGAGTTCAAGATCAGCCTGGGCAACATAGCAAAACCCTGTCTTTAAAAAAAATACAAAATCAGCAAAATTAGCCAGGAGTGGTGGCATGCACCTGTGGTCTCAGCTACTTGGGAAGATCATCCGAGCTGGGGGAGGTCAAGACTCCAGTGAGCCGTGATTGTGCCACTGCACTCCAACCTGAGTAACAGAGTGAGACCCTGTCTCAAAAAAAAAAAAAATGCAGACCTCAGCTGGGTGCAGTGGCTCACACTTGTAATCCCAGCACTTTGGGAGGTCGAGGTGGGAGGATCACTTGAGGTCAGGAGTTCAAGACCAGCCTGGGCAATAGACCGTGTTTTGTAGAAACTCTGTCTCTACAAAAAAAACTTTAAAAAATTATCTGGGCATGGTGACATGTGCCTGTAGTGCCAGCTACTCAGGAAGCTAAGGCAGGAGCGTTGCTTGAGCCTAGGAGTTGGAAGCTGCAGTGAGCCATGATTGCGCCACTGCACTCCAGCCTGGACAAGAGAGTGAGACCCAGTCTCTAATAATAATAATAGTAATAGTAATAGCAATAATAATAATAATACAATTCAGACTCCTAGGCCCCACACTCAGATTTGGAATCAGTTGTTTTGGGTGGGTCCTGGGAATCTGCTTTTCATGGACAATTCTAGAAAGACTGGGGCAGGTACCTCTGCACCTAGGGACCATGGCTGCAGTTGTTCTGGGTGTCCAGGTTGGGCTGAGCCACGGAGAGGAGAGGAAAGGTCCCAGGCCATATGACCCATGTCCTGAAAACACACCGCAGGCCCCCTGTTGTCTCCATCTGTACAAATCACACCTGCTTTTCAGGGTGACCTTCCTGGAACAGCTCTGGTCGTGCACTTACCTACTGGGAACATTCCTGGCATTATCTGCCGTCCACGGAAAAAAGGCTAGGCTGCCTCACCTGGCACTACCCCTTACAGTGAGGCCCCTGTCTCCAGCCCGGGCTTTGGCTCCTCCGCCCAGACCTTGGCACTCCAGCCACGCTGTTCCCCAAGCGCCTGGTGCTCTTACCTCCTCCTCTCTGCTCCTGCCAAAAACACCCTGTCTCCTTGTGCCTCCGCCTGGCAAACCTGCATTTATTCTATGAGCTCCATCTGTGAGGCCAGCTCAAAAGTTAGCCAAAGTCAACCAGGTCAGGCAGTCCTTCCCCACACTGGTGTCCCGGTAGCCCTTGGAATGCTGCTACATAACCCCTAGTCCATCTAAAAAACATTCTTGGCTGGGCACGGTGGCTCATGCCTGTAATCCCAGCACTTTGGGAGGCTGAGGTGGGCAGATTACAAGGTCGGGAGTTCGAGACCAGCCTGCCCAATATGTTGAAACCCCATCTCTACTAAAAATACAAAAAAGAAAAAAAATTAGCCGGGCATAGTGGCAGGAGCCTGTAGTCCCAGCTACTCGGGAGGCTGAGGCAGGAGAATCGCTTGAACCTGGGAGGTGGAGGTTGCAGTGAGTTGAGATTGAGCCACTGCACTCCAGCCTGGGTGACAGAGCGAGACTCCATCTCAAAAAAAAAAAAAAAAAAAATCTCCAGGGCTTCTGGGGCTCAAGGACTGTCCTGCTCCTCCCATTTTTTTTTTAGAGATGGGATCTCACTATGTTGCCCAGGCTGGAGTGCAGGGGCTATTTACAGGCGTGATCATAGTGCACTGCCGCCTCAAACCCCCGGATTCGAGCGATCCTCGTGTCCCAGCCTCCCAAGTATCTGGGACCACAGGTGCAAGCCGCTTGCCCAGCTCCTGCTCCTCCTCCCTTTACCTAGTGCCTAGCACAGGGCTTGGAGATGACAATGTGTTCATGCAGCTTTTAAGTGGGGAGGAGCTGCTGCTGTGTGATGAATGAATGAGTGAATGAATGACCATCTCTGCTTTCTGATGTCTGAAGAGCAGGAGAGAGAAGAAGAGAGCATTTGAGAGGCGGGGAAGAGAGAGGTGTTCTGAGGAGAATGATGGATGGGTCGCGAGGACCAAGACATATGTGTCAGATAGGGCTTGACAGAGAGGGAAGACAGGGCTTCCCCAGGAAGGACCCCCTGAATGTGCCAGCTTTCCTGCCTCCCCAGAAGCCCCCTCTGGGGCCTTGATGGGAGAAGATGTGGCTTGGAGGTTCTGCCAGTCTTAAAGCCCACCCCTCTGACCTGGGGCACTCTGTCTGATAGCAAGGGCTGTGCCATCAGCTGGAGATGGGTGTAGGGGGCAGGTTGCCCAGCTCCCAGAGGCACGTCTCTGGTATCCTATACCCCATTTCAGCGGTACCGTCACCTCCTGATAAATAGGCAGACAGACACGTCCCTGACCTCTTTGCTCTTGGTCTCTTTCTCTCCCTCTCTGCCTCCTACCCCATTGCAGCCAGAGGGGGCTTCCTGAAGTGCAAAACTGAGCATTTTATGGCATTGCTCCAGAGCTTATGGTTGTCATTCCTTTCTGAATACATTTCCAGGTCTTGACTGGGTGCAGCGGCTCATGCCTGTAATCCCAGCACTTTGGGAGGATCGCTTGAGGCTAGGCATTTGAGACCAGCCTGGGCAACATAGGGAGACCTCGTCTCTACAAAAACATTAAAAAATTAGTTGGGTGTGGTGGCACATGCATGTCATCCCAGCCACTTAGAAGGCTGAGGCAAGAGAATATCTTGAGCCCAGGAGCTGGAGGCTGCAGTGAGCTATGATCTCGCCATTGCACTCCAGCCTGGCTGATGGTGAGACCCTGTCTCAAAAACAAACAAACAAATAAAAACAAACACAAACAAACAAAAAAATTCCAACTCTTCAAAGCCAACCACTCCCACTGGGCTGCCTTCTATTATCAGCCCGCCCTCTGTCCTGTCCTATGGCCACATTAGGTAACTCTCTACCCGCTGAATCCAGCCAGGAGGTTTCATACCTCTGTGCCATTGCCCATGATGCTGTCTGCAGTGCCAATCCTCTGCCCTCTCTGTCTGGCACTTCCCCTGTCATTCTTTGAGGCCCAACTGAAATGTCCCCTCTCCCAGAAGCCTCCTCTGACTCTCCATATCACTTTAGATGACTTAGTTCTAGCAGAACCTCAGTGGTCATCAGTTTTCATGACTGCCTTCCTTCCCACCGGTCCAGAAGTTCCTCAAGATCAGAGGCAGAGTCTGATTCACCTCTGTGTCCTCAGGCCTCGTGCTGTGCCCAGAAAACAGGAGGCTCTCAGTAAATGTCAATTGTATAGTCTCACCCACTCAAAGGGTGACCTCAACCTAGCAGAAGTGCACTGGATTTTACCCTTCCTAGGTGCTTTTTTGGAGACAGGATCTTGCTCTGTCACTCAGGCTGGAGTGTAGTGGTGCAGTCATAGCTCGTTGCAGCCTTGACTTTCTGGGCTCAAGTGATCCTCCTGCCTCAGCATCCTGAGTAGCTGGGTCTACAGGTGAACACCACCATGCCCGGCTATTCCTTCCTTCCTTCCTTCCTTCCTTCCTTCCTTCCTTCCTTCCTTCCTTCCTTCCTTCCTTCCTCCCTTCCTTCCTTTCTCTTTCTTTCTTTCTTTCTTTCTTTCTTTCTTTCTTTCTTTCTTTCTTTCTTTCTTTCTTTCTTTCTTTCTTTCTTTCTTTCTTTCTTTCTTTCTTTCTTTCTTTCTTCTTTCTTTCTTTCTTTCTTTCTTTCTTTCTTTCTTTCTTTCTTTCTTTCTTTCTTTCTTTCTTTCCTCTTTCTCTCTTTCTTTCTCTTTTTCTCTCTTTCTTTCTTTCCTTTCTTTTCTTTCTTTCCTTCTTGCTTTCTTTCAACAGGGTCTTACTGTGCACCCAGGATGGAGTGCAGTGGCGCGATCTTGGCTCACTGCAATTTCCACTTCCCAGGTTCAAGTGATTCTCGTGCCTCAACCTCCCAAGTAGCTGGGATTACAGGCGCCTGCCCACCAGGCCTGGCTAATTTTTGTATTTTTAGTAGAGATGGGATTTCGCCATAGTGGCCAGGCTGGTCTCGAACTCCTGGCCTCAAGTGATCTGCCCATCTCGGCCTCCCAAAGTGCTGGGATTACAGGCGTGAGCCACTGTGCCTGGCTTAATTTTTTCTTTTTCTTTCTTTTTTTCTTTTTCCTTTTTTTTTTTTTTTTTGTAGAGATGGGTTCTTATTATGTTGCCCAGATTGGTCTTCAACTCCTGGGCTCAAGTGATCCTCTCACTTTGGCCTCCTAAAGTTCTGGGATTATAGGCATGAGCCACCATGCCTAGCCCTAGGGTGTTTTCAAACCCAAGACCTGAGTCACTTCTAGTATCACCTGGAGGCAAGTATCATCATGTCCATTTTACAGAAGAGAAAAAGGGTGGAGGTTGGAGGCCAGCTGAAATCAGGGTCCAGGAGATTGGGAGCCACCTGATTCCAGTTCTAGGTGCTTTCTTCTGGGGTCTTGTTGGATCCAAGCCCTTGCCGCCCCCTGAGCCCACCCTGCCAGAGATGTATGATGCTCTCATGTCCTCCTTCCCTAGCAGTTCTGGTAAATCCTCACCTCAATCCCTGGCAGAGGGGCGTGCCTTACTTTCTGTCTGACCTATCCCAGGCCATAAAGTTATTTTCACCAGGGGAAATTCACATGCGCAGATCCCAAAGCTGTGCCCACCCAAGACGGGCAAGGCAGGGGCAGGGCAGGGGAGAGATTCTCTCTGCAGCTCTCAGCTCCACCCATGCCCAGCCTTTATAAGGCTATTAAAAATATGGTTTTGGAAGAATGTTTATTTATTTACTTATTGAGACGGAGTCCCGCTCTGTCGCCCAGGCTGGAGTGCAGTGGTGCGATCTCAGCTCACTGCAGCCTTGAACTCCTGGGCTCAAGCGATCCTCCTACCTCAGCCTCCTGAGTAGCTGGGACTACATGTGTGCATCATCAAGCCTGGTCAATTTTTATTTATTTATTTATTTATTTATTTATTTATTTATTTATTTAGGTAGAGATGGGGTTTCACTATGTTTCCCAGGCTGGTCTCAAACTGCTGGGCTCAAGTGATCCTCCTGCCTTGGCTTCCCAAAGTGCTGGGATTACAAGGGTGAGCCACCAAACCTGGCCCTAAAGAGTCTTTAAAGACATCAGAGAATGCTCATGATAGAGTAAAAACAGCAACAGACTCCCCCCTGCAGCATGTTCCTGGTTATTTAACTCTATGTACCTATGGACACATGGAAAAAAGCCTGCAAGGAAATACCATACCGTATTCAAAGTGGTTGTCTCTGGGTGGTGGGACTACTGATCATTTCTATTTTCTCCTTGGCTTCTGTATTTCCCAAGACTTGTACAATGAAGATATGTCATTCTCTCTCTTTCTGTGTGTGTGTGTGTGTGTGTGTGTGTGTATTTGTGTGTGTGTCTGTTCGTGTGTTTTCTTCTTTTGAGATGGAGTCCCACTCTGTTGCCCAGGCTGGAATGTAGCTGTGCAATCATAGTTCACTATATCCTTGAACTCCTAGACTCAAGCAGTCCTCCCACCTCAGCCTCCCAAGTAGCTGGGGCTACAGGCATGGGCCACAACACATGGCTAATTTGTTATTTTTATTTTTTTTTAGTGAGCCGAGGTCTTGCTATGTCGCCTAGGCTGAAGATATGCCATTCTTAGAATCAAAACAATTCAGTACAACTTGCTTTTACCTGTCTCTGTCCTGGGAAGTTCTGGGAAATGGTGGTGAGGAGGGAGTGCTGGACTAGGAGGGGGCTCAGCTAAGGAAGCCCCCTGGACCCTGGGGTCCAGGTAACTGGCCAGACCTCCTCACAGCCCTCAGAGGCCTTGGCAGGATGTTAAGGGAGCCGTGGCACTGTCCGTCAGCTTCCGCTGGCACAGCAGCCTCTGCAGTGGGCAGGAGGCCAGGGCGGGGGTGGCAGGAGGCTGAGGCCAGGCTGGCTGCCGAGGAAGCAGCGCTGCCGAAGGACAGGCCAGAGGCTTTAGGCTCTGGAGGAGTCCTTGGAGGGTGAGGACTGCTCTGGAACCAATGTACACATGGCCCCAGGGGCCTGTCTTCTAGGCTAATAGTCAGCGAGGCAGCCTGAACCTGGCTCACCCACCCAGGCCCTCTGAAAGCCCTTTTCTAGATGGCATGGGGCCAAAAGGGCTGAGCCTCTGGGATGGAGATGTCGCCTTCCTGCGCTCATGACCCAGAAGAGGGCAGAGGGGCAGCACGCCAGAGGTATCACCAGGTGCTAAGCCACAGTGAAGGCCTAGGCTGGGCGAGGCAGGGTCTGTAATTGTCGGTAACAAGCCCTTCCCTGTCATGATCCCCTCTGTTCTCCTGGGCATCCCGCTCCTCCTGCTCTCTCTCTCTTTCTTTCTCTCTCTCTCTCTCTCTCTTTCTCTCTTTCTCTCTCTCTTTCTTTCTTTCTCTCTCTGTCTCTCTCTCCAATCCCTTTCGCCTCTCTGAACCCACTCCCCCTCACTCTGCCCACCCAAACGCCTTCCCTTCCCCTCATCTGATTCTTCTCCATTCTTCAAAAGCTGTTCTTGGATGGGTGTGGTGGCTCATGCCTCTAATTCCAGCACTTTTGGAAGCCAAAGCAACATAGTGAGACCCCATCTCTAAAAGAAATAATAATAATTGCTGGGTGTGGTTGTACGTGCCTGTAGTCCTCGCTATTCGGGAGGCTGAGGAGGGGGGATCACTAGAGCCCAGGAGGTCGAGGCTGCAGTGAGCTGTGATTGTGCCACTGCACTACAGCCTGGGCAACAGATTGAGCCCCTCTCTCAAAAAATTTAAAAAAAAAAAAGGGTTTTGACCAGATGACCTCCCACACATGAAGGCCCTGTCAGTCCAAAGATTTAAACATCTCTCTGCCCTATAAATCTATATGTCAGGAAACCTGCGGTTCCATCATTAGAGGTAGAAGTCACCTCCAGTGTTTCAAGCTTTGATTTATTGGAACTGAGATTTCAAATTCACCTGTCCCAAGTCACCTACAGTCTTGGGTCTTAATTAAAAGTGGGGGAGGAAATAGGGCTTAGACTGGCCCAGTGGCCACCTACAGCTCCCAGGACTCTTTGGTTGAACCAAGATTAGAGTCCTTTCTGGCTGAGAATTTGAGGTGAGCTGCAGGGACACCGAAGATGTCTTCCACACACCTCCCAGGGTTGTTCATCAGAGCCCACAAGGCCCCCAAGGACCACAGGCATGGGACTAGGGAAGCAACAGAGGTGAGGTGATTGAGGCTTATTCATGGAATTGTGGGGAAAATAGGAGAGTTTGCAGCTGGTGTTGTAAAGACAGGAGGCATGGCTGGGTGCAGTGGCTCACACCTGTAATCCTAACACTTTGGGAGGCTGAGGCGGGAGGATCATCTGAGGTCAGGAGTTTGAGAGCAGCTTGGCCAATGTCGCAAAACCCCATCTCTACTAAAACTACAAAAATTAGCTGGGCGTGGTGGCACACACCTGTAGTCCCAGCTACTTGGGAGGCTGAGGCAGGAGAATCATTTGAACCCAGGAGGCAGAGGTTGAGTGAGCTGAGATTGCGCCACTGCACTCCAGCCTGGGAGACAGAGCAAGATTCTGTCTCAAAAGAAAACAAACAAACAAACAAACAAACAAAAAAAGAGAGAAGAGGCAAGCCCTGCTGGGGGACTGGGTCAGTGTGGAAATGAGTCCAGGCTGAGTGGGAGGGACTGCAAGAAATGGAGGCGAAGTTCCTTCTCAGTTCAACACCTTGGCTCAGTGAAGGAGTTGGGCAGACGGGTGATGAGAGATGGGGGAGGGTTCCATGAGGGGAGAGGGGATTAGGAGCGGGGACTCACTGAGGGGCAGGAGGCTGAGTGAGAAGAAAGGAGCTGGGAGAAGTGATGTTCAGAGGAGAGCAGCTTTCTTTTTATAATTTTTTGTAGAGATGGGGTCTTGCTATGTTGCCCAGTCTGGTCTTGAACTCCTGGCCTCAAGGGATCCTCCTGCCTTGGCCTCCCAAAGTGTTAGGATTACAGGTGTGAGCCACTGCACCTGGTGTTAAACCCCATCATTTTAGTGTTGGGGACACTGAAACCAAGAGATGGGAAGGGACACATTCAAGGTCATACAAGGAGCCAGGATCAGAGAGAGGGCCAGAAAGAAGGTCCTTGGACTCCTATTCGAGAGTCCTTCAGTTGCCTTCACCACATGCCACCCACCTCTCCAACACTCACTGGCCTACAGTGCCTGGGTTGATTCTCGCCCTGGGGAGCCTAGAGAATTGGGGGCAGAGTGGTGTTGTGGAAGTCTCCTTGGGGTCCTGAGGCAGTGGGTGTGGGTTGCACCAAGACCTTGCTCTGTGACCTTGGGAAAGTCCCATCACACCTTCAGGCCTTGTTTTGCTCCTGTGTGAAAGGCAGACAGCAGCACCTTCGGCTCCAGGTTATGTGAGGATGAGATGAGATCATGTATATGAAGTTACAGGACCATGGGCAGAGGCTCAGTGTATGTGTAGGAGTGAAGAAAGAGGGGCTGGGCTCCTCTAACCTCCCCGTCGGTGCCCCTGGCAGGCTTCTGAGATAGAAAGAGCTATGATTTTGTCCCTGGGAGACAATAAAATGTGGGCAGAGGAGGGAGAAAAGTCAGGAAGGGAGGCTGACCCCAGCGGCGCTAGTAGCTGCTCCTGGCCATGGACCATCTCAGGAGGTGAGGGTGAACCACTAAGAAAGGAAGGAGCAGTCACTGGCTTGCAGAGGTCAGCAAGAGGTTGGGAGGCAGAGGAGGTGCAAAGAGGGTGCAGAAGTGAGCAGATGGGACTGTCAGACCCAGACCCCCTCTTTGGTAGATGTGACGTGGTGGAGGCACCCTGCTGGCCAGTTCAAGTCACATTCTACCTCCAAGTATCCCAGTGACCTTGCGGGAATCACCTCCTAACTACACTGTACGCCCTCACCCATCTCACTCAGGCTCCCCACCTGTAAAGCTGGCATCATAAATCAAGATGCTGGCATTGAACTGGGCCTTGATAAACAGGATGGGACAGGTCATCAGTAACTCTCCCGCCTCCAGGAGGACAGCACAAGTGGCTTCATGACCTTGGGAAAGTCACTCAAGCCTCATTTCTCAGCTATGCAATAGGGACAATGATGCCTTCCTTGTGAAGCTTCCGCGAGGATTAGCTGAGTCAACCGTTGCATTGTGCCCAGCATGGAGCTTGGTATGAGGCTCTCAACCACTGTTCATCTCCTCCGGGAACAGAAAAATGTACTTCAAATAACACGGAACACTCTTCCACATTTATCCAGCTCTTCTTTAAGAAATTCTTACTTGTCTCCTATTTACCAACACTCACCTAGCATTTTATACCATAGAAGTCGTCTCCCATCCCCTTATCCAGATTATTTCTTTCAACAGCAAAGTAGACCTTGTTAACACTACACCTGCTTTACAGCTTGAAAACAGACTCAGAAAGGTCAATGGCTTACCTGAGGTCACATAACCTAGATTTGATTCCATGTCTTTCTGACATCAGAGTCCATGACTCCCAACCCACATACCCCTACCTCTTAAAACCCAGTTGACTCTTCAGTCACTCTTCAGGAATACCTCCTCCACCCCACAGGAGAGTGGGATGGGGCATAAAGTTAAGGAACCAGAAAGCTAGTGTTGTGTGGGAACAATTTCCTAGCCAGCTGGGTCCTATTTTTGGCTGAGGAAGAAGCTGGAACAAACCGAGGCCATGACCTTAAGATGCCCCCTGGACAGAGGAACTTGTGCACATCTCTCCATCAAAGCCCAGCACCTGCCATTTCTCTTGCCATGGGACAAAAGACCAGCCCAAGCCCCCTGATGCTAGGGTGAGTGAGGTCTTAGGGAAGCAAGAAGTTATGGCTGGGATACGGCACAGGCATTGAAGTACCAGGTCAGACCTTGGTACAACCTTCCCTTCCTCCCACTAAATCTCTCCCCACAATGGATCTGCTGTCAGGAGTAGGAACTGCAGGAGGCTTCAACACTGTCCAGGCAGGAGCCCTGGAAGGGAGGGGGAGGCGGAGGCAAGGCAGAGGTTGCGTCTTTTCTCAGCTCTCCTCTTTACCAGGAATTCACTCTGGGGCAGGGCTAACTCTGGGCTCTAGAAACTCTCTCTGGGCATCTGTGGGGAGGGGTGTGTGCACAGAGAACCCCCTCGCAAATTCCTAGTATCTATTTTCTCTTCTGTGTCCTCCATCCTCTTCCCAGTGCAAGAGTAAATGCCATCCTGTGAGACCCAGTTCTCCTTGCCAGCTCCTGCCTCCCTAGGGGCATTTGGGCAGCCGGGAAAGGGGCCAGGCTGTCCCCTGGGCCAGCACCTCCTGCTGGACAGAGGCCCAGCATCCAGGTGGGGTCCTGCTCCCTCCACCCGGGCCAGTGACCAGCATCTCCATGGGGTCCCTGCATCGGTCCTCCCTTCCCTGGGGAGCAGGTCCTTCTCCTCAGTGGGACTGCAGTTGGGGGGCCTCTCTGGCACCCTCATGGACCAGGCCATGGTCATTTATGTCCAAGGGAGTCCTGCCCGTGACCCCAAAGAGTCCCCACTGTCTCCATCCCTCTCAGTGAAATGAATGTCCCTCATCTCTGCTCCCCGGGCGCCTGGCACCCCCGGACAGACACCCTCGCCGTCCCCCCATACTGCCCCTCTGCTCCGGGGAGCCTGCAGACCACCGGGGTACTGGGGAGGCCTGAGATTCCACCCAGCCCCAGCCCCTCTGGGAGATGCCCCCGCCCCACAGGCGCTCTCACCTCCCCGCTGACCGCCGCGATCTGCCGGGCGCTGGGGCCAGGCCCTCGGGTCCCGCCGGTCCGGGCTGCCGCCTCGCCTGGGCTGGGTTGGGCAGGGCAGCTCCGCTGCCCCCGCGGCCCCGCACCCTCCGCCTCCCCGCGGGAGCCGCCGCCGCTTGCTGAAATGCTGGACAGCGCACAGCCACCGAGGCGCCTCCCTGCCCGCCCGCCGGCCAGAGCGGCCCGGCCCCGTGCCCGCAGCGCCCTCCGCAGGCCCGGAGGAACGCCAGCAGCGGAGGCAACGGCCCGGGAGGCTGGGACGGACCCTCCCCCCTCCCGCTCCCCCTCCCTCCCGCCCTCCTACCCGCCGTCCCCGTTGCCCCCCACCTCCCCGCTCCCCGCCCCAACCCCTGGCCTCCGGGGACATCTGTTTCCCCCACTTGCGAGAGGGGGCACGCCAGCCCTGGAAGGCGCCTGGGTCAAGGGAGGTTATTAGTTTGGGTCTGGGAAACGCATTCGGTGTGCAGAGGCCTCGCCAGGACACTGTCTTCCCACCCAGTGTTAAAGAAGGCACCAGGGGCTGGGCGAGGTGGCTCACGCCTATCCCAGCACTTTGGGAGGCTGAGGCAGGAGGATCACTTGAGGCCAGGAGTTCGAGACCAGCCTGGTCAATATGGGGGAACCCAGTCTCTACTAAAATTACAAAAATTAGCCAGGCGTGATGGCGGGCACCTGTAATCCCTACTACTCAGCTACTTGGGAGGTTGAGGCAGGAGAATCGCTTGAACCTGGGAGGCGGAAGTTGCAGTGAACCAAGATCGCACCATTGTACTCCAGACTGGGCGACAAGGACAAACCTTAGGGTCAAAAATAAAATAAAAGGCACCAAGGAGGTTGAGGTGGGAGGATTTCTGGAGCCCAGGAATTTGAGGCTGCAGTGACCTATGGTCATGCCACTGCACTCCAGCCTGAATGACAGAGGCTGTTATTTTTGACACCATCTCAAAAGTTAAAAAAAAAAAAAAAAAAAAAAAAAAAAGGATGGGGTAGTGTGGGAGACATCACAATGGAGACAGGAGATTTCCAAAAAAACAATTTTTTTTTAATTTTAAAATTTTGGCTGGGCCGGGCGCAGTGGCTCAAGCCTGTAATCCCAGCACTTTGGGAGGCTGAGAGGGGTGGATCACGAGGTCAGGAGATCGAGACCATCCTGGCTAACGTGGTGAAACCCTGTCTCTACTAAAAAATACAAAAAACGAGCCGGGCGAGGTGGCAGGCACCTGTAGTCCCAGCTACTCGGGAGGCTGAGGCAGGAGAATGGCGTGAACCCGGGAGGCAGAGCTTGCAGTGAGCCGAGATCGCACCACTGCACTCCAGCCTGGGGGACAGAGTGAGACTCCGTCTCAAAAAAAAAAAAAAAAAAAAATTTTGACTGGATGCGGTGGCTCACACCTGTAATCCTAACACTTTAGGAGGCTGAAATGGGAAATCACTGAGCTCAGGAGTTCGAGACCAGCCGGGCCAACATGAGGAAACTCTGTCTCCATGAAAAATACAAAAATTTGCCAGATGTAGTGGCGTGCAGGCACTTGTGATCCCAGCTACTTGGGAGACTGAAGTGGGAGGATGGCTTGAGCCTGAGAAGCAAAGGTTGCAGTGAGCCAAGATTGCTCCATGGCACTCCAGCCTGAGCAACAGGGCCACATTTTGTCTCCAAAAAAAAAAAAAAAAACTTTAAATTTTTGATAGAGATAGGGTTTCACTGTGTTGCCCAGGCTGTCCTTGAACTCCTGGCCTCAAGCAGATTGGGATTACAGGCATGAGCTGCTATGCCAGACTGTTTTATTTATTTATTTATTTATTTATTTATTTTGAGACAGGGTCTCGATCTGCTGCCCAGGCTGGACTGCAGTGGTGTGATCATATCTTATTGCAACCTCAAACTCCTGGGCTCAAGCCATCCTCCTTCCTCAGCTTCTCAGAGTGCTGAGATTACAAGCATGAACCACTGTGCCTGGCCAGGGGGAGAGCATTTTGAGAATGGAAATACCGAGCCTTCGATGTTGCTGGGTTGGGAGTCTGGGGTCCACAGTTCAAGTCACCATTGGGTTACTCTCTGTGTGACCTTGGTCTGTTCCTCCCACAGTTCCTGGCCCCCTTTCAGTGAGCAGGCTGAGTGAAGGAAATTCAGAGTTGGAGACCGTTGGGAGACCAGAGACCTTCCCTAAATAGAGACGTTAGGAGACCAGAGACCTTTCCTTAATGGAGACGTTAGAAATCAGGAACATGGGCCGGGCGCGGTGGCTCAAGCCTGTAATCCCAGCACTTTGGGAGGCCGAGACAGGCGGATCACGAGGTCAGGAAATCGAGACCATCCTGGCTAACACGGTGAAACCCCATCTCTACTTAAAAAAAAAAATACAAAAAACTAGCCGGGCGAGGTGGCGGGTGCCTGTAGTCCCAGCTACTTGGGAGGCTGAGGCAGGAGAATGGCGTAAACCCAGGAGGCGGAGCTTGCAGTGAGCTGAGATCCGGCCACTGCACTCCAGCCTGGGTGACAGAGCGAGACTCCGTCTCAAAAAAAAAAAAAAAGAAATCAGGAACATGGAGTCCCCTGTTTCAAGTTCACCATTGGCGTCCCCATGGCTGTGTCAGGGGGCAGGACTGGAAGTGCCACAGCAGCCCTGACTTGGGGGGACAATGGTAAGGCACATCAGGTGCTTGGGGTGCAGATTTTAGGAAGCATTTGCATGACAACAAGAGGCATCCCTGGGTCTGAGTGTATGTTTGTTGTGAGTCTGTGAGTGGGTTTATGTGTGCATGTGCCCCGTATATCTGTGTCTGTGCATCTGTTTTTAGTTTTTTGAGATGGAGTTTCACTCTTGTCACCCAGGCTGGAGTGCAATGGTGTGATCTCCGCTCACTGCAACCTCCGCCTCCTGGGTTCAAGCAATTCTGCCTCAGCCTCCAGGGTAGCTGAGATTACAAGTGCCCGCCACCACTCCTGGCTAATTTTTTTTTTTTTTTTTTTTTTTAAAGTAGAGACGGGTGTTTCACCATGTTGGCCAGGCTGGTTTTGAATTCTTGACCTCAGGTGATCCACCCGCCTCGGCCTCCCAAAGTGCTGTGATTACAGGCGGGAGCCACCGCACCCGGCCTGTGCATCTGTTTTTGGATTCATGTCTTTCTGGAGTGTCTGTGTGTGCCCTCCTGTAACTGCCCCATGGTTTCTTCCGCTGTCCAGATAGAGCCAATTTATCAAGACAGGAACTGCAATATATAAGGAGTTTAATATACATAGAGCCGACTAAGGAGACCAGAGTTTTATTATTACTCAAATCAGCCTCTCCAAAAATTCAGAGGCTAGAGTTTTTCAGGGATAGTTTGGTGGGTTGGTGGTGGGGGGCGGGGGGCGGCAAGGGAATGGGAGCTGCTGATTGGTTGGGGATACATTCCTACGGGTGTGGAAAATGGTCCTCTTGCATTGAGTTCACTTCCGGGTAGGGACACGGAGGAGTTGCTGGTCTGAGTGGAATAATCCGACAGGAATGCGAAAGCCTGGTCAGGCACGGTGGCTCACACCTGTAATCCCAGTACTTTGGGAGGCTGAGGTAGATGGATCACCTGAGGTCAGGAGTTTGAGACCAGCCTGGCCAGCATGGTAAAAACCTGTCTCTAAGGCCCTTTTTTTTTTTTTTTTTTTAAGTAGATACGGGCATTTCCCCATGTTGGTCAGGCTGGTTTCAACCTTCTGACCTAAAGGGATCTGCCTGCCTCAGCCTCCCAAAGTACTGGGACTACAGGCATGAGCCACCACGCCTGGCCCTCTCTTATAATTTTTGCAAAGGCGGTTTCACTCTTCCCCTCCCCTCTTCCTTTGCCCAGGTTTCCTTACCTACCAGAATCTTTGGAGTGAGTGTGTGTGTGTGTGTGTGTGTGTGTGTGTGTTTAAGATCTTGAACTGCAGGCCCTTGCACTATTTGCAGAACAAAGATTGAGGGTGAGGGAGAGGGCTGGGCTACAGCTGCCGCCACCAGTACTGCAGCCCCACAGCCCTGGGGGGCTAGTCCTCTGCTGATGTCCTGCCTTCTGGCTGCATGAATATTTCATTTGCTGGGACTTTGGGCTGGCCTAGCACCAGTCAGCTTGGTTGCTCCTTCTTCCTGAGAGGAGCTGCCCCCCTCTGTGCCTGGCAGTGACTTCCTAGGTAGGTCAATGTCTGGGAGAGGGTCCTGGGAGTAGGGGGTTGGGGCTGGCGGCTGCAGGCCTTTCCTTGACTAAAGAGCCGTGGCTGAGTGTGTGGAGAGGAGTGGAGGAAATTCACAAGAAGTGTGGAGATGTGGCATCATCTCAGAATGAAAGGCATGCCTTAAATGAAGCTGGGGGGTTTTTTTGTTTGTTTGTTTGTTTTTTAGATGGAGCATCGCTCTATCACCCAGGCTGGAGTGCAGTGGCGCGATCTCAGCTCACTGCAACCTCTACTTCCCGGGTTCAAGCAATTCTCCTATCTTAGCCTCCTGAGTAACTGGGACTACAGATGCATGTCACCATGCCCAGCTAATTTTTGTATTTTTAGTAGAGATGGGGTTTTACTATCTTGGCTGGGCTGGTCTCGAACTCCTGACCTCAGGCGATCTGCCCACCTTGGCCTCCCAAAGTGCTGGGGTTACAAGCGTGAGCCACCAAGCCCAGTCAAAGTTGGCTTTATGAAACCTCACCACATTGCTTTGGTTCCTGACCAGCCCTGACCTCAACTCTGGAATTAGCACCTGGGAACACTGCCCAAGCTGGGCACACCTCCTCCTGCCCTCCCCTGGTCTGTTTCTGCGGCCCCTGCCTCCCTGATTTCACAAGGGGAGCAGCTTCAGGGAAGAAGGGGATTTGGGCCTATAAAAGTTGACTGCCAGGCCGGGCGCGGTGGCTCAAGCCTGTAATCCCAGCACTTTGGGAGGCCGAGACGGGCGGATCACGAGGTCAGGAGATCAAGACCATCCTGGCTAACACGGTGAAACCCCGTCTCTACTAAAAAATACAAAAAACTAGCCGGGCGAGGTGGCGGGCGCCTGTAGTCCCAGCTACTCCGGAGGCTGAGAC
Organism: Chlorocebus sabaeus; assembly: GCF_047675955.1. Taxonomy (NCBI): domain Eukaryota; kingdom Metazoa; phylum Chordata; class Mammalia; order Primates; family Cercopithecidae; genus Chlorocebus; species Chlorocebus sabaeus. The sequence continues at coordinate 9,804,605 of NC_132931.1, read as the reverse complement.
ACGAGAATGGCGTAAACCCGGGAGGCGGAGCTTGCAGTGAGCTGAGATCACGCCACTGCACTCCAGCCTGGGCTACAGAGCGAGACTCCGTCTCAAAAAAAAAAAAAAAAAAAAAAAAAGTTGACTGCCACCAGATGTGGTGGCTCACACCTATAATCCCAGGACTTTGGGAGGTCGAGGCAGGCAGGTTACTTGAGGCCAGAAGTTCGAGACCAGGCTGGCCAACATGGTGAAACCCTGTCTGTACTAAACATACAAAAATTAGCCGGATGTGGTGGCGGGCGCCTGTAGTCCCAGCTACTCCGGAGGCTGAGGTGGGAGGATTGTTTGAACCAGGGAGGTGGAGGTTGCAGTGAGCTGACATCATACCACTGCACTTCAGCCTGGTTGACAGAGCGAAACTCCATCTTAAAAAAAAAAAAAAGAAAAAAAAGCTGGCTGCAAACAAACTTCTCCAGCTGCCTGGAACTCTCTATTCAACCAGTCTCGGAATCCCAGGCCACCTCTCCATCCCAATATTCCCCCCATCTCCCTTTGCATTCCCTTCTCCTGGCTCATAGGGATAGACTCTGCCTTGGTTTCCCCACTCAGCCTGCTAATTTTCCCAAAACGTGCTCCTCCCCTTGTGTGACTTGTTTCAAAAAATGGCACCGCCATCTGTGCTCGCTTTTCTCCATGTGATCCTCTGACTCTGGCTCTGTCTCTGCCCTGCTCTAGGCCTTGGCGGGAGGCTGGCCTCTGCGGGTCGATTACCCAGACTCCCTTGCTTTTGGCGTCCAGTTGGGTTCATCTAAGGGGAGGCATCACCAGGAGGAGCCAGATCCAGGAGAAGGGGAGGAGAGAGCGGTTAGGGATTTATTCCCCTGCTGAGTTCCTCTCCTGCCCCTCTTCTCTACCTCCTGTTCTTCTGGCCAGGTTCTGGCTTTCAGCCTCCTCCCTACAGCCTAGGAGTGGTAACGGCTTCCCAGTAATTTAAGTCCTCGGCCGCTTCTCTATGTCTTGTCTGTTCATTCTCATATCCCCATCTGCACCTGTGTACAGGGTCCCTTCATCAAGCTCTCATCAATGGGACTTTCGTACGGGGATGTCTATTTCATTCCAGATCCCTGACCCAAGAAACTTCCCTGCCCCAATTCCGGTCTTTAAGTCAGAGACCTGTGAGTCTGTGGGATTCTCCAGTTCCTCCCTTCGCCCTTTAGGTCTTCCATCTCCTGGGACTGTCCTTACTCTTTTTTTTTTTTTTTTTTTGAGATGGGAGTTTCACTCTTTCTCCCAGACTGGAATGCAGTGGCACGATCTCGGTTCACTGCAACCTCTGCCCGCTGGGTTCAAGCGATTCTCCTGCCTGAACCTCCCGAGTAGCTGGGATTACATGCACCCGCCACCACGCCTGGCTAATTTTTGTATTTTTAGTAGAGATGGGGTGTTGGGAATAAGCTCCCCCCAAATCTGGCCATAAACTGGCCCCAAAACTAGCCATAAACAAAATCTCTGCAGCACTGTGACATGTTCGTGATGGCCATAACGCTCACACTGGCAGGTTGTGGGTTTACCGGAATGAAGGCAAGGAACACCTGGCCCGCCCAGGGCGGAAAACCGCTTAAAGGCATTCTTAAGCCACAAACAATAGCATGAGCGATCTGTGCCTTAAGGACTTGCTCCTGCTGCAGTTAACTAGCCCAACCTATACCTTTAATTCGGCCCATCCCTTCGTTTCCCATAAGGGATACTTTTAGTTAATTTAACATCTATAGAAACAATTCTAATGACTGGCGTGCTGTTAATAAATACATGGGTAAATCTCCGTTCAGGGCTCCCAGCTCTGAAGGCTGTGAGACCCCTGATTTCCCACTTCACACCTCTATATTTCTGTGTGTCTGTCTTTAATTCCTCTAGCGCCACTGGGTTAGGGTCTCCCCAACAGAGCTGGTCTCGGCAACAGGGTTTCACCATGTTGGCCAGGCTGGTCTCGAACTCCTGACCTCAGGTGATCTGCCCACCTCAGCCTCCCAAACTGCTGAGATTACAGGTGTGAGCCACTGCACCCAGCCCTGTCTCCACTTCTGCAGCCTCAGAATGTCTGCCTGGGCCAGGCTTTGATACCAGACCACTGCCCTGTGTCCTCCCCTTCCCCAGTCACTCTCCCTCTGAACAGGCAATCTCTGCTCAGATAGCACTTGGTCAATGAACCTTTCCAAGACATCTGCATGTAAAACGGTGTCTCACCAGCCGGGGCAACATATGAGTATCTGTTTCTTTAAAAAATAAAATAAAATAGCCAGGTGCAGTGGCTCACACCTGTAATTCCAGCACTTTAGGAGGCTGAGACGGGTGGATCACGAGGTCAGGAGATCGAGACCATCCTGGCTAGCACGGTGAAACCATGTCTCTACTAAAAATACAAAAATTAGCCGGGCACAGTGGCAGGCGCCTGTAGTCCCAGCTACTTGGGAGGCTGAGGCAGGAGAATGGCGTGAACCCAGGAGGCGGAGCTTGCAGTGAGTGGAGATCACGCCACTGCACTCCAACCTGGGTGACAGAGCGAGACTCTGTCTCAAAAAAAATAAATAAATAAAATAAAAATGAGTTGGGCTTGGTGGTGTACAGCTGTAGTCCAAGCTACTCAGAGGCAGAGGCAGAGGCAGCAGGATCGCTTGATCCAGGAGGTTGAGGCTGCAGTGAGCCGTGATCATGCCACTGCACTCCAGCCTGGGTGACAAACTGAAACTTTGTTGTTTTTGTTGTTGTTGTTGTTGTTGTTGTTGCGACAAAGTCTTGCTTTGTTGCCCAGGCTGGAGTGCAGTGGCGCGATCTCAGCTCACTGAAAGCTCCGCCTCCTGGGTTCACGCCATTCTCCTGCCTCAGCCTCCTGAGTAGCAGGAACTACAGGCCCCTGCCACCACGCCTGGCTAATTTTTTATATTTTTAGTCGAGACGAGGTTTCACCATGTTAGCCAGGATGGTCTCGATCTCCTGACCTCGTGATCCGCCCACCTCAGCCTCCCAAAGTGCTGGCATTACAGGCATGAGCCACTGCACCCGGCTGACAAACTGAAACTTTGACTCTGAAAATAAAAAATAAAATAAATAAAACAGTGTCTCCCTGTCCAGCACTATTTTCCCCTCTTTCTTTTTTTAAAATTGTGGTAGCCTGGCCAACATGGTGAAATCCCGTATTACTGGAGGGAGAGTCACAAGCCAGGCACAAAAGGTGGGGAGGATGTGACTGACTCCATGGGATGAGTGAGATTTGGAATCAGACCCAGGACCTGAGTGAGATTTGCTGCTTTGTAGCCATGTGAACTTGGGAAAGTCTCCTGGGGCCTCAGTTTCTTCATCTGTAAAATGGGGCTAATAACACTTGTCTCTGAGGGTTGCTATGAGGTATATTGTTAGAAATCTTCTTGGTCGGGCATGGTGGCTCACGCCTGTAATTCCAGCACTTTCGGAGGCTGAGACAGGTGGATCACCTGAGGTCAAGAGTTCGAGGCCAGACTGGCCAACATGGTGAAATCCTGTCTCTACTAAAAATACAAAATGTAGCTGGGTCTGGTGGCATGTGCTTGCAATCCCAGCTACTCAGGAGGCTGAGTTACTAGGAGAACCATTTGAATCTGGGAGGCGGAGGTTGCAGTGAGCTGAGAGCATACCACTGCACTCCAGCTTGGGAGACAGAGGGAGACTCGATCTCAAAAAAAAAAAGAAATCTCATGGTTATAGCTCGGAGGGATTTAATGATATGTGTGGTGCCTTTTATCTGGAGAATGACAAAATCTGGGCTGGATGTGGGGTCTCATGCCTATAATCCCAGCACTTTGGGAGGCCAAGGCAGGAGGAATGCTTGAGTCCAGGAGTTCGATACCAGCCTGGGAAACATGGCAAAACCCCATCTCTATAAAAAATACAAAAATTAGCCAAGCATGATGGCAGGCACCTGTGGTCCCAGCTACTTGAGAGGCTGATGTGGGAGGATCACTTGAGCCCAGGAGGTTGAGGGTGCAGTGAGTTGAGATCACATCACTGCACTCCAGCCTGGGCGACAGAATGAGGCCTCGTCTCAAACAAAACAAAACAAAAAACAAAACCTGGTCCCTCTGCTGTCCCAATAGCTTAAATGCTCACTCTTTTCTGCTGGCCCAACCCATCAACATTCCCATGCCATCGGTCTCCTTTTTCTCTCCTCACTCCCTCCAGGACCTCCCTTGTGCCCCCTCCATGTCCAGCACTTTGCTGGATACAGATCATATTGGGGGATCCTTGTGGACCACGCAGCCTCCTTCTCTTCTCTTTGTGCCCCTCTGCCTGGCCCACCCAGATCTCTTCCTCGCCATCTCCCTCCCCTCCCCCAGCACATCTCCATCTCTCTGCAGAGCCTGGGAAATTGAGGAGTCCCTTGTGGCAGGGCTGACCTTGAAGCAGATCTTTAATAAAAAATGAGCAGAGGCGGCAGCCTCCCCTGCTCGCCCCTCCTCCCTCCCAGGCTGCTACTCTCTTCTCCGTTGCTCGTAAATCCACCATCAGGGCCATTGCTCTGGGGTAAGCATTGTCCTCATAAGGGTCTTTTAAAAGCTGCGCATTCTTGAGACGTGGGGATGTGAAGGAACAAAGCTTTTGTGGAGATCTGGGGATGTGATGTAGAAGGGAAGGGGGCTACACTTTGAGGCTGTGGCCTCTGCTGCTTCTGCCTAGAGTTTCACACGGGCCCCCCTGCCCTGGGACCCCCTCTCACCACTAAGCTGTTACATGGTCCTAATGGTCCAGCCCCCATCCCAGCCTGAGGTCATCCTCGCCTGGGAAGGGATGACTCTCAGCAGCAGCCTATGCCTCACCCACTTGGAGGGGCTTCATATCAAGTCTCCTGCAGATCCAGGTCCGCTCTCAGCCTGAGCCCAAGAGTGACAGTGACACACATCTTCGAAAACTGCAATAATCTGGCCGAGCGCGGTGGCTCACACCTGTAATTCCAGCACTTTGGGAGGCTGAGGTGGGAGGACCACTTGAGCCCAGGAGTTCAAGACCAGCCTGGGTGACATAGTAAGACCCTGTCTCTACTCAAACAAAACAAAACAAAAAAACTTAGCTGAGTGCTGTGCACACACTTGCAATTCAAACTACTTGAAAGGCTGGGGCAGGAGGATCTCTTGAGGCCAGGAGTTCAATGCTGCTGTGAGCTATGATCACACCACTGCACTCCAACCAGGGTGACAGAGTAAGACCCTGTCTCTAAAAATAAACAAATAAGGCTGGGTGCGGTGGCTTATGCCTGTAATCCCAGCACCTTGGGAGGTCGAGGTGGGCTGATCATTTGAGGTCAGGAGTTTGGGACCAGCCTGGCGAACATGGCAAAACCCCATCTCTACTAAAAATACAACTATTAGCCTGGCGTGGTGGGCATGTGCCTAGAATCCCAGCTACTCAGGAGGCTGAGGCAGGAGAATCACACTTGAACCCGGGAGGCAGAGTTTGCAGTGAGCTGAGATCAGGCCACTGCACTCCAGCCTGGGCTAAAAATGAGACCCTGTCTCAAAAATGAATAAATAAATAATAAAAATAAAATTTAAAAATGAAAACTGCTGTATTCCAGTGATTGTACTTCCTCCTGATTAACTCTAATCCCACAATGAGCCTGCGAGCAAAGGACCAGTGTCCTATCTTACAGATGAGAACATTGAGGATCAGTGCGGTTCAGAGCTTGGCCACAGCCATTCAGTTCCTAAGCATCTGGGCAATGATTTGAGCCAGGATCTGTCTGACCCAAAGCCAGGCCTGCCCCTAGGCCAGTGGCCTTGGGGTTGTGCCCCATCTCATCTCTCTTCCCTGGGTGTGCGGCCCAGGTCCCTGCCCTGAGTAGGGCACACAGCTCTTCCCCCTTCCTGATCCTGGAACCCACCCAGGCCCTTGAAGGCGGGCCGTGCTGGAAGGACAGACCTCTCAGAATCAGGCCGTCAATTTCCCAACTCCTCAGCACTTTCCTGTCTTCCCTTGGACCTCTTGGGACGCTAGAGCCTGAAACCCCCTGAGCTGTCCACACCGGTGCGTGTGTGACCCTGGCTGGCCCAGCTACCCTGCCCAGGCCCCTAGGCCTTGAATATGTCTTACAGGAGGTGCAGATGTGTGTATAATGCGTGTGCACAGATGAGTGTGTGCATGAGACAAGGGGGGGAGAAAACGAACGAATGAATAAATTCATGAATGCTTTTGCAAATGAATGAATGAATGAGGATGCATTCCAATGAATAAGTGAATGAGGCATTGAGTCAGTGAACTCTGCCTTCCAGGCAAGGCTGAGGCAGAGACAGAGACTTCATCCTCTCTGCGTTCTCCCTCCCTATGACCCCCACTGTGACCACCAAGTGTTCATGCTTCCCTTCCAGAATGGAGAGTTGTTAGCGGGACAAGAATGCCAATCTGGGGACTACATCTCCCAGCATTCCTTGTTGGTATGGAGATGGACCATATGACTAATTCTTACCCATGGAATGCAAGTAGATGTGACCACTTCCTGGAATAGTCCCTAGAAAGTAGATGTGCTCTCTCTGCTCTCTCCTCCCCCATTACATTGGCTGCTGGCACAATGCCCAGGATTCCAAGGCCCTGGGTTGGGTGGGGAGCCACAACACAGAAGGAGCCTGGGTCCCTGAATCACCATATGGAGGAGAGCTGCCTGCTGACCACAAATATCAACTTAGGATTGTCACTTTGGGAGGCTGAGGCAGGAGGATTGCTTGAGGCCAGGAGTTCAAGACCAGTCTAAGCAACACAGTAAGACTCTGCCTCTATTTCTCTAAAATTAAATAAAAAATTAAAACAAAAACCAAAAACAAAACCTTAGGACTACCAGAGAATGAGAAATAATAAGTAGCGAGAAGCCCCTGAAATGCTGTGGTATAATTATTACAGCAGTATTGCCTGAACACACTAGCACAAGCAAATTATTTGTCATCAAGCTATTTAGGCAGAGGTCCCCTGTAGGCTTGAGCCAAGGAATCTGGCTGGACGAGTGGCTCACACCTGTAATCTTAGCACTTTGGGAGGCTGAGGCAGGTGGATCACATAAGGTCAGGAGTTCGAGACCAGCCTGGCCAACCTGGTGAAACCCTGTCTCCACTAAAAATATAAAAATTAGCCAGGCGTGGTGGCAGGCACCTATAATCCCAGCTACTCAGGAGGCTGAGGCAGGAGAATCACTTGAACCCGGGAGGTGGAGGTTGCAGTGAGCCGAGATCGTGCCATTGCACGCCAGCCTGGGCAACAGAGCCAGACTTCATCTCAAATAATAATAACAATAATAACCATCACCATCATCTCCCAGGCAGGGACTTGGAGATCCTTGACAGGTATCTGTGACCACGGCCAGGCAGGACCTTCATCCTTTTCCTGCCAGCGGTAAGGACAGACAGCATCACCTCCCAGCTTTCTCTTTGCTTCTCATGATGCAGAAAGGAGCTAATATCCCTCTCGAGTTAGGGGAGGGATTCAGGTGTTGTGATTAAACATGATGGCAGACAAAACTCCTCTGTGGTGTCTAAAGTCAAGAGAGTAGTTATTTGCAGGAGATGCTGACCAAAGGGGGCACAAGGAAGGTTGAGAATGTTCTGTTTCTTGAGCTGGGTGCTGGATGCATGGCTATGTTCAAATTGTGAAAATGCACTGGGCTCTGTGTGTACGATGTCTATACTTTCTTTTCTTTTAGAGACAAAGTCTTGCTCTGTTGCCCAGGCTGGAGTGCAGTGGCGCCATTATAGTTCACTGCAGCCTCCTCGAACTCCTGGGCTTAAGCGATCTTCCTGCCTCAGCCTCCTGAGTAGCTGGGACTACAGGTGCACACCACCACGCCTGGTTCATTTTTAAAGTTTTTTTTTGTAGAGATGAGGTCCTGCTATGTTGTCCAGGCTGGTCTTGAACTCCTGGCCTCAAACGAGCCTCCTGCTTCAGCTTCCCAAATTGCTGGGATTACACGCATGGGCCACCATGCCCAGCCAGAGTTCTGTACTTTCTGCATGTATTGTACCTCAATAAAAGTTTTAAAAAATGCCCAGTTGCTGGGTGTGGTGGCTCACGCCTGTAATCCTAGCACTTTGGGAGGCCGAGGCGAGTGGATCACCTGAGGTCAAGAGTTTGAGACCAGCCTGGTCAACATGGTGAAACCCCATCTCTACTAAAAATACAAAAAATTAGCCAGGTGTGGTGGCGCGTGCCTGTAGTCCCAGCTACTCAGGAGGCTGAGGCAGGAGAATGGCGTAAACTCAGGAGGCAGAGGTTGCAATGAGCCGAGATCACACCACTGCACTCCAGCCTGGGTGACAGAGCAAGATTCCATCTGAAAAAAAAAAAAAAAATTGCCCAGCCAAGTAGAGGGAAAGTTAGGATGAGGAGAGAATGGGGTGATGTGGGCAGTGGTGGAGGGCAGAGGACAATGGTGGCCTGGGGTGCACCTCCTCTCTTTCTTTTTTTTTTTGAGAGACAGAGTCTCACTCTGTTGCCCAGGCTGGAGTACAATGGCATGATTTCAGCTCACTGCAACCTCCACCTCCCAGGTTCAAGCAATTCTCTTGCCTCAGTCTCCAGGGTAGCTGCGATTACAGGCATGCAGCACCACGCCCTGCTAATTTTTGTATTTTTAGTAGAGATGGAGTTTCACCATGTTGGCCAGGCTGACCTCATGATCTCGAACTCCTGACCTCATGATCCACCCACTCAGCCTCTCAAATTGCTGGATTACAGGCGTGAGCCACCACTCCTGGTCCCCTATCTCTTTCCTTGGCCATCACTACTCACCATAGTCTCTTCATTCCACCCTGGGGAACTGTGTCCAGGTCCACTGAACAGGTGCCCAGCCCAGGGACCCTCACCCCCAAGGATTGTGCAGTGAGCTCTCTCTTCCTGGAGGCTGGGAGCACTGCACCTGTGTCCCTGTGTTCCGACTGGAGGCAAGATGCCAGCAGAGACAGCAGCTGAGGCTACCTTGGACAATGTGACCCAGTTTCATCTCCTACATCTGTCTGCCAGGAGAACAGATTCAGTCACCTGAATTCACTGCACACATCCACACCCACATGCCAGACTCACGCACATCTACCATGTATTGTATATCGTATATACGTGCCACACACACAAAGCCACGCGTCCCCCACAGTTTTCTACACGCCCCCCTCACACCCCATGATATGCTCCATGCACTGGCTGTATCTACTCCTCCATGCCCGTATATCCACACCTCTTTCACTCCGTGAGAATCAAACTTCAGGCACACCCCACACCCACACAGCTCCTGACATGCACAACAACACAAACACTCCCATCTAACCAGCCTGGCCAACATGGGGAAACCCCATCTCTACTAAAAATACAAAACCAGCGGCTGGGCGCGGTGGCTCACGCCTGTAATCCCAGCACTTTGGGAGGCCGAGGCGGGCGGATCACGAGGTCAGGAGATCGAGACCATCCTGGCTAACATGGTGAAACCCCGTCTCTACTAAAAATACAAAAAAAAAAAATTAGCCGGGCGTGGTGGCGGGCGCCTGTAGTCCCAGCTACTGGGAGGCTGAGGCAGGAGAATAGCGTGAACCCGGGAGGCGGAGCTTGCAGTGAGCCGAGATCGCGCCACCGCACTCCAGCCTGGGAGACAAAGTGAGACTCCTTCTCAAAAAAAAAAAAAAAACAAAAAAAACAAAACCAGCCTGGCCAACATGGGGAAACCCCATCTCTACTAAAAATACAAAAATCAGCCAGGCGTGGAGCATGACTGTAATCACAGCTCCTTGGGAGGCTGAGGCAGGAGAATCGCTTAAACCCAGGAGGCGGAGGTTGCAGTGAGCCCAGATCGTGCCATTGCACTTCAGCCTGTGAGACACAGTGAGACTCTGTTTCAAAAACAAAAAAAAAACAAACACATGGGCACCCATGCCTAATATACCTACCAATGCACTGGAACCTGGCCCGCCAAACTATCCTCAAAAAACCCTGGCGTCCGAATTTTCGGGGAGATTGATTTGAGTCATAATTCTGTTTCCCACGTGGCATGGCTGGCCTCATGTCAATTACCCTCTTTCTTTATTACAATTGCTGTGGTCTCAGGGAATTGGTTTTATCTGTGCAGTGGGCAGGAAGAACCCATCGGGTAGCTACAACCCCCAGCCAGGCATGGTCCCAGAGTGAGCCCAGGGCAGCTATTGTCTTTATGGGATGGCCACCCTGTGCCAGGCACCTCCTGGGCATGGATGTGGGGTGGGGAAAGTTAGCAAGCTGAGGCTGAGAGTAGAAGACCTGGCCTGCAGAGGTGGCTGCCCGAAGGAAAAGTACACCCACACTGACTTGGAGCCCCAGCTACCCACAGACAGGAGGAGATGGACTGAAGTTTCCTTCATGAGGTCCCAGCCCGAGGCCCCATCTCTTCCACAAAGCCTTTCCTGACTGTCCAAGGGGCCCCAGACCCCAGAGAAGCCCAGGAAGCAGAAGTCTTTACTTTTTTTTTTTTTTTTTTTTTTTTTTTTTAGAGATAGGGTCTCGCTCTGTTACTTAGGCTGGAATGCAGTGGTACGATCATAGCTCACTGCAGCCTCAACCTCCTAGGCTCAAGTGATCCTTCTACATCAGCCTCCCTGGTAGCTGGGACCACAAGTGTGCTAATTTTTATTTTATTTTGTTTTATTGTATTGTATTTTATTTTTTAGTAGAGACGGGGGTCTCACTATGTTGCCCAGGCTGGTCTTGGACTCCTGAGCTCAAGCAATCCTTCTGTCTCAGCCTCCCAGAGTGCTGGGATGACAGGCGTGAGGCACTTCACCTGGCTGTAATTCATGTTTTGTTGTTTTGTTTTTGTTTTTTGTTTTGAGACAGAGTATTGCTCTGTCACCCAGGCTGCAGTGCAGTGGTGCGATCTCAGCTCACTGCAATGTCTGCCTCCCAGGTTCAAGTGATCCTCCTGCCTCAGCCTCCCAAGTAGCTGGAATTACAGGAGCCCATCACCATGCCTGGCTAATTTTTGTATTTTTAGTAGAGACAGGGTTTCGCCATGTTAGCCAGTCAGGTCTCAAACTCCTGACCTCAAATGATCCACCCACCTCTGCCTCCCAAAGTGCTAGGATGACAGGCGTGAGCCACCATGCCTGGCCTGTAGTTCATATTTTATGTCCACATTCTCACTCCACTCCTCCTGCAGGGTTATTTACTTTATCCCTTTCTTTAAGTCTACTCATATTTGTACTAAGCCGTGTTCTAGGCAGCACCGCCCAGGATGTGGTAGGCTCAATGTGTTGGTTTCAAGCATTTCGGATACCCATATTCGCATATGTGAATTATTCATTATCCACAAAATGAACGTGTCTAAGTCATATTGGCACCCCTTGCAGATGCCTGGCTTGGATCCCAGCACCAGGCCCTGCCCAGAGCTCCTGAGACAGTCTCACTCCCTCCCACAGCCAGGCTGATGACCACAGCCAGGTCAATGACCCTGCTCCTTTACCCAGGAGAAGCACTTTGGGGTAGGGTCTGCTGGGTCTTAGAGGATTCAGGTGCCGCCCCCCACCCCCACCCCCCATCACGTGCTGTGTGACCGCAGGCTAGGTCTTCTACTCTGAGCCTCAGCTTGCTAATTTCCCCCACCCCACATCCATGCCCAGTAGGCACCTGGCACAGGGTGGCCATCCAATAAAGACAGCAATAGCTGTCTTGGGCTCACTCTGGGACCATGCCTGGCTGGCTGGGGACTGTAGTTACTTGATGGGTTCTTCCTGCCCACTCCGCAGACAAAACCAATTCCCTGGGACCATAGCAAGACAATAAAGAAAGAGCGTAGGCCGGACACGGTGGCTCACAACTGTAATCCCAGCACTTTGGGAGGCCTAGGCGGGCGGATCGCCTGAGGTCAGGAGTTCAAGACCAGCCTGGCCAACATGGCAAAACCCCATTTCTACTAAAACAAAACAAAACAAAAATTAGCCAGGCATGGTGGCGGGTGCCTGTAATTCCAGCTACTCAGGAGGCTGAGGCAGGAGAATGGCCTGAACCCAGGAGGTGGAGGTTGCAGTGAGCTGAGATCGTGCCATTGCACTCCAACTTGGGAAACAACAGCGAAACTCCATCTCAAGAAAAAAAAGAGAAAGAGAAAGAGTGAAATTGACTTGAGGTTGGCCACGCCATGTAAGAGATGGAATTATTAGTCAAATCAATCTCCCCACAAATTTGGAGGCCAGGGTTTTTTGAGGATAGTTTGGGGGGCCAGGAAGTGCACATCAGGATGGGAACACATAGCCAGTTGTTGGGTCTGGATGAAGCAATCAGTCGTTGGAAATGCAAAAACCTGGCCAGGTGCAGTGGCTTATGTAGTTTGGGAGACTGAGGCGGGAGAATTGCTTGAGCCCAGGAGTTTTTGACCAGCCTGGACAACATAGCGAGACCCTACCTCTACAAAAATTAGCTGGGCATGGTGGCACACACCTGTGTTCCCAGCTACTCGGAGGCTGAAGTGGGAGGATCACTTGAACCCAGGAGGTCAAGGCTGCAGTGAGCCACGATTGTGCCACTGAACTACAGCCCAGGCAACAGAATGAGACCCTGTCTTTAAAAAAAAAAAAAAAAGGCAGCCGGGCGCGGTGGCTCAAGCCTGTAATCCCAGCACTTTGGGAGGCCGAGACAGGCGGATCAGGAGGTCAGGAGATCGAGACCATCCTGGCTAACACGGTGAAATCCCGTCTCTACTAAAAAAAAATACAAAAAAATAGCCAGGCGAGGTGGTGGGTGCCTGTAGTCCCAGCTACTCGGGAGGCTGAGGCAGGAGAACGGCGTAAACCCGGGAGGCGGAGCTTTCAGTGAGCTGAGATCCAGCCACTGCACTCCAGCCTGGGTGACAGAGCGAGACTCCGTCTCAAAAAAAAAAAAAAAAAAAAGGCAAGATGGGGGTTAGTTAGATCAGATCTCTTTCATTGTCATAATTTACTCACTGCGGTAATTTTTTGCAAAGGCAGTTTCAGGGCAGCCCCTCTCTGCCTCCCCCTGTGTAATGTGGGGTGAACAGTCTCCCTCAGAGGCTTCCCGGGACTCTGTGAGATGGCAGATGGAAGATTCCGGGTGACAAGATGCTCTGCACGCAGGCATTTCCCGGGTTTGCTCTAGGGTTTGCAGCGGGAGCTGAGAGGGTCCCACTGTGCCCCTCTTTCCTGAGCCAGACATTTCAGCCGAACTCAGCCCAGCCTGGGGTATATCTGCCATCAGTCACCACTGTCAAAGCTTACAGTACCCAGCCCCCGACATATACACAACCACACACATGCCACTGCCCTCCCCCAACACAGAATCAGGCCCCAGCCTGTGGAGGGAGCATTTTCAGTACCCCCAACCACGGCCCCAGCCAGGCGACCTCCCTCCAGGGCTGCAGCGGTGTTAACCTAATTCCGGGCCTGCGGTGGGCCTGGCACACTGGCGCCGGCTCACAGCTCACAGCCGGCTGGGAGAATACAAACCAGAAGGAGCCCGGGGCGGGGAGGGATTGGGGGAGCCAGGAGGACGTGGAGGAGTTATTTTTAGGCAGCAAGGTGGGGCTTGAGGTGGATCTGGTGGCTTAGGGAGGAGGGCGCTCCACACAGTGATGGGAGGCTCCAGTCAGAGGGACAGGATGGCGAGTGCGTGGCTTCTCCTTAGAGGTACAAGGCCAGCCTGGGGCTTCCAGGAAGGTGGGGAGGGGGCCAAGAACTGGAAAGGGGATTGCTGTGGCTTTCTGCCAGAGCTGTCCCTGCTGGGCCTGGGAGAGACACAAAGCACACGTGGGGGTTTTTGGGACAAAGAGGCCAGCGGTGGGGGGTGGGGGAGGCGGGTGGTGAAATGGCTCTAAAGTGGGCAGAAGGTTAGGCATGGTGGCTCACACTTGAAATCCCAACACTTTGGGAGGCCAAGGCAGGAGGATCACTTGAGACCAGGAGTTTAAGACCAGCCTGGGGAACACAGCAAGACCCTATCTTGACAAAAAAATAAAATATTTTGCTGGATATGGTGGCACATGCCTGCAATCTCAGCTACTTGGGAGGCTGAGGTGGGAGGATTGCTTGAGCCCAGGAGGTCGTGGCTGCAGTGAGCTATGACTACACCCCTGCACTCTAGCCTGGGAGGCAGAGCAAGACCCTATTTCAAAAAAAAAAAAAGTCAAATATAAAAATAGTGGGCAGCCCAGGCGCAGTGGGTCACGCCTGTAATCCCAGCACTTTGGGAGGCCAAGGAGGGCAGATCACGAGGTCAGGGATTTGAAACCAGCCTGACCAACATGTTGAAACCCTGTCTCTACTAAAAATAAAAAATTAGCCGGGCGTGGTGGTGGGCACCTGTAATCCCAGCTACTTGGGAGGCTGAGGCAGGAGAATCAGTTGAACCTGGGAGGTGGAGGTTGCAGTGAGCCGAGATCACACCACAGCACTCCAGCCTGGGCGACAGAGAGAGAGTCTGTCTCAAAATAAATAAATACAGTAAATACCAAGGTGTCTGTGGGCTGTGTTCCTTCTGGAGGCTTTCTCAGAGAGCTCTTTTCCTTCCCTTTTCCAGCTCCTAGAGGCTGGCTGCATCCCTCAGCTCACGGTTCCCTCCTATATCTTCAGGGCTAGCAGTGCAACATCCTCAAATCTCTCTCTCTCTCTCTCTCTCTCTCTCTGTCTCTCTCTCTCTCTGACACACTCTCTCTCTGTCTCTGTCTCTCTCTCTCTCTCTGGCCTGCATCCGGGGTCACATCTCCTTCTCTGACTCTGACCCTCCTGCCCCCTCATGGGAGAACCTTTATGATTACATCGGGCACACTGGGATTTGTAGGAGAAACTTCCCATCTCAGACTCCTTAAATGACCACACACGGTGGCTCGTGCCTGTGATCCCAACACTTTGGGATGCCGAAGCAGGAGGATTGCTTGAGCCTAGGAGTTCGAGACCAGCCCGAGTAACACAGTGAGACCCTGTCTCTACAAGACATTTTTTAAAAAATTAGCCAGGTGTGGTGGTGTGTGCCTGTAGTCCCAGCTACTCGGGAGGCTGAGGTGAGAGGACCACTTGAGGCCAGGAGTTCGAGGCTGCAGTGAGCTTTGATTGTACCGCTGCACTCCAGCCTGGTCAACAGATTGAGACCCTGTCTCTAGAAAACAAAGAAACAAACGAAACCAGGGTAATCATAAGGGATTGCTTCATTAAATGCCAAGACCCACACACAAGCCTGGGAGCCGTGTTAGAGCGCGGGGTTGACTTGATGACGTGCTTTTTATTTTTAAATTTTTTTTCTTTTCTTTTTTTTTTTTGAGACGGAGTCTTGCTCTGTCGCCCAGGTTGGAGTGCAGTGGCTGGATCTCAGCTCATTGCAAGCTCCACCTCCCGGCTTTACGCCATTCTCTTGCCTCAGCCTCCCGAGTAGCTGGGACTACAGGCGCCCGCCACCTCGCCCGGCTAGTTTTTTGTATTTTTTTTAGTAGAGACGGGATTTCACTGCATTAGCCAGGATGGTCTCGATCTCCTGATCATGTGATCCACCCGTCTCAGCCTCCCAAAGTGCTGGGATTACAGGCTTGAGCCACCATGCCCGGCCTTTATTTTTAAATTTTTAAAAAATATTTATTTATTTATTTATTTATTTATTTATTATTATTTGAGACAGAGTCTTGCTCTGTCGCCCAGGCTGGAGTGCAAAGGCGCAATCTCGGCTCACTGCAACCTCCATCTCCCGGGTTCAAGCGATTCTCCTGCCTCAGCCTCCTGAGTAGCTGGGATTACAGGTGCCCGCCACCACGCCCGGCTAATTTTTTTGTATTTTTAGTAGAGGCAGGGTTTCACCGTGTTAGCCAGGATGGTCTTGATTTCCTGACCTTGCGATCTGCCCACCTCGGCCTCCCAAAGTGCTGGGATTACAAGCATGAGCCACCGCACCTAGCCTACAGTGGCATTAAAATATTTACTTATTAGGCCCTTTGAGGTGGCTCATGCCTATAATCCTAGCACTTTGGGAGGCTGAGGAGGGTGGATCACCTGAGATCAGGAGTTCGAGGCCAACCTGGCCAACATGGTGAAACCCTATCTCTACTAAAAATACAAAAAATAGCCGGGAGTGGTGACGCATCCCTGTAACCCCAGTCACTCCAGAGGCCAAGGCAGGAGAATCGCTTGAACCCGGGAGGCAGTGGTTGCCGTGAGCCGAGATCGCACCACTGCACTCCAGCCTGCGCGACAGAGCAAGATCCCGTCTCAAATAAATAAATGAATCAACGAATAGAAGAAGGTCTTGAAGGAGGAACTTCTAGAATGGAGAAGGGAATTGCCTTTGGAAAGTGTATTGCGTGCAAGGTGCTCTCAACTTTTTACTCCATGTATTTAGTAGGAGGGCTTGAATTTTGTTCCTAAAAATTCATGTACTGAAGTCCTAAGCCCCAGTTTCTCAGAATATGGCCTTATTTGGAAAGAAGGCCTTTGCAGATGTCATTTGTTGAGATGACTTCTCCATGGATGGGGTGGGGTGGGGGAGGCGCCCAGGGGGCCCCAGGGGAGGGGCCGCAGACTGGCACTACCACTGAGTCAGTTGAGACGTTTCCTCATCTCACAACTATATCTGCTGTGCTGCCACACACCAGCCCCAGATCAGCCCACCTGGTCCTACCTCTCAGTGTCTTGTTCTGCCTGCCCCAGGGTGACCCCCTTAGGCTTTGCGAGGAAAGTTAAACAACTAGAAGACAATGAAGAGGAGGAAAAGAACTCATTTCTATCTGGCCAGCTCTGGCTGATGCAGGAAGTTTGCCACAAGTTGTGAGTCCGTGGGGGCCAGGGCGCAGGCAGTGGTGGGATGTGGGCAGCCTCAGCGAGTGAGGAAATTGAGGAATTCCATCTCAAGCCCTAGGAGATTAGGAAGTGGGATCCACATAGGCAAGCACCAGGAGACCCAGGCCCAGTTCCCTGCAGGCTAGAGCCTGCCAGCGCCTAGATGGGGATTTTTATTTTTATTTTTGAAAGAATCTTGCTCTGTCGCCAGGTCCAGTGCAGTGTCATGACCTTGGCTCACTGCAACCTCCACCTCTCAGGTTCAAGCGATTCTCCTGCCTCAGCCTCCTGAGTAGCTGGGACTACAGGCACGCACTACCATGCCTGGCTTATTTTTTATACTTTTAGTAGAGACAGGGTTTCACCCTGTTGGCCAGGATGGTCTTGATCTCTGGACCTCGTGATCTGCCCACCTTGGCCTCCCAAAGTGCTGGGATTATAGGCGTAGGCCCGGCCTCTGGATGGAGATGACTGCATCCATAGTGGCTGCAGAGCAGGCTCCAGCTCTCCCTCCTTGGCCCCAGCAGTTTCCTCTCACCCCGAGTTTGGAGTAATTAATCCCTATTCCCTGGGCATCTCAGGCAGGAATGTCCTGTCCCTGCTGTCCCCACAGGGCAGTGGAGCCAGGAGGGGGTCAAGGTTAACTGGTTAATGGAACTTTCCCTGCCAATTCATCTTGTGGGACACTGCCTTGCTCCTCTCTCTCGTTTTAAAATCTAAGACAGGATCTGGCTTTTTGGCCAGGCTGGAGTGCAGTGGTGTGATCATAATTCATTGCAGCCTCCATCTCCTGGGCTCAGGCTATCCTCCTGCCTCAGCCTCCCAAGTAGCTAGGTATATGGGTGACAAGCACCACCAACCCCGGCTAATTTTTACATTTTTTGTAGAGACATGGGAGGTGGGGGGGGGAGGGGAGCGGTCTCACTGTGTTGCCCAGGCTGGTCTTGAACTGGGCTAAAGGGATCTTCCTACCTTGGCCTCCCAAATCGCTGGGATTACAGGCGTGACCCACCGTGCTTGGCCTCTGCCTTGCTTCTCTTGGGCAAGGTTGACAGTGTCTGTACTTCCTGCACTGATACTGTGTCTCCGGTTTCCACCGCCCTCCTGGATCCACTCCCACCTCTCTTCTCGCTGTCTGAAGGCGGCTGTCCCTCCTGCCTAGAGGAGCGGAGACCAGACAGAGCCGGGAGCTGGATTTGGCTCTGGAATGCTAATACGCACTCCGCCGACCGTGACCTCGCGGGGCTGGAGCAGGGCTGGTGCAGCCTCAGCCTCTGGCTCCCTCTGCAGGCAGCAGGTGGGAACTGCAGGGGAGCTGTGGCCTGCGGGAGACCAGGTCCTCCTCGTGGAGGTCAGGGTTGTTCTAGGTTAAGCTGTTCATCCTGTCCGCGATCGCAGACGAGACTCGAGACTTGCTTTCCTTATAATTACCCAGCGTGGCTGGGTGGCCCCAGGACTTAACAGCAGCTTCTTTGCGGGATGGACTCTTCTGCTGTCTAATTACCTTCGCCCTGGGCGCCACCTGCTCCCACACTCTGTTCTTTAAAGACTGATTCTCCACCTGGTGGGTGGCTTGTGCCTGTAATCCCAGCACTTTGGGAGACCGATGTGGGAGGAATCCAGGAGTTGGAGACCAGCCTGAGGAACATAGAGAGACCCCGACTCTACACAAAAAAAAAAAAAAAAAAATTACAAAAACTAGCCAGATGTGGTGGCATATGCCCGTAGTCCCAGCTACTCAGGAGGCTGAGGCAGGAGGATCGCTTGGGCCTGGAAGGTGGAGGCTGCAGTGAGCTATGATTGTACCACCGCACTCTGACCTGGGAAACAGAGGGAGACCTGGTCTCCAAAACAAAACAAAGGCCGGGCGCGGTGGCTCACGCCTGTAATCCCAGCACTTTGGGAGGCCGAGGTGGGCGGATCGCCTGCAGGAGTTCAAGACCAGCCTGGCCAGTATGGTGAAACCTCGTTTCTCCTAAAAACACAAAAATTAGCCGGGCATGGTGGTGGGTGCTGGTAATCCCAGCTACTCGGGTGGCTAAGGCAGGAGAATTGCTCAAATCCGGGAGGAGGAGTGTAGAAAGTAAAATGTTTCCTCTTCGAAATTTCTCTTCTTGTTAAAGAATAAATCCTAAGTGTTAGAAATAATTTCTTTTAAAGACTAGCTTCCTTCAAACCTCCTTGCTTTGTGCTAATAACTCTTTGTTAAGCCCTATCCTATGTAGCTGTTAGATATAAGAGAATAAGTACGTTCTGTGTTCTTGTACTTTAACCAAGATATCTGTGCTGGCTGTGCTTCCTTATTTGGAAATGTTATTACTTTGGAAATGTTATTACTTTTCTTTTCTTTCTCTTTCTCTCTCTCTCTCTTTTCTTCTTTCTTTCAACAGAGTCTTGCTCTGTTGCCCAGGCTGGAGTGCAGTGGCACAATCTCAGCTCACTGCAACCTCTGTCTCCCAGGTTCAAGTGATTCTCCTGCCTCAGCCTCCCGAGTAGCTGGGACTACAGGTGCATGCCATCATTCCTGGCTTATATTTTGTGTTTTTTTTTTTTTTTTAGTAGAGATGGGGTTTCACCGTGTTAGCCAGGATGGTCTTGATCTCCTGACCTTGTGATCAGCCCACCTCAGCCTGACAAAGTGCTGGGATTACAGACGTGAGCCTCTGCGCCCACCAGGAAATGTTATTACTTTTCTAAGTCTTTTCATAAGCAACTTCCTCTTTTCTTCTGTTCTCCATTACTTTGAGCTATTTAGAAAAGTTTTAAGTTAGCCATTCAGGTTCAGTTAAATTGTAAGGTCTAGCTCCAGCCAATGGAGACAAGACACAGTAGCAAGGAAAAGCTGCATAAAGGATAAAAATTGCTTCCCTCCTTTATTCAGGTGTGCTCTCGCCATTGTTCCATCCGCAAGGAGCACCCTTTCTGCAGAAAGTAAAATTACCTTACTGAGAAAACTTCTTTTTCTAAATGCTGATTTTTCCTTGTGGTACTGGGGAACAAGCATTCTGTTTCTGAATAAACATTTTACTTATAACATGGAGGTTGTAGTGGGCCGAGATCACACCACTGCGCTCCAGCCTGGGTGACAGAGTGAGACTCCTTTTCAACAAAACAAAACCAAAAACAAAGACTGGTTCTTGGCTTCCCGTGGCAAAGGCCTTGGCCACCTCATTTTGGTCATTAACACCATACATGCAGCCACTAGTCTTTTGTTCCTCACCGAGGGGGACAGGAGTTCTGTGTGAGGAGGTGGCCCGAAGGATGGGAGGATGGATAATTGTAGCTTGGAAGCAGAGGCGTGGTGGGTTTAATCCACAGTGACAACTGCCTGATGGACTTCTGGGTGGCAGAAATGGGGCTGGGAGATGCTGTTTTTCCTCCATGTCACTGTCATCTCCCCTCCTACTCACCACCACCCCATCTCTGGTCTTCAGCGTCCGAGTGGTCCCTGCCTTCACATTGCTCCTACTTCATGTGCACCTGCAGCTCAGACATTTCTGGGAATCTGACTAGAAAATGCAGAATCTGGACTGGGTGCCGTGGCTCACGCCTGTAATCCCAGCACTTTGGGAGGCCGAGGCGGGAAGATCACTTGAGGTCAGGAGTTCGAGACCAGCTTGGCCGACATGGAGAAACTCCGTCTCTACTAAAAATACAAAAATTAGCTGGGTGTGGTGGTGGCGCGCATGTAGTCCCAGCTACTCGGGAGGCTGAGGCAGGACAATTGCTTGAACCTGGGACACAGAGGTTGCAGTGAGTCGAGATTGTACCACTGCACTCCAGCCTGGGCGACAGAGCAAGACTCCGTCTCAAAAAAAAAAAAAAAAAATTAAATTAAATTTTACAAAGCAGAATCTAGGTCCAGCAGCAGGCTCCAGGGTCAATGAGACTCCCCCACCAAACAGCCCTTGGTGGAGTGTGAGCAGCCTTGGCCGCTGTGTCACCATCCTGCTCAGCTCCTGGGACGCCCTGTTCCTGCCATCCACAAGCTCTTCGGCCTGTCTGCTCCGGCAGCTGCCTAAGACGCCCATCCCACCCTCCCTGCTGGTTGAAATCCTGCCCAGCCCGCAGAGCGAGAGCATATGCCATCTCCTCCTCCTCCTCTTCCCTCCTCCTAGAGATCTTGATAGGGGCAGTCCTCCTTGATGCTCTGCCAAGACATGAAGTAACTCTCCCTCCTCTGGAGTCCCACAGTACTTCCTCTGCATTTTTCTTGGGGATTCTCAGTACCTGACTCATCTATAAGCCCTGGAAGGCAGGGGTAGGCCTACAGGGTGAATAGCCCAGGGACAGCTGGTATCTCCAGGCCGCTTCATCATCCTCTGAAAGAATTTAGGATATTCTAGGTTCCAGGTCCTCCCTTTAGGATGCTAGAGCTGAACTTCTGAGATGGAGCCAGAAATGGGCCTCTTTTTTTTTTTTTTTTTTGACGGGTCTCGCTGTGTCTCCCAGGCTGGAGTGCAGTGGCGCAATCACAGCTCACAGCAACCTCGAGCTCCTGGGCTCAAGCAGTCCTCCCACCCCAGTGGGAGTATCCTGAGCACTCTCTGGGGGGTTCTTAAGGGGTAGCCCTTGGTTTATATGGAGAGGTAGTGACCACCCTCAACCAAGACACAACCTGACCTAGCTTGAGTCCCAGGTCCTGTCAGGGTTGTTGCAAGGATCCCATAAAATGGTAAATGTACCCCAAATACAGCCAGCATAGTGCTCTGCACACAGAACCACCAGGAGGAAACAGCGCTAAAGTACCACGCTCAGAGTCCTGCTCTCTACAGCAGTGAAAACCGAAACCACCGAGTTATCCACCCTCAAGGTTATCCAGCTGTGAAAAGAATGGCGGGGCACAGTGGCTCATGCCTGTAATCCCAGCACTTTGGGAGGCCGAGGCAGGAGGATTGATCAAGGCCGGGAGGACCGTCCTGGGAAACAGCAAGTCCCCCCGTTCCCCTGTCCCCAGTCTCTACAAAAAATGATAAAATTAGCCGGGTGTGGTGGCAGGCACCCATAGTCCCAGCTACTGGGGAGGCTGAGGTGGGATTATCGCTTGAGCCCAGGGGTTGGAGGCTGTGGTGAGCCATGATCACATGACTGCACTCCACCCTGGGCGACAGAGACCCTGTCTCTAAAGAAAAATTTAGAAAAGTGACAAGGGCAAAGACACAGTGAAAGGATGTAGGGGGGGCAGCTCCTCTCCAAAAATGGCCACCAAAGGGTCAGGTCTCCCGCAGCCACACCCTTGTGTGGTTCCTGCCCACGTCGGTGGGGGCCTTATGACTTGCTCTAACCTAGAGAATGCAGTACAAGCAAAGCTGGGCCAGTTCTCAGCCCAAGCCTTAGAGCCCGGCAGCTTCTGCTTTTGTCTATGGGAACCGAGTCATCAAGGAACCTGTAGACCTTGCTATAGAGGCCCCGTGAAGGAGAGGCCAGAGACCTCGGGGAACAGGCTAGCTGTCTGGGCATCTCCCAAACCCCAGCCTCGCGTGCTCCAATCCAGCCAAGCCTCCAGAGACTGCAGTGGGAGCTGTGGGCACAGAACCACCCAGCTGAGCACTGACAACCCCCAGGGTCAGGAGATATGAACAGAAATAGCCTAAAAGCCACCAGACTGGAGAGGGCTGGGATTGTTCAGTAGCAGATAACCTGAAGAGCAGGCTTCCTTCTCTCAACCTATGAAATACGCAAGAGAAGACAAATATTACCAGTGGTTCCTTTCCCGCTTTATTTTTTAGCTGCTTTTTGGGATTTACACAATGATCATGTATTACTTGTAGAAGAAAACAATGTGATCCTTTATGATAAAATCCATTTCAGCTTTAGCTTTTTTGTAAAAAAAAAAAAGCTGTTGTGGGCAGATGAACATCCAAGTACTGGGCACACCTCTAGCCCTCCCTCTTCCACTGAAGGCCATTGCCTGTTGCTAGAAAGTTCCTTCCCAGGTATGCAGCTTTCAGTTTCCACTTCAGAGGCCGCAGCGTCTGGGGAATGGACTGCCCCCAACACTAAAGGGAGTCAAATCTCTTTAATTCCCCACTCCTCAGTAAGACGAAGTCCCTTCTTTAGGCCACTGATGGAAAACCTGGAACCCCCTTTTGATGGCGGCACGATGTCCTCAGCCTTGACACAGCAGCTGGGGTTTGGGGTGTCCACGCACACCCCCACCCTGGTGTCCCCACAGCTCTGGCCATCGGCTGTCTCTGCCACTGAACATCAGGGTTCGGTCAGAAGATGAAATCCCAAGGGGGACAGAGGTCAGCAGGAAGCTCAAAGAGAAAGGTGCTGTTTGCTTAGCCAGAAAACGGCTGCTCGGCGTTCACCGCTGAACTATGACCCTGTGGAGGTGAACCACCCCTGAGAGGAATCAGGCCCGGGCGATGCAAGGGTTCCAACAGGAGGGACGGGAGGAACACGTACAGTGAATACTGTGTCCAATTCCACAGATTAACATTTTAGACTTTCTTGAAGCTACTGATGAAAGCATCACACTTCAGTCTAAGTTAAACATCATCTAGTTCTGATTAGTAATGAAGAGGTGGCAGACACTCTACAGTCAGCTCTCACAGGGAAGAAAGCACAGCACTGACAGAAGGGACCTTGAAAAATAAAATCAAGGACGGCTTTTATTGATGTGCCCATTGAGCCACCCACAATTTGGAAGGCATGATGATGTTAATACAGTAATCATCACCAAAGCAAATTAAAATACAAAGGTTATCTGCAACAGCTTTGCAGTGACATGATGCCTTTATAAATTAAGGAAACTGGCCGCCCGTCACGGCGGCTCACTTCAGGGTCTTCACGAAATCTTCCCCCTTCTTGATGGAGGCCTTCAGCTCGGGAATGGCATCTGAGATCATCTTCTCCTCAAAAGAGGAGACTTGGCCAATGCCCAGGTTCTTCTCGATGCCCTTTTTCTGAGGGACAGAGGGAGATGGGAACATGTTAAAATGAAGTTTCCAGGAAAGTGCTTGTTACAGAAACCCCGACCTGTCGCTTCATCAGCCCCGCCGAGGAGTCTGTCTACACCTGTGGGTTCTGGGTGCCTTGCTGGGGGCACCCTGCTGACAGGGTGGGTGGGACTGAGCTGCGGTCGGGAGTATGAGGCTCAGAGTCAGAGGGTGCCAGGCAGGGGTCCCAGCACTGTCATTGCCTGGAAAAGTACCCTGGACAATGACTGACCTTCCAAATGTGTTTCCTGAGCTATAAAACAAGCACCATCTACCTCGGTGCACACGAGGACAGTGCGACAAGCACCCGGACGCCAGGCACTCGATCATCAGGAACACTTCACCGTATTCTCCCCAACAGAGCCTGTTTCTGGGTTTGTGTCTCTCCCCGCAAGGTTGATAAAGGACTGAAAACATTGTCACAGTCACCTGAATCAGGTGTCACTAAGTAGGTAAATGTCTGACATTGGCAAAAACAACAGATGTCTCTGCCACCATCTCACCTCCAGAAAACTGAGCAGTTTGTCTGGCAACAGCCTCAGTCCTCACCTCAACTCAATCCCCTCCTACTGCCTCCCCTGGCTCGAGGGCCTATGAGAGCCGGGTGCGTCTCACCTGCAGGCCCCGCCACACCACACACCTGCACCGACACGGGGACAGAACTGCACTGTCGAGTGCCTGTCTCTCACCAAGGCCTGGGACCACAGCTGAAGGATCTTTCCACATTGGAGCATCTCTGAGAAAGGCCCCGGGGTGGCCCAAAGAGTCATGATACTTTCTGGTCACATGACGAAGGCAACCACACATCTGCCTGATTTCTGCCCACAGGTGAGAAATGGAAACTCGGCTTGAGGGCGTATGAGTGAGACCTAAGGGTTTCTGTTTGCTGAAGACTCAGGCTGTCTGGACAGGACACACTCTGGAAGAGGAATTGGGCCTAGCAGCCCCCGCAGTCAGAACAAGACTAACAAGGAGCAACAGGGAGGTGTTCAGGCAGGGTGGGGAGGCCTCCCTGGGCTGCCTGGAGATGGAGTGTCTCATCAGTCAACATTCCTGTAGCTGCTGGGCACCCGCTGTCAAACTGCGGGGAAGGAGACCCTCTTGCTGGGAGGTTCGCCCTTCACAGTCCATGATCCTCCCAGTTCTTCTTTCTCAGGTGTGCGTCCACCCTCGAAAACCCCAACGCTTGCCAGGCAGGGACATGAGGTTACTGCACAAAGGGCTGGGGAGAGCTCCTGAGGCTTAAGCAGAGGGAACGCTCCTTCTTCCACAGTCAGAAGGACCCATGCCTGGATACGTACCCCAAGCAGCAGGGGCGTGGAGAAGTAGGTACATTCCGTTTCCTGTGACTTAACGAAGGAACATTCCACAACACCTTCCTTTCCATTCATTGCATCCACAAGGGAGAAGACGAAGCGGGCGCCCGCATACGCCATGGAGAGGGTGGCAGAGCCTAGGGGGGCACAGGCAGGTCAGCCAGGCTGGCGCCACACCGTGATGCCCAGGTGAGTCGTCCCGCCAGCCAAGAAACCTGCACACCTTCCAGCCTGACAGTCGGGAATTTCAGTCAGCACCCCTAATTTCTTTTTACTTATACATGAATGGTGTGGAATTGGCTCTGCCATCCTCAAAAATGACTCTTAACCCCACAAAGCAGGCCGAGCTGCCCCCTCACACAGGGATTTTCCACCAGGCAACTGCAAGTCAACACTGAAAAGGACCATCCGTGCCCAGGGACAAGCAGCATTTCTCCCCAACCCCGAGCTCTTGCAGGGCCTCACTGGCACCCAGCCCCGGGGCTGCCTAAGACTCTACCTGCTCCGGCTTTAGCCTTGACCACCTCCGTGCCGGCCTCCTGGATCCGCCCAGTGAGCGCCGTCAGCTGGTCCTGGGGAAAGTCCACCTTGGGGGTGCACTGCAAGCCAAGCGTGGGGTCAGTGAGTGGCTTCCAGCCCACGACTCCAGACCCACCGCCTCCCGCTCCCACTACTCCCGACCTCTCCTCTCCCTCCCATCACCAAGGCGTGGGAAAGGTTTTCTGTAAAGAAGAAAAAGAAAACCTTTATAGAAAAATGACACACTACTCTGGGCACACTGCCTGTGGGGTAGCCCTGCTCCACAAGGAGCAGCAAAAAAATAATAATAAACACATTAAAAAAACAAGACAAAGTCAAATCAACTCTGTTGGGAAGTGTGGTGAGTCCCCTACTCATTTGTTTTTTGAGGCCAGGGTCTTGCTCTGTCGCCCAGGCTTGAGTGGTGCAGTGGTACATCATAGCTCACTGCAGCCTCAAGCAATCCTCCCGCTTCGGCCTCCCAAATGCTGGGATCACAAGTATGAGCCACTGTGTCCAGCCCTGGACTCATTTTTGAAAAAAGCACCTCGCCCGCTCCGGCCTAACCAGTAACCCAGTGAGGTTCCCAACAGTGGTTCTCCTTGCGTGCTGGAGCCGGCGGGGCCCTGAGCAGCTTCTGCTCCAGGACTGACACCACCCTGCAGCAGAAGGGCGGGGCTGCCTACAACAGGAGCCATTCTAAAACCCTCCGCACGGTCGGGTCTTCTCCAGTCTGCCCGGACCGCCTCAGAGCAGGGCCTGGTAAAGGGGTTCCTGACCTTGAAGCCCCTCACAAGGTCACATGCGTATACCTGAGAGATCAGGGGGATGATGGTCTTTCCGGCATGGCCACCAATGACAGGGACGTTGACTCGAGCTGGATCCAAACCCTGGTGAACAAAGTGTGAAGCTGGATGAGTTAACAAGCTCTTTCAGTATGAAACATGTCACAGCCATCCACAGCCGCGACACTGGAAAAGCCCCGAGAACTCAGCGTGGAACAGTGAGCTGGGAGGAGGCCCTGTCCAGCCCCTGCTGCACTTGGATCTCCTGCCATGGTGCCCCCAAAAGGCTAAGCATGAGCGCCAGCAGGCGCCGTGAGGGCTCGCCGCCATCTGGCAAGGCCACCGCAGGTCCTTCCTTCACAGTGAGCATTTGTGCCCACTGGGGATGGGCACAGGAGGATGCTGCCCCCTGCAGAGGCCCCCCCGCCGGGCCTGGCATCCTCTTTCCCAGAGCCGGCTCCACTCCCCAGGCACAAACCCAGACTCCTCCCCACACAGAACAATCCAAATTCCCTTTTCTTCAGGCCCCATGGAGCAAAATTCAAACCCATTCCAGGGCACCCAGGAGTGAGAAGTCTGGCACCTCAAACAGTGATCAGGACAGAAAGAACAAACTGACTCTATGGGTCCAAACACCACAGTTTGAGGCTGCCTCATTTCGTAACCTGGAGGTACCACACCCCCAAGAATCTGTGAACCAGGTTTTTGTTTTGTTTTTTTAGACAGGTTCTCTTTTTAGACAGGTTCCTTTTAGATAGGTTCTCTATCTCCCAGGCTGGAGTGTAGTGGCACAATCTTGGCTGGCTGCAACCTCTGCCTCCTGGACTCAATCATCCTCCCACCTCAGCCTCTGAAGC
The DNA here is from genome assembly GCF_047675955.1 of Chlorocebus sabaeus. Taxonomy (NCBI): domain Eukaryota; kingdom Metazoa; phylum Chordata; class Mammalia; order Primates; family Cercopithecidae; genus Chlorocebus; species Chlorocebus sabaeus. The sequence goes on along the minus strand of NC_132931.1, from coordinate 9,777,415 downwards.
AGCACACATCTCCACACCCAACTTATGTTTTTTAAATGTTTTGTAGAGATGGGGTGTTGCCATGTTGCCCAGACTGGTCCTGAACTCCCAGGCTCAAGTCATCCTCCTGTGTTGGCTTCCCAAAGTGCTGGGATCCCAGGCATGCACCACTACACCCGGCTGAACCAAGTATTTCTTAAAACAGACAATAACCTGGTGGGAGTAATGGCAGGGAGGGAACAACCACCTGCTCCGATGGCCATGGCCACTCAAGAGCCCAGCCCTAGGTTGGGAAATGAGGCTGGCCTGGGAGAGAGAGGATCAGTCTCATGCACGGGCAAAGCAGGATCAGCTTCATGGAGCTGGGGACCGAAGACCTGAGAGGTTTAGCTTGGCTGTGTGTAAGCACACAGGTGTGGGCACTGTGCGGTCACCAGAGACACGGGGCTGAAGGGACACAGCCCTGCTTTCCAGAGGCCTGTCCTTGAATACAAGACTCCTAGAAATGGATGTTCCAATGGTGCGTGCTAAGACAGGGGACAGGGCAGCTCTGCAGCAAAGGGGAACGTGGCATTGGCCTGGGAGGTCCTGGAGTCATGTTGAAAGGGAATATGGCAGGTGAGAGGATGAGGGAGGAACCAGCCATCGGAAGTTTAAGGATTGATATGCATTCTTGATACGATACAGGAAATTTCCAGAAGGTCAGGCAGCCGGGGGTAATGACAGTCCACTTCACTGTTGGAGGCGGGGCCAGGGGATCTCACAAGGGCCAAGGTACCCTGTCCCCAACTCTTAACAGTGAAGCTTCAAGGCTGAGACAGGACTGCCCAACAGGACTTCCTGTGAGGACAGAGGAGCCATATGTGGCCACGGAGCATCTTAAATGTGGTTTGTGTGGAAGAGGGATACAATTTTAATGTTATTTAACCATAAATAGCCACATGTAGCTAGTGGCAGCTGTGGGGCAGGGCAGGACTAGGGCCTGGGGTATGCCCAGCCCTGAGAGCCCACGAGAATGAACTCTGTTGCCTCCAGGACGCCAGGAGCTGTGCCTCTGGAGGTGGGAGGTGGTGCCGTGCCTGGTGTGTCCAATTCCAGACTGTGGCAATCCCAGGGGAACTCTGTACGTACCTGTGCTCACCTGCTCACTCAAACTGTCTTTTTTTCTTTTTTTTTAAGAGACAGGGTTTTGCCCTGTCACCCAGGCCGGAGTGCAGTGGTGCAATCACAGCTCACTGCAGTCTCAAGTGGCCCTCCCACCTCAGCCTCCCAAAGTGCTGGGATGACAGGCGTGAGCCACCGTGCCTGGCTTAAACTGTCTCTCGGACTCAAGTCTCTCTCCCATTCCATGGAACTCCAAGGCCTGGGGCCATGCCTTTCGAACCTCTCTGATCCCCACACCTGTAACAGAGCCCCAGCACCAGGCCCTCAGGTACGTGCTGCCGTGTCTGCACCTCTAATTCCTCAGAAGCAGATGTGCCTGGCACTCAGGAGTAAAATGGAGGCCGAGGGTGCTGTCTATGCACTTCCCACCACGCCGCGCGCATAACCTCAAATCTGCCATCAGAACGAAAAGGGCTGAAGTTCAAGAGGAATCCTTTCTGGGGCCAAAGGAAGTGGTTCTGCAGGCTCCACAATGGAAACGAGTCGAAAGCAGGCTGTGCAAGGCACTGAGGACTCCAGGCCCGGCACTGGCACCAAATCAAGCCGACATCAAGCCACACCCAGCAGCTCAGTCTCAGTCCAGCAGCCCAAGGGGCCAGGCCCGGACTCTCCAGGGTAAGGTACCACAGGCAACCCAAAAAAGTCAGTGCCAGGGACCAGGGCCAACAACAATTCTGATACTTTGGGACTTCCGCCACTTTCCTCGGTTCTTCATGTTTGTTAATTTTCCCACCCTTTATCTAGTGGCCAGCAGGTAAATCCTCCTAGGACCAGTTTTCAGCAGCAAGGAGAAAGGGGAGGACTGGGGGCGCCCCGTCCAAGTCCAGCCACTGAGAAGCCCAGAGAAGGTTGTGAACCCACAGTGCTCTCGGCGAGAAGGAAGACAGCGAGAGCTGGGAGACAGACGCTGGCCAGAGTTGCCGCCGGTTGGGGCCAGGTACCCGGAACCCACAGGAAACACAGGGGCTGCTTCCACCAAGAGGGCGAACTCTCAACACACTGAAAACCCCCAAGTGACATGTGACCTGGGCAGGCCCTGGTGTCTTCCATGCCCGTAAAATGAGCACGGGTGGCGGGAGAAGTTCAGAAAGGTCACCTGAGCAACACTCACGCCGCCCTTACCTTCAGCTCTGCAACAAAGGTGTTGGCTCTGACGATGTCCAGGGTCGTCACGCCGAAGATCTTGCTGGGGTTGTACACTCCGTGCTTCTTGAAAACTTCTGCTGTGATGGGGATGGTGGAGTTAACCTAGGACATCCAAGAGACAGGCGTGGCTTGCCCTGGGTTCCAAGAGCAGGGCCAAGCCACAGAAGGAAAAGGGCTTTTTGTCAGACCTTCCCAAGGGTCTAACTAGTCCAAAGACGCCACATTAACCTGCCCTGTCTGATAACTGTGTACTGGCAAGCCACCCACCACAAAGGACACGCCACACCACGTGAACAAAGAAACCCTTAACTGTAGAGGATGCTTCTTCCCTTGGTGGGCCTTCAGCTATCAGCTGAAATGTGTGATGATGCCTTCACAGGTCACCTTCCGCGCGGCCGGGACTCACAGCTGCAGGGCCACTCCTGATGGGAGGGCGGCGCACAGTGGCTGTGTGCTCCAAGGAAGCAGGCCCACTGGCAGCTTGTTCCCTCTGTGCTACTACCCTGGCCAGGTCATCCTAACTCCCCAGGACCCAGTTTTTTCTTCTGTAAGTGGGAGAAATGACGACCTCATGAAGTCGTTGTAAAGACTAAATGACTTCATGCAGGGCGAGCGCTGAACACATCACCCGGCACGCCAGAAGATGACATAACAGCAAGGTTTATATCAGGCAATGGTTAGCTCACCAACACAGGGAACAGCAGCTCTCTACTTGTGACCCACCACCCTGAGGAGGGCGAGCTTCTGGGGAAGGCAGGACCCTCAGAGGCCAGGAGCACGAGCTCTGCATGCCTGCTGGCATCCACACCTCTCAGTGACATCACGGTCCCTGCCCCTTCACCTCAATTGATCCTCATCCTCAGACACCAGGACCCAGGCTCTGCTGGGAAGGAGCAGTAAGGGGGCTGCTGTTAAACGAGCAAAAGGCCCAGCAGGTCAAGCTGGGGAACCACGGCCGCCCTCAATGAGGGCGTGGCACTCAACGCTTCTGAGAGTAAGCAAAATCCAGTGAGTGGGCCCTGGGGGCTGTATGTGTCTACGACTGTGAGTGAAGGGATGGGGACGACAGGCCCAGGAATGGAAATCCTGAGGAGAATGCAGACAGTCCCACCTTATCCATGGTTTCACTTTCTGCTGTGTTAATTACCAGCAGTCAACTGAGGTCTGAACTTACTACATGGAAAATTTCAGAAATAAATAACTCATGGGTTTTAAATCGCCTGGGCACAGTGGCTCATGCCTGTGATCCCCACACTCTGGGAGGCCGAGGCGGGAGGATCACCTGAGGCTGGGAGTTTGAGACCAGCCTGGCCAACATGGTGAAACCCCGTCTCTACTAAAAATACAAAAATTAGCTGGGCATCGTGGTGGGCGCCTGTAACCCCAGCTACTCAGGAGGCTGAGGCAGGAGAATCGCTTGAACCCGGGAGGCAGAGGTTGCAGTGAGCCAAGGTCGCACCATTGCACTCCGACCTGGGCAACAGAGCCAAAAAAAAAAAAAGAAAAAAAAAAAACAACAAACCAAAAACAAACAAAAAAAACTGCATGCCATCCTGAGTAGCAGGATGAACTCTGGCTCCATCCCGCCCAGGACAGGGGTCAACCCTTTGCCCAGCATACTCATGCGTCTACACCACCTGTCCCTGAGTCACTTAGGAGCCATCTTGGTTATCGGAGCAGCTGTTGAGAGATCACAATGCTTGTGTTCCAGTTGCCTTCTTTTACTTTATAACGGCCCCAAAGCGCAAGAGTAGTGATGCTGGCGCTTTGGAGAAATCAGAGAAGTCATTAAGTACTTCCCTTAAGCGAGAAGGCAAAAGTTTCTGACTAAAACGAAAGAAACAACTTTTATTATAGTCTCTTGTAATGATTGTTTTACCATTAGTTGTTGTTAATCTCTTACTGTGCCTAGTTTATGAATTAACTTATCATAGGTGCGTATGCCTAGGAAAACACATAGTACACACAGGGCTCAGTACTTTCCACAATTTCAGGCACCTACTGGGCTCTTGGAACATACTGCCCCGGGTAAGTAGGAGCTACTGTGTCAAAAAGGGAATCAACGGGCCACCACAATCATGGCCGAAAGCAGCCTTGAGAATGGATTTCTCTTTAGTGAGGAAACTAAAGCAGATAGAGATGGGATCTGCCCAAAGCTCGCAGCTATGACAACGCTCTCAACGCTCGTTCAGTTCATGCCGGAAGGGGTCCTTAGGAAACGCACGGACGGGCCTCTGCTTAGTGCACCCGACCTCTCCATCTCAGCCCCTTCATCTGTGTACCCCCCCATCTCCCCAGCACATCAGCAGCCTCTGCTGCAAATCATGAGCTTTCCACGCACTGTCAGCGCCTAAGCGCCTGCCACAGCTGCAAGGGCCGGCCGCTGCCACACTCACCGGATTGGCAATGATGCAGATCATAGCTTCTGGGCAGTGCTGGGCACAGGCAGCAGCCAGGGTGGCCACAATCGTGGCATTGGTGTTAAACAGGTCGTCCCGGGTCATGCCTGGAAATGATCCAATATGAGATGTTAACAGAGAACACCACAAACTTCCAGACAGGCAGAATGTGCTGAGCGTCAGCTGTTACAGGAAATTTAGCCACTCAAGGTCCCCGTTTCAAGTCAGTCTCTCTTGCAGGGTAAACGATCCAGCACGATGAGTGCCAGAAGTGAGGTCTGTGTGGGTGGAGCGGGGAGGACAATATCTCAGAAGGACCATAGAGGTTTCATAAGAACCCCCGAGGTAGTGTGGGGCTGAGGAGAGGGAACGGCGTCTGTGCACAAAGGCACAGGGAAATGGCAAGACGACTTTGATCCTAGGCCAACAAAGAGATGTGACCTTTACCCCACAGGCAACGGGAGCTGGTGGCATTTTCCCTACGAAAAAGCAACCGGATTAAACCCATTTTTAACAGAAAATGGGTTTAATCCCCACATCTTCAAGTGGGGAGGTACCAGACAAGGCTTTCAAACACAAACCTGGTTTTCTGGGGACTCCGGCTGGAATAACTACCACATCACAGCCTTTTAGGCAGTCAGGCAGCTGTTCAGGTCCGAGGTAGCCTAGAACACACACCCCAAAAGAGAAATGTCACTGCTTCTGATTCAGAGAGGCCTGGAAAGTTCAGCCCTGGCCTTAATGCCAACTAATGGCCTCGAGAAAGGCTAGAAACCCCACCTGTAACGTGACTTTCTTCTGTTAACGACTACTGCCCTGCGAGCTGACAATCCCTGTGGCAGGAACCCTCCCCTTCTACCCTGCTTTCCCCAACCTCTCCTTGCCCAGGCCCCAGCTAGAATGGGTCAAGCCCTCCAGGTTTCCACAAAAGCAAACTGAGCCACTGCTTGTCTACATCCTACTCGTGAGCACTGTAAGTCACTCTTGGCCTCCAGTCAGAATGAGGAGCCGCTCGTTCCCCACCACCATCCTGATGAAAACTCCTTTTTTTTTTTTTTGAGATGGAGTCTTGCTCTGTCACCCAGGCTGGAGTGCAGTGGTACAATCTTGGCTCACTGCAACCTCCACACCTCCCGGCTTCATGTGATTCTCCTGTTTCAGCCTCCCAAGTAGCTGGGATTACAGGTGTGCACCACCACATTTGGTTTAATTTTTGTATTTTTAGTAGAGAAGGGGTTTCACCAGGTTGGCCAGGCTGGTTTTGAACTCCTGAACTCAAGTGATCCACCCACCTTGGCCTCCCAAAGTACTGGGATTACAGGTGTGAGCCACTGTGTCGGCCCAAACTCCTTGATCAGAAGGCAATGAAGGCCAGGAAAGGAAACGAGCTGTGCTGAAAGACTCTAAATATTACTATTTCATTTACTCCTATCATCTGAAGGAAAAAGTATGTTTTCAAAGATTTCAGGGAAATTTGCTAAAATATCCAAAATCTGCTTTGATCTTGGCTTTTTCCTTAATGCAGGAGCCTTCTTAACCCAAATATACAGCCCAAAAGAAAATGGGCAACCCGTTCAGAGAACTCTGGAAGGTGCATGAACATAAAATTTGCCAGGCAGCCTCCCCAGTTATTTACACCAACTTAAGACTTATGTAAACGCCATCAGACACAGTATCCTCATATGCTGTTGGAGGGGAAAGAAATCAGTAGAACCTTTCTAGAAAGCAATTTGAAGCTTTATAGTAAATGCTTTGAAATATTCATACCTACTAATTCTATGTTTAGAACTCTAAGACTTAAACAAGATGTAAAGACAAAGATACATACTGTAGCTTATATTAATATATTTGTATTTACAGAAGCAAACAGGAAACAGTCAATGGTCAACAGCAGAGCTATCATAAATGATAAATTACAGCTTTAAAAATAATTTTATCAAGAAGTTGGGCTGGGCACAGTTGCTCATGCCCGTAATTCCAGCACTTTGGGAGGCCGAGGTGGGTGGATCACTTGAGGTCAGGAGTTCTAGACCAGTTTGGCCAACATAGTGAAACCCCATCTCTACCAAAAACACAAAAAGTAGCCGGGCACGGTGGCACGTGCCTGTGGTCCCAGCTACTCGGGAGGCTGAGGTAGGAGAATCACTTGAACCCAGGATGGGGAGGTTGCAGTAAGCCAAGATTGTGCCACTGTATTCCATCTGGGAGACAGAGCAAGATAGTCTGTCTCAAAAAAAAAAAAAAAAAAGAATTTGGTGACATGCAAAAATGTTGATATATTGTGAAGTTTAAATAAACAGCATATATAAATATATATATTTATGGATGATATTATTTTTGAGACAGGGTCTCGCTCTCTCACCTAGGCTGAAGTGCAGTGGTGCAATCAGGGCTCACTGTAGCCTCAACCTCCTGGGCTCAAGTAATCCTCCTACCTTAGCCTCCCAAGTAGCTGGGATGACAGGTGCACACTATCACGCCCGGCTAGTTGTACTTTTTGTCGAGATAGGGGTCTCGCCATGTTGCCTGGACTGATCTTGAACTCCTGGACTCAAGTAATCCTCCTGACTTGGCCGCCCAAAGTGCTGGGATTACAGGCATAAGCCGCTGTACTGAGTCCACTGAATCATTTCCCGACAACATTTACTGAATATCCGACACTGCCTTCCACGGACGGGCAAGTTTCCCAAAGAGGCCGTGCTTTTTGAGAAGCTGGCAAGACAACGCTGGGCTGGAGGGAAGGCAGCCCGCAGCTGGGACCACCACCTTACTGTCCCCAAATCCTCACCACAGGTTGCTGACACTTCCCTCTTCCCCATCTTCATACAACTTTTCAAATCAGAAAAAGTAGAAAATGGGATGATTAGGGTACCTCACATTTCTAAAAGACACTGCTATTTCAATTTTTACAGACTCAAGTCCAACAGGGTGTAATCACTTGTAAAAGTTAAATTTAAAACAAACAGAGAAACCCCACGTCTCTAAACATTTAGTTTCATCTAAGAATCTTACTGAAAACTCAGATCCTGGCCTACTGGGGACAGGAGGCAAGTCTCCAGGGTCACGTGCCCAGTACCTTTCACAACGGCTTTGGTCTCGATGTGGCTCAGATCTGCGGCCACTCCGGGTGTGTGCACGATATCATAGAGTGTCAGGCGGCTCACCAAGGGGCTGTTCTTCAGGAGAAGTGAAAGCGGCTGCCCGATGCCTCCAGAGGCCCCTAGCACGGCTACTTTAGCATTGTTCTAAAAAAGAGGCACAGAGAAAGGACTCTTAGGACGAAATGAGCATGAAAAGGATTCACATGGTATCCTGTAAAAATATTGCACTCAGGCCTTTTTACTGCAGTTGCCAAAGCCAGATATAATCATTGTATCAGTCTCATTCTGGACGAATTCAGGACCTTCATTCCAAAGGTCCACTTTCAAATGGGGAGAATTTACATCTGTAGAGGCTGTGATACTCAGGGCACTTCAAAACCCTCCTGAAAGATGAGGAACAAGCTGGACTCCATCAGGCAGCTGGACTGGTAATAGCAGCCTTACCTCCAACCTGCAGCTTTACAAACTATGAACACACTGAGTGCCTAGCAACAGGCCTCCCGGTAACTGAGGCTGCAGGAAGATCCCTGCTGGCTCTGGAGGAGACAGGTAATGAGATGCATTAGGGGCAGAGAGGACACTGTCACAGAGGCCCCTTGTGCAGGAGGGCAGACAAGGGTGCGGCGATCAACTCCCTGCAGGGGTGGGGAATCAGGGAAGGTCCATCCAGGCAGCAAGCTTGTGGCTGGAGCCTCAGGCAGGATGAGTAGCGCCTAACAAGAGGGGGAAGGGATTATGTACATGGGGAAAGGCTCCAACCCTCCTAGGCGAGTCAGATCTGTCATCTTGGGCTCCAGTATCTCATACCGTTTCTCCAGCCTAGGTGTGTATCAGAGCCACCTGCTGAGCTAATGAAGCCCACCCAAGACTAGGCTCCTGGAAGCGGGATGGGGCTTAGGCCTTGGCATTTTTGCCATTTTCCCCAGATGATTTTGATATCAAACAGTTTGAGAATCACTGTTTCACACCAAGCTAATCAGAAGAACAGGCAGCAAAGTAGCAGCTGGCCCTGGGCATTTCAGCTTGGAACAGTTAGGAAAGTGATGGGGTGAAAGTGACCTGGCCCCACATCCGGCAATCGCTCCTGTTAGCCCTGCAATTGGCAATCGCTCCCGTTATTCAAAGGCACTCTTACCCTCACTCAAGGTCTGACCAAAATTCCAGCCACCCCCAGGGAGCTTGTTTCTGATCTAAAATCACAAATGAGAAGCAGAGCCGATTCCTGGCAGGCAGGCAGCTGCCAGTGGGGGAAAAGGCAAACCAAGTGGCAGACACAGGAACTCCCGGCACCGTGTGTGGTCATCTGAGGTCTGACAGCATCACTGCACAATCTTCTACAGTAGCTGAGGCCAGTTAATAACAGGCTTTGGTTATCAGAAACCAAAACAAAACAAACCAAAAATCCGAACCAAGACGCTTACATGGTGCGTTTCTGCTCCGGAAATTAAACTGTGGAAGCGCACACAACCCACATTTGAATTCAAACAGGTTTTTGAGTTTCAAGTTGGTGCTTTAAAGGTGAACCCCTGGCTGCCTGGAAATTTGAACCTGTCAGACCCGCTCAGAACCTGAGGTTGGGCAGCCTCATCCACTTCTGGATCTTCAACTCTCACTCCCACATCTTGTGTGAGTCTTAGGGACTCCCAAATCCCAGTTCTGCATTCCCAGCTCTGTTAGGCACTCCATGGGTTCCACAAACTCATTTGTCCATTGATCCTGCCCCCAACCTCCATCCCTGGTCCCAAATGGCACTCGTGTTCACTGAACGTAAACTTGTAGAACCATCTTCTGCCGCCTTCTTCTTAACAGAGACATCAAATCAGGGCATGAAGAACTTGGCAGCTCAACCTCCCTCCCGACCCACTCCTCCTCTTCATTCTATTCCATTATCTAACTTAGGTACTCAGCGACACCTCCAAAGCACCCTTCCCCAAAATCAAAGTTTTAATCATTTCACTCTCGCGCTCAAATATCTAGCTGGCATGGTGGTGTGCACCTGTAGTCCCAGCTACTCAGAAGGCTGAGGTGGGAGGATCACTTGAGCCCAGGAGCTGAGGCTACCATGAGCCATGCTGGTGCCACTGCACTCCAGCCTGGGCAACAGAGCAGGATTCCATCTCTTTAAAAAATATCTTCTGGGCTGGGTGCAGTGGCTCACGCCTGTAATCCCAGAACTTTGGGAGGCTGAGGTGAGTGGATCACCTGAGGTCAGGAGTTCGAGACCAGCCTGGCCAACACGGCAAAACCCCATCTCTACTAAAAATACAAAAATTAGCCGGGCATGGTGGTGCACGCCTGTAATCCCAGCTATTCAGGAGGCTGAGGCAGGAGAATTGCTTGAACCCAGGAGGCGGAGGTTGCAGTCAGCGGAGATTGCGCCACTGCACTCCAGCCTGGGCGACAGAGCAAGATTCTGCCTCAAAAAAAAAAAAAAAAAAAAAAAAAAATCTTCCAAAGCTTTCATGCCTCCAGCATTCAGCCAGGGCAGTGGTTTCACAGGGGAGTACCCAGGACAATCCCACCAGGGCAGAGGATGAAGATGCTGCAATGAGCTTTTTTTTTTTTTTTTTTTTTTTTTTTGAGACAGTCTCGCTCTGTCGCCCAGGCTGGAGTGCAGTGGAGTCATCTTGGCTCACTGCAAGCTCCGCCTCCCGGGTTCACGCCATTCTCCTGCCTCAGCCTCCGAGTAGCTGGGACTACAGGCGCTCGCCACCGTGCTCGGCTAATTTTTTGTATTTTTAGTAGAGACGGGGTTTCACCGTGTTAGCCAGGATGGTCTTGATCTCCTGACCTCGTGATCCGCCCACCTCGGCCTCCCAAAGTGCTGGGATTACAGGCATGAGCCACTGCGCCTGGCCATATCTTTTCTTTTTGAGATAGGGTCTCCCTCTGTCGCCCGGGCTGGAGTGCAGTGGTGCAATCTTGGCTCAGTGCAACCTCTGCCTTTTCGGTTCAAGCCATCCTCCCCACCTTAGCTGTAGCTGGGGCTACAGGTGTGCACCACCATGCCCGGCTAATTTTCGTTTTTTTTGTTTATAGAAATGAAGTTTTGCCACATTGCCCAGGCTGGTCTCAAACTTCTGAGCTCAAGTGATCCTCCCACCAGAGTCTCCAAAGTGCTGGGATTGCAGGTGTGAGCCACCAAACCCGGCCTGTCTCTATCTTTATCTAACAAAGTATTAATCTCTACCAAGAAATGGACTGACCTGCGCCCTCACTAGGGCACTTAAATGGATCAGTTCCACGTGTACATAAGGTGAATACAACATGGGGGAGGGAGGGGAAGAGGACTGTTTCACTGGTTTCTCTGCTTTCACTGTGTCAAGGTGATGTCACTGTTGTATATTACAGGACGTCATCAGCTTAAATTAATATTTACAAAATCAGGATCCTTAAGTAGTGTAATCTTTACCATGCTTTGCAATGAGATGAAAATCTTTGGTGGTCCGGAGGTTAGATCATGATCTGCTTGTCAAAGAGCTGTCTTCCAGACCCGCTGACCTTTGCTGGGTGGCAGAGTGGCTACCAACAGCACACTGCTTGGCAACTGTGTTGAAAACGGACATACAGTAACACCGTCTTTATCTGTACGTTTTAACACCTTATAATGTGCTATGCTTGTTTTAAAATTTTGACTTGAGTTTATATTGAAATGTATACATTAGTACATATATGTATCAGTAAATATATTGGAGCTATGTGCTTTCTACATTTTTACTGTTAAAGATACAGGATCCAGCTGGGCGCAGTGGGTCACACCTGTAATCCCAGCACTTTGGGAGGCTGAGGTGGACAGATCACCTGAGGTTGGGAGTTTGAGACCAGTGTGACCAACATGGAGAAACCCCTGTCTCTACTAAAAATACGAAATTAGCCAGGTGTGGTGGTGCATGCCTGTAATCCCAGCTACTCGGGAGGCTGAGGCAGGAGAATGGCTTGAACCCAGGAAGCGGAGGTGAGCGGAGATCGCGCCACTGCACTCCAGCCTGGGCAACAACAGCAGAACTCCGTCTCAAAAAAACAAAAAAACAAAAAAAAAAACAAGATCCAAAGTCTGGAGACCACTGCACCATGGGCTCGAGTCCATCTTTCTGCTTTCATCAGCTGCCCTCTCAACAATGTTGCTTGTATGACCAACAGGCATTTTAAAATGAACATATCTAAAACTCAGCTCCCAGCTGGGCGCGGTGGCTCACACCTGTAATCCCAGCACTTTGGGAGGCCGAGGTGAGTGGATCACTTGAGGTTAGGAGTTGGAGACCAACCTGGCCAACATGGTGAAACCCCATCTCTACTAAAAATACAAAAAAAATTAGTTGGGCACGGTGGCAGCACCTGTAATCCGAGCTACTGGGGAGGCTGAGGTGAGAGAAGCACTTCAGCTCAGAAAGCAGAGGCTACAATGAGCCAAGATCACGTCACTGTACTCCAGTCTGGGTGACAGAGCGAGACTGTGTCTCAATCAATCAATCAATCAATCAAACTGAGCTCCTGATGTCTTCTCCCTGCCTAAACCCACTCTCTTCCATAAGTCTTGCCTATCTATTTCAGCCCAACTCCAAGGCCCCAAACCTTGGTGTCATCCATGACCCCTTATCCAATCACAGATCAGCAAACCCTTCTGGTACCATCAACAAACACCCAGAATGCAACCGTTTCTTACCACCTGCACCTAGATGACCACAATGAACTCCTAATTCACCTTTTTCTCGCTTCTAAGACCATCTTGTTAATTGGAAGGAAGAGCAAGTCATTACGCAGCTGAAAACCCTCAAATGGTCACCCTATTTCTGAGAAAAAAACGAAAATTTTACAAGGCCTGTTCTGTTACCTCCACTGCTTTCTCTGAACTACCCTAGCCTCACGTTCTCAAACCTTAGAGGCATGCCCCATGCTTCTCCAAGGGCTCTCAGCTACGTCTTGAGACGTATCCCGTACCTGGAATACTCTTTCCATATGGTGTGATCTCTGCTTCCTTTGGACTTTTACTTAAACATCTCATCCTGGGTGAGGCCTACCCTGGCTGATGTAAAATTGCTACCCTTGGTTGGGAGTGGTGGCCCATGCCTGTAATCCTAGCATTTTGGGAGGCCAAGGAGGAGACCAGCCCGGCCAGAGGCAGGAGGATCACTTGAGCCCAGGAGTTAGTTGCAGTGAGCCGAGATGGCGCCCACTGCACTCCAGCCTAGAAGACAGAGTGAGACTCTGTCGGGACCATCCTGGCCAACATGGTGAAACCCCGTCCCAGGGTGTGGTGGCGCACGCCTGTAGTCCCAACTACTTGGGAGGCTGAGGTAGCAGAATCGCTTGAACCTGGGAGGCAGAGGTTACAGTGAGCTGAGATCATGCCACTGCATTCCAGTCTGGTGACAGAGACTCTGCCTCAAAAAATAAATAAATAAAATTGGTACCCTCTACCCTAACACAAGCACCCTACAATCCCCATTTTTCCTGTATGTTCATCACTACTTTAAGATACCTTATAGTGGGGCAATAAGTAAAACATCTAGTAATTTCCATGAGAGCAGGGACTTCTGTGTTTTGTTCACCGATGTATTTCCAGTACCTAGCTTAATAAATATGTCACATATCTGAAGGTCCTACCAAAACTCAACCTCTCCCGGGACATCACTCTTCCCTGTCCTACCTTTAGTCGGCTGCCCCTCCCCCACACCTCATCGCCTCCTGTTCTAAGCTCACTCATTCCCTAAGACCTTCATCGCCTCCACCTATCCTAAATTTACTCATTCCCTAAGACCTTCATCGCCTCCACCTGTCCTAAGTCTACTCCTTCCCTAAGACCTTCATTGCCTCCACCTGTCCTAAATTTACTCATTCCCTAAGACCTTCATCGCCTCCACCTGTCCTAAGTCTACTCATTCCCTAAGACCTTCATTGCTTCCACCTGTCCTAAATTTACTCATTCCCTAAGACCTTCATCGCTTCCACCTGTCCTAAGTCTACTCATTCCCTAAGACCTTCATTGCTTCCACCTGTCCTAAATTTACTCATTCCCTAAGACCTTCATCGCCTCCACCTGTCCTAAGTCTACTCATTCCCTAAGACCTTCATCGCCTCCACCTGTTCTGTCTACTCCTTCCCTAAGACCTTCATCGCCTCCACCTGTTCTGTCTACTCATTCCCTAAGACCTTCATCGTTTCCACCTGTCCTAAGTTTACTCATTTCTGTCCCATCTCAAGTGCCACCTCTCACTTAATTTGGTATCCCCTGCAGCACCCAGCATAGTTGTTGGCAAGCACAGGGACTTAATGGACTTATCTGTCTACAGCTGGGCCCCCACTTTACCACAGCTCAAAAGCATTTGGTACATTCAACTTACGATGGGGTTGCGTGTGGGAAGCCAATGCGAGTTGAAAATATACAAAGTTAAACTCGCCTTTTGACTTAGGATATTATCAGCTTGCGGTGGGTACGGGAAGCAGCCATCAATCCAGGAGCATTTGTATTTATTTTTCAAATGAACTGGATATACAGGAAACCGGAGGAGAGAACTTCAATGATAAATTTGGATTCCCCTTTAAAATTACCTCCCTCCTGGGTGTCGTAATTAAAAGGCAATGCGGGCACCTCCTGGGTTCTCAAACTTAGGTTTAATTAGATTCACTTGGTAAAAATGCGGAAACCCCGGTCTTACGCTTCTTCAATGATCCCAGGCCTCTGTTTTTTATTAGCTTTCCGGTGATTCTGACACACAGCAGAGTTTAAGAACCACCGTTCTAGAAGATGGCTAAAAATAGCCTAGGCTTAAGTGGTCGCTGGCCAAGTCAAGCACTGTGTTAAGACACCTGGCGGCAGGCTCAGTCCGCCCACAGCAGGAGAGATCCTCCAGAAAGGTTAAGAGGAAGCCGTCTTCAGGTCAAAAGCGCTGAATTCTAATCCTCTGGCCAGATGACTGTGTAACCCTGGCCCAGTTCTCTAGCCTCGGTTTGTCCATACTATGGAGTCAGAAATTATACGATTTCTTTTATTCACGCACAACTCACACGGATGCTGCAAGAAGGAGATTAGCTATATTAAAGCAATGAAAAACTGCAGGAAAAAACGTAAGTTTACTTTCAGATCCAGAGCCCTGGTTTCCTAACCTTGAAGGCGTGCAGGCCCTCTGCGGAATCTGGCAGACCTGGGGGGAGCCCTGCCAAATAAATGGACCGGCCCTGGAGCGGGACTACCTCGCCCCCTTCTCCTCGGCTTTCTCCCCCGCATCTCCAGGCCAGTGTCAGGGCCTGCCCCGGGCGCCACAATCTCCAGCCAGTGCCGGGCAGCCCTGCGGTCCAGGCTGGCCTGGAGAGGGTCAGAGCTGCTCGCGAACCGGGGACACACGTGGCCCGGGCCGGGTGGGGGTGTGCTCCGCCTGCAAGCCGCCCCTCGTCAGGCCTACCTGGGCCGAGGTGCTGAAGCTGCGGCGGAGAGCAGCGCTGGCAGGCCGGGCGAGGGCGGAAAGCATGGCTGGAGCGGGAGGGGCGCCGACGGGCAGACACAGTAGCTGCTGACAGGCAAGTGACTCCAACGACCTCCACGCTCCGCAGCGGTCCCGGCTCTGCTCCGTGGGGCCTCGCGAGAGTGACCGGACTTCCGGTTGCGCTCGCCTCCGGGATCTCGTGAGATCATGACCACTTCCGGGAGTCGGAAAGGAAGGTTCTGGGATGCCCCTGGCAACCCTGGTGTTTGGCTGGGTCATAGCGTGGCCGGTGGGGGACCTGTGGTCGGAGTGGGAGGGGCAGTCCGCACCCAAGAGGTAGAAGAGGACGGGCTTTAGGCTGGAAGCGCCTTAGAGGAGCCATTTTTTCAGGTGGGGTCCCAGGCAGAGAGGCTCGGACAGGGAACTTGGCCAGAGTCGCACAGCCCGGGAGGTGGAGTGAGTCCCAGACCCGAGACCCAAACCCATCCCTCCCGCCCCTGGAGAGCAGCGGGGGCTCTGAGCTCCGGAAAGGCACGGGCTGGGGAGGCTGAGAGTCCTTGGGCGGGGTGGGAGGAAGGGATCATCTCCTCATATCCGGGCCGTCGTCCCCCAAGTTGCAGAGACCCTTGGGTTCGTACAAAAATTTCATACAAAAAATACAAAAAATTAGCCGGGCGTCGTGGCGTACGCCTGTAATTTCAGTTACTTGGGAGACTGAGGCAGGAGAATCGCTTGAACCTGGGAGGCGGAGGCCAAGATTGCGCCAATGCACTCCAGCCTGGGCAACAAGAGCAAAACTCTGTCTTGGGGAAAAAAAAAAAAAAAAGTATCAATACCAGAGAGTTTATGGCGACTGCTGTACTCTCCTTCCTCTCTTCCACTTCTTTATTGAACTGTTAAGATATGCCAGCCTGGCTGGGGGCAGTGGCTCATGCCTATAATTCCAACATAGCAAGACCCAATCTCTATATTTCATTTTTAAAAGAAAAAAAATTTTCAAAAAAGATACACCAGCCCGATTTGGGAGCTGAGTGTTCTGCTGTGAACAGGATCTACACATTCTTTGCCTTTAGGGAGCTCAGTCTAGTGGGAGAGACAAGTAAATTGCAGGCAGCACAAATGAACAACAATAGAAGTGTGAAGTGCTGTAGGGATGCAGAGGAGGTTTGTTTAACCCAGGATTGGGATGGGGGTAGGCGCTGTGTGAGAGAGGACCTTCCAAAGCTGAGATGTGGCCCCATATAGTGGGTCATGCCTGTAATCCTAGCACTTTGGGAGGCTAAGGCGGGAGGATTGCTTGAGGCCAGAAGTGTGAGACTAACCTGGGCAACATAGTGAGACCCCCCATCTCTCTCTCTATATATGTATATATAATAGATTTTTTTTAATGTTAATTTTTATTTTTTTGAGACAGAGTCTTTGTCATCCAGGCTGGAGTGCAGTGGCACAATCTCTGCTCACTGCAACCTCTGCCTCCCAGGTTCAAGCAGTTCTCCTGCCTTATTCTCCTGAGTAGCTGGGATTAGCGCGCCATCACACCTGGCTAATTTTTTGTGTTTTTAGTACAGACAGGGTTTCACCATGTTGGTCAGACTGGTCTCGAACTCCTGACCTCATGGTCCACCCGTTTCAGCCTCCCAAAGAGCTGGGATTACAGGCGTGAGCCACCGCGCCCGGCCTTCTGTATATTTTTAAAATTAAAAAACAGAAACACCGCCAGGCAAGGTGGCTCATGCCTGTAATCCCAGCACTTTGGGAGGCTGAAATGGATTACTTGAGGCCAGGAGTTCAAGACTAGCCTGGCCAAAAATGGTGAAACCCCGTCTCTACTAAACATATAAAAATTAGCCCAGCATGGTGGTGCACACCTGTAGCCCCAACTACTCTGGAGGCTGAGGCAGGAGAATCACTTGAACCCCGGAGGTGGAGGTTGCACTGAGCCGAGATCACCCCACTGCACTCCAGCTTGGGTGACAGAGAAAGACTGTCTCAAAAAAAAAAAAAAAAAAAAAAGCCAGGTGCGGTGACTCACGCCTGTAATCCCAGCACTTTGGGAGGCCGAGGCGGGTGAATCACCTGAGGTCAGGAGTTTGAGACCAGTCTGGCCAACATGGCGAAACCCCATCTGTACTAAAAATACAAAAAGTAGCCGGGCATGGTGGCATGCGCCTGTAGTCCCAGCTACTTGGGAGACTGAGGCATGAGAATTGCTTGAACCGGGAGGTGGAGGTTGCTGTGAGCCGAGATTGTGCCATTGCACTGCAGCCTGGGTGACGAGCGAAATTCTGTCTCAGAAGTGCACACACACAAAGCAGATAAGCTGAGACATGCTGGAAGAATAGAGTAGGTGTTTTTCAATGGAACTTTTAACTCCAGAGGAGGGAGAGATCCTTTGCCTGGGAATCGGAATTGTCAAAGGAGGGGCGCTAGGACCTGGATATTTAACAATGGGAAATGTTCAGACAGGAAAGGAGGAGAAAAAAGGCCAAATAAAAACCTGGAGGGGGAAAAAAATAAGCATAGGCCAGTTTTCAGGGGACAGTAAATAGATCATTTATTTTGGAATGGGGACATTAGGACAAGCAGTGTCCCTTATCACTGACTGCATACTCTGGTAATTATTTACTCCTCTGTAAATTAGAACTAAGAGCACCTCGGAGCCTGGTACTCTTTCATCTTTGTGTCTTTTTTTTGTCCAGCATGTGACTGGGCTGAGAGTGGACCTCAGTGAATTTGAGAGTTGAGTGGTTTTAGTTACAGCTGGAAACAGCAGGTTGGGAAAAACTAGATTGTGCCGGTCCTATGAATGTTAGCTGAAAAGTTTGTATTTCATTTCTTGGGAAGCAAGTGTTTTTGTTTTTGTGTTTTTTTTGAGATGGAGCCTCACTCTGTTGCCCAGGCTGGAGTGCAGTGGCGTGTTTTGGCTCACTGCAACCTCTGCCTCTGGGTTCATGCGATTCTCCTGCCTCAGCCTCCCGAGTAGCGGGGATTACAGGCGCGCACCACCACACCGGGCTAACTTTTGTATTTTTAGCAGAGTCGGGGATTTGTCCCGTTGGCCAGGCTGGTCTCTAACTCCTGACCTCAAGTGATCTGCCCGAGTCAGCCTCCCAAAGTGCTGGAATTACAGGCATGAGCCACTGTGCCTGGCCAATCAGAGGCTGTTGTGACACGGCCAGTACTGGGTTTGAGGAAGATGTGACCTTGCATGCTAAGGATTCCCGGGGGGGAAAAGAAATGGAGGGCAGGGAGATTGTTTAGGAATCTATTTTATGGGTGACAAAGGTCTGAATTGTGGTGATGGCCATGGAAATGGAGTGGGTGGGGCCAGTGTGGGAGAAGTGTCATGTGATGGCCATGGAAATGGAGTGGGTGGGGCCAGTGTGGGAGAAGTGTCATGTGATGGCCATGGAAATGGAGTGGGAGGGGCCAGTGTGGGAGAAGTGTCATGTGATGGCCATGGAAATGGAGTGGGTGGGGCCAGTGTGGGAGAAGTGTCATGGGAAGAATGGGTGAGAGTCGTGCTCCTCTGGGTTTGAGGAATGAATGAAAGGGGTGTGGAAAGTACATAAAGAGGGAAGTCGGGTTACACCAAAGAGCTCCATTATAGATGGGCTTAATTGGGAGTGATGCTGAGTTGTCCATCAGTGGTCTGGGCCAGGCTCATGCCTGTAATCCCAGCACTTTGAGCAGCCAACACGCACGATCACTTGACCTCAGGAATTGAGGATCAACCTGGGTAACATGGCAAAACCCGGTTTCTACAAAAAGTACAAAAATTCTCTGGGCATGGTGGTGTGCACTTGTAGTCCCAACTACCTGAGAGGCTGACATGGAATGATCGCTTGAGCTTAAGTGATCTGGAGAGGTAGAGGCTGCAGTGAGCCATGATTGCACCACTGCATTCTGACATGGGTGAAGAGCAAGTTTTGTCTCATTTAAGGAAAAAAAAAAAAGGAGCGGTGGGATTGAAACTCAGAGGGCAGGGCAGAAGTCACCTCTGTAGAGGTGTTGAGACCATGAGCAATAAACTGGAATCACAGATTGTCAGGCTCACTCCCACATCTGGAATTCAGTTCCCTTCACATTCCTCCCAAGAGTTCCTCTTCCACAGAAGAGGAACTCGCTACCTCCCAAGCCTTCTACTTGGGCCATCCCAAACAACTTGACTGCTAGAAAAGCCTCACATTTGGCCAGGTGCAGTGGCTCTTGCCTGTAATCCCACCACTCTGGAAGGCCAAGGTGGGAGGATCACTTGAGCCCAGGAGTTCGAGACCAGCCTGGGCAACACAGGGAGACCCTGTCTACAAATAATAAAAATAAGCCAGTCATGGTGGTATGTGCCTGTGATCCCAGTTACTCAGGAAGCTGAGGCAGGAGAATTGAGCCTGGGAGGTCGAGGCTGCCGTGAGCTGCACCCCAGCCTGGGTGACAGAATGAGACACTATTTCAAAGGAAAAAAAGAAAAAAGCCTCACGTTCAGCTCCTATCTGCCTCTCTCTAAGGAAATACCAAGGTAATTAACAGTCTTAATGGCTGCTGTTTCAAGCACTGTGTGGTAGGCATTGATTTTACTTGGTGTTTTGCAAATGAAACTTTATTGAACAAGCAGGGTTTCCACAGTCAAGAAGTAGAATCCAATCATACAACAGCTTTCTGTCTTTAAATCTTTGCTTGCCCTTGGATTCCATCTGGTTACCAGGACAGACTCACTGCAATGGCCAGTGTCCAGTTCATGTTAATAATCAAAACTAGGAATTTAATTCAAAGGTAAAGCTGCTTCTCTTCCTCTCTCAAGCTTTCTTTGGGCTCCCACATAGGAGGAGGACAGTAGTTGACTTCTGTTTGTTTCCCCTTCCATCCCACCCCACCCCAGGCCGACTGTGGCTTCTGAGGCATCCTATGTTGGTAGAGGGGGTTATAAGAGAGTAGAGATGGGGCAAGAAAAGTGCCTTCGACATCTGGCCTTGTTACTGTCTCAGCTTGATGGGAATTTGTAACTGACTCTCCCATGCAGTGCTTCTGGGGGTCTTTCTTACCTCCGTTTCCCGTGATCCAGGTGGCCGTCTCAGTCTTGCTTTCAATTCCTCCCTTAGCCCCTGGCTTCTGGAATCCTCCACCACATGCCATTGGGCTATTGTCCCTCAAGGTGGCCCTCTTGGGCAAAGTTCCTTTAAAATGGCTTTTCGGCGCGGTGACTCACGCCTGTAATCCCAGCACTTTGGGAGACTGAGGCAGGCAGATCACCTGAGGTCAGGAGTTCGAGACCAGCCTGCCCAACATGATGAAACCCCGTCTCTACTAAAAATACAAATAATTAGGCGTGGTGGTGGGTGCCTGTAATCCCAGTTACTCGAGAAGCTGGGACAGAATGGCTTGAACCGAGACGGAGGTTGCAGTGAGCCAAGACTGCACTTCAGCCTGGGGGACAGAAAGCGAGACTCCATCTCAAAAAAGTAAAATAAAAATGAGTAAAATAGCTTCTAGTTGGCCTTCTCCCCTGCCTGGTCCACATCTGGTCTACAGGAAACACTTAGGCATCCTTTGCCCCAACAGATTCTGAGGGTGCAGGCCATTTCAAATGCAGGTGCTTCTTGCTTTGCCAATAGTTCGCCAGCCTCACGCCAGCCTCGGATTTCCAGCCCGAGGCCCAGCACCAGCCTCTGTGCCTGCACAAGCTTCAGAGGGCACAGGTCAGGCTACCTAGTAGCTTCTGGTTTCATGAATTGTTCCAAGAAAGCAGAGACTTGTGAATGTTTGGAATCAGAGAGAAAGATGCTAATAGGAAGAGCTTTGAGAGGCTGAAAGGAGAATGAGAGTAGGTGAAATTGGATGAGATCGGAGGATGCTTATCCCTTGGACTGTGGGGAAAAGCACATAAGGGCCAGGTGCGGTGGCTCACGCCTGTAATCCCAGCACTTTGGGAGGCCAAGGTGGGTGGATCACCTGAGGTCAGGAGTTTGAGACCAGCCTGGCCAACATGGTGAAACCCCGTCTCTACTAAAGATACAAAAAATTAGCCGGGAGTGGTGGCGCGTGCCTGTAGTCCTGGCTACTTGGGAGGCTGAGGCAGGAAAATCGATGGAAACCTGGAGGGAGAGGTTGCAGTGAGCTGAGATCGCGCCACTGCATTCCAGCCTGGGTGACAGTGAGATTCCGTTTCAAAAAAAAAGCATGTAAGGGCACCCAGGGAGCAGTTGGTGGAGGAGGATGACTCACAGCCAGTGGCCTTAACCTTCCCAGGCAAGACTAGAAAATTCGAGAAGTTGTTCCCAAAGAGAATTTGGTTTGCATAACAGTTGTGATCACTGAGAAAACGCTGGTCAAATGTGGAAAAACAAGAATGGGATTAGCTAGTGGCTGTGAGGACCAAGGTGAAGTTCTGTAGTGTGTACTTGCTGTGTTCTCAAGTTCACATAGTTTTCCATAGCCCAGACCCCATACGAAGGTCACAGACATCTACATACTTGCACACATGTGTACATGCACACACATGCACCTGCATATTCACATCCTGGAACACTGAAACACATCGATCACAAGGGAATTACTATTTTTTTTTGGAGACAATCTCGCTTTGTCGCCCAGGCTGGAGTGCAGTGGCGTGATCTTGGCTCACTGCAAGCTCCACCTTCCGGGTTCACGCCATTCTCCTGCCTCAGCCTCCGAGTAGCTGGGACTACAGGCGCGTACCACCACGCCCAGCTAATTTTTTGTATTTTAGTAGAGATGGGGTTTCACCGTGTTAGCCAGGATGGTCTGGATCTCCTGACCTCATGATCTGCCCGCCTCAGCCTCCCAAAGTGCTGGGATTACAGGCGTGAGCCACCATGCCCGGCTGGGAATTACTATTTTTTTATTGATTTACAGTTTTCATACAGTAAAATATACAAGTCTTAAGTGTTCAGTTTCGTTTTGACAAATTCTACCCTTGTAACGACCACCCAAAACAAACTAAAACATTGCCATCATTCCAGAAAGTTCTCTCATGCTGCTTTCCGTTCATCCGTGAAGAGAGCTATTTCCTGATTTCTATGATCGTAAAGTTGCTATGTCTATTTGTCATTGGATAGGAAAATATACAAATACGTTGACAGCCCGTTTTAGTCTCTTTTCTGTTGCTATCACAGAGTACTTGAGACTGGGTAATTTATGTAAAAAAGAAGTTTATTTAGCTTACAGTTCTGGAGGCTGGGAAGTTCCAGATTGGGTAGCTGCATCTAGTTGGCTTCTGGTGAGGGCTGCATCTGCATCATAACATGGTGGTGGAGACGGGAAATTAGGTGTAGAAAAGGGAAAATGCAAGAGGCAACCTCGCTTTATAACAACCTGTTCTCAAGAACTAGTCCATTCCCTGGAGAAGACCTTCATCCATCTTCATAGCCAAATCACCTCTTACAGGCACCACCTAATACTACCACATTGGGGAGCAAGCCTCAGCATGAGTTTTGGTGGGGACAAACCATATTCAAAGCATAGCATACCCTCCTCACCCCACCCCTACACACCCACATGTACTCATCATTTTGTAACTTACAGTGGGCTTAGATCACAGTCATGTGCTATCAGATTTTTGGTATTAGGTGCACACATTATATACTAACCTAACTTCTCTTCAACCCTAAAGTCAGATCAAGTGAAGTATTTTACTATTTTAATTTTTTTTTTTTTTTGGAGAGGAGGGGGTCTTACTATATTGCTCAGACTGGTTTTGAACTCCTGGCCTCAAGTGATTCTCCCAGCTCAGCCTCCCAAAGTGCTGGGATTACAAGTGTGAGCCACCATGCCTAGCCAAGTGAAGTATTTTAAACCTCTCCTTTTGGATCCCTGGAGCTAAAACAAGGGGTTAGAAAGGTGGTTATCATTCTGCCTTGCCTGGGAGTTTTACTTATTTTTCTGTAGCTGCTCTAGGATATTGGAAGTTGGGGACATGTATTTTTAAAACAGAACCATATTTAGATAAATAGCTTTTTTTTTTTCTTTTCTTTTCTTTTGGGGGGGGGAGGGGGGACGGAGTCTCACTGTATTGCCCAGGCTGGAGTGCAGTGGTGTGATCTCAGCTCACTGTAACCTCCATCTCCCGGGTTCAAGCGATTCTCCTGCCTCAGCCTCCTGAGTAGCTGGGATTACAAGCATGCACCATCACGCCTGGCCAATTTTGTATTTTTAGTAGAGATCAGGTTTTACCATGTTGGTCAGGCTGGTCTTGAACTCCTGACTTCGTGATCCTCCCGCCTCAGCCTCCCAAAGTGCTGGAATGACAGGCGTGAGCCACTGTGCCTGGCCTTAGATAAATAGCTTTAACTTTTACTTGGGCCTCCTGCCAGCTGGAAGTCAAAGGATTTGGCTTTCCAGGAAAGATCCCAGCAGAACAACCAGGAGGTGTTGGACTGGCCACAGCAGAGCCACCAGGGGGCTCCCAAGAGCTGAGAGTCGCTGATTGTGGCAGATCTGAGTCTGCAGTGAACCCTTCTGTCAGGCAGAGCAGCCTGAGGCCTGAGACAGGGGAGCAAAGCTGGGTCAGAGCCT
Source organism: Chlorocebus sabaeus (assembly GCF_047675955.1). Lineage (NCBI taxonomy): Eukaryota > Metazoa > Chordata > Mammalia > Primates > Cercopithecidae > Chlorocebus > Chlorocebus sabaeus. The sequence goes on along the minus strand of NC_132931.1, from coordinate 9,753,676 downwards.
GGTCAGGGCCGTGAACTCAAGTCAGAGAAGTGGAAGGTGAGGCCTGAGCCCAATCAGGGAGCAGAGGAAAAGCAGGCCCCAGAGGCAGAGTCAGAGGAAGTGAGCCAGAGGTGGTGGTCACTATCTTTGAGACAGTGTACTATAGTTCCCAGACCCCGCCCCTCCCCCTATCGCCAAGAGCCTAGTTGCCCTGCGAGTAGACCTGTTACCCTCACAGGATCACTAGGGTGCCTCTCAGGGGTCGAGTGGGCTTAGGTTTAGGGACATGTAATTGATAGCAGGATCTAAGATAAGGAGCAGGGATGTGGGCAGCTGGATCTAGGCCTCTGATCCATACCTGCTTCCCCTAAAATATAGAGATACTAGTGATGGAGGCCAGGTGCTATGGCTAAGGCTTGTAATCCCAACACTTTGGGAAGCCGAAGCAGGTAGATCTCCTGAGGTCAGGAGTTTGAGACCAGCCTGGCCTACATGGGGAAACCCTGTCTCTATAAAAATACAAAAATTAGCCTGTCATGGTGGTGTACGCCTGTAGTCCCTGCTACTGGGGAGGCTGGGGCAAGAGAATTGCTTGAACGTGGGAGGCGAAGGTTGCAGTGAGCTGAGATCGCGCCACTGCACCCCAGCTTCAGCAACAGAGACACTGTCACAAAAAGAAAAAAGGTGATAGTAGATACTAGCGATGATCAAGGCAAAGTTAGGAGGTTATGATGGCCCTGGCCTCCTCCTCCTCCCTCTTTCTTTCTTCTGTGCCAGTGGGACCTGGTGTCCCTCTGAGCTAAGAGACAGATTTCAGGCCCACTTCTGCAGCCTGGGGGTGTTGTGGCCTGGGACTGTGTTATCCAGCTTTGTCAAGGTTCAGGCCACAAAGAATGTGTCAAGCTGGGTTTGAGGAAAGACCGTACCAAATCCCTTAAGATCCTGACCCTCAGCTGGGCGTGGTGGCTCACCCCTGTAATCCCAGCACTTTGGGAGGCTGAGGCAGGAAGATCACTTGAGCCCAGGAGTCCAAGACCAGCCTGGAAAACATAGACCCTGTCTCTACAGAAACTAAAAAAAAAATTAGTTGGCCAGGCGCAGTGGTTCACACCAGTAATCCCAGCACTTTGGGATGCCGAGGCAGGCGAATCATGAGGTCAGGAGTTCAAGACCAGCCTGGCCAACGTGGTGAAACCCTGTCTCTACTAAAAATAAAGTTAGCCGGGAGTGGTGGCGGGCACCTGTAATCCCAGCTACTAGGAGAATCACTTGAACCAGGGAGGTGGAGGTTGTGGTGAGCCGAGATCGTACCACTGCACTATAGCCTAGGCAACAGGGCAAGATTCCGTCTGAAAAAAAAAAAGGTGGGCATGATGGCGCACACTTGTAGTCCAGCTACTCGGAAGGCTGAGGTGGGAGGCTCACTTGAGCCCAGGAGTCGGAGGCTGCAGTGAGTGATGATCACGCCACTGCACTCCAGCCTGGGCAACAGAGTGAGACCCTATCTCTAAGAGAAAACAGCAAAACAGAACTTAATCCAAATATGACAGAGTTAGCTAGCTCTCCTTGAGGCCATCCTCAAGAGTGTCATTCAGTTCCCAGACATAAAGCTGGTCCTGACAGCCTTGAAGTCACATAAGGAGTAGGAAGGTTTTTCTGGGATGACAGAGGAGAGGCTCATGTCATCCCACAGAACCAAACACCCCCACATTCCTTCAGACCTCTCTGTTCTTCCCCATTGTTCTCTTCCAGAAGCGAGACCCTGTCTCTACAAAAAATAAAAACTTAGGTGTGGTGGCATGCACCTGTAGCCTCAGCTACTCAGGAGGCTGAGGTGGGAGGATTGCTTGAGCCCAGGAGCTTGAGGCTGCGGTGAGCCATGATTGTGCCACTGCACGCCAGCCTGGGCAACAGAGTGAGCCCCTGTTTCAGGGAAAGAAACTTGAGAGGTAGGAGTAAAGGAATTTTATTTCCTAAGCTCCCGCCATGTGTCAGGCCCACTGCTAGGCAATTTATATCATTTAGCTCTTGAATGATCCTCCAGCTTTCCCAGTATGTGTGATTCTCTCAGCTGACAGGTGAGGGCATTGATGCCTGTCGCTGTGTTTGGGCCCTGGTCATCCTGGCACAGCCTGAGCTTCCCACCGAGAACCAGAACAGCGGTGGGGATTGGCTGTGGACCCTGACCTTTACCTGTGCTGGTCAGCCTGAGCCAGGATCCTCAAGTGAAGCTCATGGTCTGGCTTCTCCAGGATCATCAACTGTTGTCTCTTCTCCACCAGAAGCAAGTGCCCATCAGTTGTGTCTACCTGGACTGTCTGGGGGATTGGGGTGGCTTGGCAGGTGAGCACTGGGCCAAGCCCGCGGTGTCCTGGAACTCCTACGAGAAGCCTGTGGTCAGGCCCAGCCTCTGAAACCTCCACCGTTTGTCAGGATGGAAGTCCCCTGGGTGTTGGGTAGACACAGGGAGGCAGGGACATGAGCTGGAGCTGGCTGGGTCCCCGCTTAGTCACAGGCTCTGGCAACCTGTAATGAAACATCCTTTCCTGGTTGGCTGTTTTCCCCAAATATAGACACATGCTGTTGCTGGAGGGGAGCTTGCCAGCCCAGCTGCTTCTGGACCATGCTGGGCTGACTCAGGGAGAGAGCCACACATGAACCCCTGGTTTGAAGGCCAGACTAGGTCATATGGAAGGTGACAGACCTTCCCCCTGGTGGGTGTACTGTGTGCAGGGACAAGGCCTGTGCTAGCACCCTGCTTTTTTGAGAGTAAGTGTCTTTGGACTGGGCATGGTGGCTCACGCCTGTAATCCCAGCACTTTGGGAGGCCGAGGCGGACAGATCACCTGAGGTTGGGAGTTCCTTCTGCCTTGGACACCCAAAATGCAGGGATTACTGGTGTGAGCTACTACACCCCACCAAGGGTCTCTTGAGAAGAGCTGTACTGTGTTGAAAGAGTCCTGTGTAAAGGAGAATGTTCTAAACTTGCCATTTTAACTCTACTGTTTTGAACAGGTCACCAGGAAAATGAGACTTGGTATAAGTAATTAATACAGGCTGGTGGCTAAAAAAAAAAAAATCACATGGAAAAGACTTGATCTTGGGAGAAATAAATTTAATCAAAATTGGAAGTAAAAAAAATTGAAACTGGCTAACAATTAAGGAATTAAAGTGGCTTAATGGATTTGCAAAGGAAAATACTTTTGGCAAAAACTCGTCTATATTACTTTAATAGTTTTGTGTAAATGCATGATACATCAGAATATCCTTGAGGGCTCAAATGGTGTGGAGCTAAGGACATCTAAACTCTTCAGGGGCCAGGCGTGGTGGTTCATGCCTGTAATCCCAGCATTTTGGGAGGCTGAGGCAGGCGGATCACTTGAGGTCAGGAGTTTGAGGCCAGCCTGGCCAACATGGTGAAACCCTGTCACCACTAAACATACAAAAATTAGCTGGGCGTGGTGTCGGGCACCTGTAATCCCAGCTACTCGGAAGGCTGAGGTGAGAGAATCGCTTGAACCTAGGAGGTGGAGGTTACAGTGAGCCAAGATCGTCCCAGTGCACTCTATCCTGGGGGCACAGCAAGACTCTGTCTCAAAAAAATAAGTAAATAAACTGCAGGCTTCAGAGTAGCACCAAATGGGATGGTTACCCATGCTCGGTCCTCAACTTACCCAAGGCTAGAGGTGCCCTAATTTCAGTTCACAGGGATGCATCTTCTCTTGGAATCATGCTGTTAGGTTCAGGGACTGCTCTCATCCTTCCAGTACTTTACCAGTGGGTGAGGGGCTGTTCCTGCTTGACCAGGTGGAGTCCTTTGAGAAGGAGAAGGATCTGCAGAAGGAGATCCTTGGGGCTGGGTTTTTATCTATAGGACCAGAGACGATTCTTTGGCTAGTGAGTAGGGAGATGGAGTTAGCAATGGGAGAAAGTAGGTAGGAGCTGAGGATGGGCTATAAGCCATAGACCAGATGGGTTAGGAACCAGCTTTTCGTTTTGCTTAATGAGGTTTTTAGGACTAGACACAAAGCCCACCTCTCTCCTCTGTACTCACGACTACCAAAATGGCCTGGCTTTCAGAGACAGAGGATGTGGAACCTGACTTTGGGGTGGGAGTGAGGAGGTCTGTAAGAGGAATCCACACGTGGAAAAAGTATGACGGCAGGTCAAGATGGTGGCATTGGGACAGGGCATAATGGTAACTGACAGTCATGTATTTCCACATGTGTTCATTGACTATTACTTTGCAGCACGTAAATCTGGGGTACTGGGTGAGGACCTCGCAGTGGACAAGACAGGCAAGGCCCTTCCTGAGAAACCAGGAGGACAATAAATAAGCAAATGAGCAGGATAACTTCAGGTGATAGTGAGGTAAAGACAATGACCCTACTCAGATTTTAAAGATTGCGCAGACTACTGTGTGAAGATGAAACTGGAGGGAGAAAGGAGGAAGCTAGAAATCCAGTTGGGCAGTACTGCCTCGTCAGGAGAGATAATAGTGTCTTGGACCAAGATGGTACCCCTGGAGATGGAGAGAAGTGGATGGACTTGGAATACATGAAGGAGGCAGAGCTCAGAGACTGGATGTGAGGGAAAGAGGAATGAGGTCATTGGGCCCAAGCAACTGGGTGGATCATGGTGCTGTTGATTGAGACTGAGAAGGCTAAATGACAAGCAGGTACTGGAGGTGTGGGCATGAGTGCGTTGAAGTTGTATTTCGGTCATGCTGTATTTGCGATGTCCACCAGGCACCCTGGTAGAGTCTGGAGCTCAGTAGACGGGTTGAGGTGGGATAAAATTTGGGAATCATTGGTGCGTGTGTGGTATTCAGGGAACTGGATGAATCACTGTGACTCTAGGTCTCAGAGTGTTGATCCTCAGCCAGGGGTGATCTTGCCCCCTTTTTCCAGGGGACCCTTGGCGATGTCTGGAGATATTTTCTGTTACTGGTGATGGGAAGAGGGACAGTTTGCTTCTGGCATCCACCAGGTAGAGACCAGGGATGCCACTCAACATCCTGCAGTGCCCAGGCCAGCTCCCCGCACATAGTTATCTGGCCCCGATGTCAGTGGTGTCAAGGTTGAGAAACCCTGCCCTAGAGTGAGTATGTAGATAAAGCAGAAAAAAGGAAAGTAAGCCCGGGGGCATTCTTCCATGCAAAACTGGAGAGGAACAGTCTGCGAGGAAGAAGGGAAGCTTGGAAGGTGCAGTTTCCTGGGAGAGGAGAGTGTCTGGAGAAGAAACAGTGCTCAACCATGTTACCTGCGCCTAAGTGGGGCATTCGAGCACAGAGAGAAGTGACCAATGGCTTAGGCAAGATGGACATTGTTGATGACTTTGATACAGAGCAGTCTTTGTGGTTTGGTAGGGTAGGAAGCTCCAGGGGAACCAGCCTGGGCAACATAGTGAGACCCCATCTCTTAAAAAAAAAAAGTAGCCGGCCATGGTGGCATGTGCCTGTAGTTCCAGTTACTCAGGAGTCTGAGGTGGGAGAATCGCTTGAGCCCAGGAGGTTGAGGCTGCAGCAAGCTATGATAGTGCCACTGCACTCCAACATGGGCAACAGAGCAAGACCTTGTCTCAAAAAAAGGCAGCAGCTCCAAGGAGTAGGTTACGCCAATGGCCAATACTCTCTGAGTATTTCCTCCCTGCTTAGAATGCCTGACAAATGTGACTTCATGAATACACACACACCAGGGCAGGTACTGTCACCCTCATTATATAGAAGTGGCAATATTATTCTCACCCCCGTTTTACAGAGGTGGGGACTGAGGCGCAGAGAGGCTAACCACTCCCTAGTGCCAGACAGCTGATAGTAAATGGCAGAACCAGCATTCAGACCTAAAAGAGTTTGACTCCAGGGTCAGCGTAATTGGAGGAGAGGAAGTGGATGCGGTAAATGAAACACCACACTTTTGAGAGGTGGTGTTTCTCTTTGCACGCTTCTGCTGGAAAGAAGAACAGAGATAGGTACAAGACGATGTTTGCATGTCGACAGGAGGGACCCATATGGAGGTTGAAACTGTTGATGCTGTGGAGGGGTGCTGAGAACTGAAGCCTTCGAGGAGGTGAGAAGGATCTGAGGTTTAAGTTGAGGTGCTGGCATTTCCCAGGAGCATTGTCTGGTAACTCTGAAGTGGAGCCTTACCGTTTAATGCAAGATTACCCCTGGACTCAACTTCTCCCCTTTACCACCCCCCACTGGCCTACAGAGGTTCCACTCTGCTCTCCTTCTAGCCCTCTTGCTAAAAGATAGCTGGCCAGGTGTGGTGGCTCACACGTGTAATGCCAGCACTTTGGGAGGCCGAGGTGGGAGGATCACTTGTGGACAGGAGTTTGAGACCGGACTGGGCATAGTGTTGCCCATCTCCACAAAATTCAAAAGGCATGATGGCATACCCTTGTAGTCTCAGCTACTAGGGAGGCTGAGGCCGGAGGATTGCTTGAGCCCTGGAGTTTGAGGCTGCAGTTAGCCGTAAACACACCACTGTACTCCAGCCTGGATGACAGCATAAGACCCTGTCTCAAAAATAAATAAAAGCTTTCCTGCAGGAAGCTGCTGCACAGGCCTGACCCTTCCAGAAACAACTGGGCCCAGGAGCCAGTGTCCCAAGAGAGGACAATGGGAGCCCGAACCTAGCTCTGTACACATCAGCGATTCTCCACCCAACCATGACTGTCGGGATCCTTAACACAGAGGCCACCTGTGTTGGCCTCTGCAGTGTCTTATCAAGCTTTTAGCGGAGCCATACCAGGCTCCTTTGAACTGTCTTAGGTACTGCACTTGCCCCTCCTCCCGGCAGAATGTTATTATCCTCCGTTTCACCCTCTCTCCCTCCTCCTCTTGCCCAGCCTCCTGTCTCAGCTTAGCAGTCACATCCTCAGACAACACTTGTCCTATTCCCCCACCTAGGTGAGAACCTCCTGTTAGGTACTCCTGTCACAGTGGATCCTACTTTTTTTTTTTTTTTGAGACGAAGTTGCTCTGTCACCCAGCCTGGAGTGTAGTAATGCAGTCTCGGCTCACTGCAACCTCCGCCTCCTGGGTTCAAGCAATTCTCCTGCCTCAGCCTCCCAAGTAGGTGGGACTACAGGTGTGCACCACCACACCCAGCTAATTTTTGTATTTTTAGTAGAGACAGAGTTTTGCCATGTTGGCCAGGCTGGTCTTGAACTCCTGACCTCAGGTGATCTGCCTGCCTCAGCCTTGCAAAGTACTGGGATTACAGGTGTGAGCCAGTGAGCCACCATGCACAGCTGATCCTTCCTTTTTTTTTTTTCCTTTCAAGACAGGCGCTCACTCTGTTGCCCAGGTGGGATTGTGGTGGTGTGATCACGGTTTACTGCAGCCCCACCTCCCAGGCTCAAGTGATTCTCCCATCTCAGCCTCCTGAGTTGCTGGGGCCACAAGTGTGTGCCACCACACCTGGCTAGTTTTTAGTTTTTTTTTTTTTTTTTTTTAAGAGATAGGGTCTCACTATGTTGTCCAGGCTGGTCTTGAACTCCTGGCCTCGAGCAATTACCCCACCTTGGCCTCCTCAGTAGCTGGGACTATAGCTGGGACTATACCACGTCCAGCTAATTTGCATTACAGGGCCTTGCTGTGTGGTCCAGGCTGGTCTTGAATTCCTGGGATCAAGCAATCCTCCTGCCTAGGCCTCCCCAAGTGCTGAGATTGCAGACATGAGTCACCATGCATGGCCCCAATATCTTTTATAGTGCTCTAACATCTTGCAGTTTTTTCTGTAAGAGTCTGCATTCCATGGTAGACTGTAACCTGCATGAAGGCAGGTTTTGTTTGCCACAGTTATTTCCAGTGCTCTGGGACATAGTAGATGCTCAGTAATTATTTGCTAAATAAGCAAATGAACTGGCAGCTGTTTTACAGCCCATGTGATATGTATATGGCTCAGATAATCTTGTATTCAAGATTTTATTCTCTGCTCACATTTTACTACACTTTTTTTTTTTTTTTTTTTTTTGAGATGGAGTCTTACTCTGTCACCCAGGCTGGGGTGCAGTGGTGCAATCTTGGCTCACTGTAACCTCTGCCTCCCGTTCAAGCGATTCTCCTGCCTCAGCCTCCTAAGTAGCTGGGATTACAGGCACTTGCCACCATACCCGCCTAATTTTTGTGTTTTTAGTAGAGACGGGGTTTCACCATGTTGGTCAGGCTGGTCTCAAACTCCTGACCTCAGGTGATCCACCTGCCTCGGCCTCCCAAAGTGCTGGGATTATAGGCGTGAGCCACCACACCTGGCTAGGTATGTTGTATTTAAGATTTTATTCTCCTCTGCACACTATATTTCACTATACAGTTTTGAAGCCTTCCTGATCACTTACATGATTACTGTCATCTTTGTTTGAAGGTATGTTAAGAAAGAGCTTAATTCAATATATCACTTTGTGGCCATTCATCTAAAATAGAGGTGTGTTACACTTGTGTGTTACTGATTCTTCCCAGCAGGATGCCTGGTTTGCTTTTGTGTGAACCGACAGAGCTTTACAACATCCTGAATCAGGCCACAAAACTCTCCAGATTAACTGAACCCAACTATCTCTGTTTATTTGGTAAGTACTTGGAAAAAAGTGAAGGAGGTCGAACCACAGTGTCTTTCAAATATTATTTTTGATGAGGTAACAAACTTCTGGGAGGGGGTATGAATGCCTTTAGAACAGGGGTCCCTGGGCCAGGTGTGGTGGCACACGCCTGTAATCCCAGCACTTTGGAAGGCCAAGGTGGGCGAATCACTTGAGGCCAGGAGTTCAAGACCAGCCGGGCCAAAAGGGCAAAACCCCATCTCTACTGAAAATACAAAAAAAATTAGTTGTGGTGGTGCACACCTGTAATCCAAACTACTCGGGAGGCTGAGGTGTGAGAATTGCCGGAACCCAGGAGGCGGAGGTTGGAGTGAGCCAAGGTTGTGCCACTGCGTTCCAGCCTGGGTGACAGAGTGAGACCCTGTCTCAAAAAAGGAAAAAAAAACAAACTTCATCCTTATTTACAGCCACTCCCCATGGCTCGCATTACCACCTGAGCTCCACTTGCTGCTGTCAGATCATCAGCAGCATTAGATTCTCATAGGAGCACAAACGCTACTGTGAACTGTACATGCGAGGGATCTAAGTTGCTCGCTCCTTATGAGAATCTAACGTCTGATGATCTGTCACTGTCTCCTGTCACCCCCAGATGGGACTGTCTAGTTGCAGGAAAACAAGCTCAGGACTCCCACTGATCCTACATGGTGGTAGAATTACTTTATATATTACAATGTAATAATAATAGAAATAAATTGCACAAAAAATGTAATGCGCTCAAGTTATCCCCAAACCATCCCCACCCGCCCGCCCACTGCCCTGTTCCGTGGAAAAATTGTCTTCGGTGAAACCAGTCCTTAGTGCCAAAAAGGTTGGGGATTGCTGCTTTAGATAAGAGGCCAGGTGTGATGGCTTGTGCCTGTAATCCCAGCGTTTTGGGAGACCCAGGTGGGTGGATCAGTTGAGGTCAGGAGTTCGAGACCAGCCTGGCCAACATGGTGAAACCCCGTCTCTACTAAAAATACAAAAATTAGCCGGGCGTGGTGGCACGTACCTGTGGTCCCAGTTACTGGGGAGGCTGAGGCAGGAAAATTGCTTGAACCCAGGAGACGGAGATTGCAGTGAGCGGAGATCATGCCCCTACTTTCCAGCTTGGATGGGGATTTAGCGTGAGCTCACTTCAAATTTGATTTCTTCCTTCCCCTTCCCTTAGTTACTTATTTATGAGACAGAATATTGCTCTGTCACCCAGGCTGGAATGCAATGGTGCGAACTTGGCTCACTGCAACCTCCGCCTCCTAGATTTAAATGATTCTCCTCCTTCATCCTCCTGAGTAGCTGGGACTATAGACGCTGTCACCACACCTGGCTAATTTTCGTATTTTTAGTGGAGATGGGATTTTACCATGTTGGCCAGGCTGGTCTTGAGCTCCTGGCCTCAAGTGATCCACCCGCCTTGGCCTCCCAAAGTGATGGGATTATAGGTGCGAGCCACCACACCTGGCCCCACATCTCAAGTTTTAAACTGACAATGACTATCCCTTAACTGCCAAACAAACAGACGTTGATGATGACATAAGTCCTCTGAGTAGTTTGGTAGTATGTTCCTTTGCAAATTCAGTTCTTAAATACTTTTCCTTTCCAGATGTACGTTCCAAATGGGAGTATGATGAAAGCCATGTGATCACGGCCCTTCGAGTGAAGAAGGTACATGGGTAGTGTTGGAATCTGGGGCAGGCTGGCTACCTTGCAGTGGGGTGGGGAAGAGGGGGAGGTTTCACTCTCAATCCAGGGGATAGCAGAGGCGGGACTGTTTTCAGTGCATTCACCGTGGTGGTCTTCCACACCTCTCACTCTTACACATTTTCTCAACTGTCCTCGCATATCCCCCAAGAATGGTTAACAACTCCATTAGACAAGTATTGTTTTTTTTTTTTCGAGACAGGGTCTCGCTCTGTCATCCAGGCTGGAGTGCAATGGTACAATCATAGTTCACTGCAACCTTAAACTGCTGGGTTTGGCTGGGCACAGTGGCTCATGCCTACAGTCCCAGCACTTTGTGAGGCTGAGGTGGGTGGATCACCTGAGGTCAGGAGTTCGAGACCAGACTGGCCAACATGGTGAAACCCCATCTCTATTAAAAGTACAAAAATTAGCCGGGGTGGTGGCTCACGCCTGTAGTCCCAGCTACTCGGGAGGCTGAGGCATGAGAATCGCTTGAACCTGGGAGGCGGAGGTTGCAGTGAGCTGAGATCATGCCACTGTACTCTAGCCTGGGTGACAGAGTGAGACTTGGTCTTAAAAAAAAAAAAAAATATCCTGGGCTCGAGCAATCCTATCCCACTCAGCCTCCAGAGTAGCTGAGGCTACAAGGGGGAATGCCACCAGGCCTGGCTAATTTTTGTATTTTTTGTAGAAATGGGGTTGCACTGGGTTGCCCAGGCTGCTCTTGAACTCCTGGACTCAAGCCATCCTCCAGCCTTGACCTCCCAAAGTGCTGGGATTACACATGTGATCCGCCAAGCCTGGCCAAATATTGATTTAATTCCTTAATGTGCCAGGAATTGTTCCAGACCCTGCGGATACAACAGAATACAACAGAACAACAAACAGCCTGAGTTCATTGTCTTTGCCCTCCTGGAACTTTTTGTTTTGTTTTGTGTTTTTAGTTATTTTTTCTGTTTTTATTTTATTTGTTTTTATATATTTTTTGTTTTTATCTTTATTTTTGGAGCTTTATTTTTAAAATTTTTAGGGGCAGGGTCTTGCTCTGTCACCTGGGCAAGGGTGCCATGGCACAATCATGGCTCAAACTCCTGGGTTCAATTGATCTTCCTACCTCAGCCTCCCGAGTAGCTGGGACTGCAGACTTGTGCCAACACAATAATTTTTTTTCTTTTTTTTGAGACAGGATCTTTTGTTGCCCGGGCTGTCACAGACCTTTCGTTCTATTTAGCAAACAGACAATAAACCCTAGAGATAATTGGCTGTAATCCAAAAATGGAAGCATCTCCCTTTTTTCCTTTCCGTCCCATCCCCTCTTCCATTCCCCTCCCATCCCATCTTCCCTTCCCCATCCTGAGAAATGGACAGAGCCCTGCACACAGTCACCATGTCCCCTACTGCAGTGAGACCTTTTCCCCGCACCTCCAGGGTGTCTTCTCCCTCATCATTGCGAAGCCTGGCAGCCTTCGCCCAGGACCTGTCTCTCCCCTCTGCAGTCCTGCACATTCTCTGCCCTGAACTTGGAGGTTCTCTTTGACTTCCCTGGTTTCTCTTCTTTTCTCTTCTTTTCTCTTCTTTTCTCTTCTTTTCTCTTCTCTTCTCTTCTCTTCTCTTCTCTTCTCTTTTCTTCTTTCCTTCTTTCCTTCCTCCCCTCCCTTCTCCTCTCCTTCTTTTTGAGATGGAGTCTTTCCCCGTCTCCCAGGCTGGAGTGCGGTGGCATGATCTCGGCTCACTGCAACCTCTGCTTCCCAGGTTCAAGCGATTCTCCTGCCTCAGCCTCCAGCCTGTAGCTGGGATTACAGGCGTGCGCCACCATGCCCGGCTAATTTTTTTTTTTTTTTCTACTTTTGTAGAGACGGGGTTTCACCATGTTGGCCAGGCTGGTCTCAAACTCCTGACCTCGTGATCTGCCCACCTTGGCCACCCAAAGTGCTGGGATTACAGGCATGAGCCACTGTACCTGGCCCCCTGGTTTATTTTCTCTCTCTTTGGTTCACCTTCATTTTCTCCTCCTGCCGCCTGAAGATAACTGCTGGTCTGTCCTTGATCTCCGTATCTGTCAGGGTACTTTCTTGCCGGATATTTCACTGGAGCTTACAGCTGCAATGACATCCACATTCAATTAGCAGTCCTGGTAAGTTTACGTCTAAAATTTTGGGCTGGACATGGTGGCTTGCTCCTGTAATCCTAGCACTTTGGGTGGCCGAGACAGGAGGATTGCTTGAGTCCAGGAGTTCAAGACCAGCCTGGGTAACATAGCAAGACCCCTGTCTCTACAAAAAATTGAAAAATTAACTCAATGTGGTGGTGCTCATCTGTAGTACCAGCTACTTGGGAGGCCAAGGTGCGAGGATCACTTGAGTCCAGGAGGTCGATTGCACCACTGCATTCCAGCCTGGGTGACAGAGCAAGACCTTGTCTCAAAAATAATAAAACTTTGTCTTCTAAAATTTCCCTTTCCTCCCTATTCCCACTGTACTCTTCCACACTCAATCTCTGCTGCTTTTTCTATACAGAACTCGATAACTCGGCAGGGAGTAGGGGCAGGGTGTGTTCTTCCAGGGTATTTCCCCGTCCCAATCCATCATTATTGTCTATTCGTCTTTTTTTGTTTTTATTTTTGAGACAGAATCTCACTCTGTCTGCCCAGGCTGGAGTGCACTGGTGCAGTCTCAGCTCACTGCAACATCCATCTCCCAGGTTCAAGGGATTCTCCTGCCTCAGCCTCCCTGGTAGCTGGGGTTATAGGCACCACCACCACGCCTGACTGATTTTTGTATTTTTAGTAGAGATGGAGTTTCACCATGTTGACCAGTCCGGTCTCGAACTCCTGACCTCAAGTGATCCACTTGCCTCGGCCTCCTAAAGTGCTGGGATTATAGGCATGAGCCACCATGCCCAGCCCATAATCTCACTTTTAACCCCCATTGCAGGCCTTTTTCTGCACCTATTCAGAGCCCCCTCATGATGTATGGGCCTCCGTTCCCACTCAGCTCTGAAGTCTGTGCATTTCTTTGATTCTGGCCGCACCTCCTGCTTTGGGAAAGAGACATTCTCTCTGCCTCTGCCTCTCAGCTCCTCCAATTCAGGCTAACAGCTTTTCTCTTTTTTTCTTTTTCTTTTTTTTTTTGAGACGAAGTCTCGCTCTTGTTGCCCAGGCTGGAGTGCAGTGGTGTGATATTGGCTCTTGCCTTCCCTCCCTAGCGTCCCAGTTAGCAGACTGAGGCCTTCAGGGCATTCCCAGCCCAGCAGGACAGAAAGGCTCCCAGCCCTGTGTTCTCAGCCTTCTTGGATGTGACCACCTCACTTTTCAGCCTCATTCCTAGTATGCTTCCACTCTCCCTGACACCTTAGCAGCACTGTGCTGCCATGTTTCCTTCTATGATGCACATGTATCCCATAATGTAACTCTTTTTTGAAAACAGAATATGTCCTACCGTTGATTTTTTTTTTTTTTTTTTTTTTTTTTTTTTTTTTTTTTTTTGAGATGGAGTCTCACTCTGTCGCCCAGGCTGGAATGCAGTGGTACGATCTCGGCTCACTGCAACCTCCGCTTCCCTGGTTCAAGCAATTCTTCTGCCTCAGCTTCCCGAGTAGCTGGGACTACAGGCACGCACCACCACACCTGGCTAATTTTTGCATTTTTATTAGAGACGGAGTTTCACCATATTGGTCAGGCTGGTCTTGAACTCCTGACCTCGTGATCCGCCTGCCTCGGCCTCCCAAAGTGCTGGGATTACAGGCATGAGCCACCGTGCCTGGCCAATTTGTATTTTTTATTATTATTATTATTATTTTTAAGGCAGGGTCTCACTCTGTCGCCCAGGCTGGAGTGCAATGGCACCATCATGGCTCACTGCAGCCTTGACCTCCCAGGAACGAGGAGTCCTCCCACCTCACCCTTCCCAGTAGCTGGGACCATAAGCGTGCACCACCATACCCAGTTAACTTGTATTTTTTGTAGAGATGGAGTCTCACTATGTTGCCCAGGCTGATCTTGAACACCTGGGCTCAAGCAGTCCTCCCTCCTCAGCCTCCCAAAGTGCTGGGATGATAGGCATGAGCCGCCAGGCCTGGCCTGATTCATACTTTTAATATGGTAGTGTCTTTTTCCCTGAAAGTGGGTGTGGTGAATATCTGCTGTTTTTCTGCCTTTTTGAGGGGAACTTCTCTTTCTGCTGAAACCGTGGGTTTCTGGTGGTGCTCTCTAAAATAATATTCTGGCCAGGCATGGTGGCTTTAGTCTGTAATCCCAGCACTTTGGGAGGCCAAGGTGGGGAGATTGCTTGAGCTCAAGTTTGAGACCAGCCTGGACTACATAGTGGGACCCCAGAAGGCATCTATTTACTACCTTCTTTTTGAGTGTTTGTTGTTGTCATTCTTGTTGTTTTGAGACAGAGTTTCACTCTGTTGCCCAGGCTCGAGTGAAGTGGTGTGATCTCGGCTCACTGCAACCTCTGCCTCCTGGGTTCAAGCCATTCTTCTGTCTCAGCCTCTTGAGTAGCTGGTACTACAGGTGCATGCCACCACGCCCAGCTAATTTTTGTATTTTTAGTAGAGATGGGGTTTCACCATGTTGGCCAGGCTGATCTCGAACTCCTTACCTCAGGTGATCTGCCCGCCTTGGCCTCCCAAAGTGCTGGGATTACAGGTGTGAGTCACCGCGCCCGGCCTTGTTGTTTTTGTTTTTAGACAAGTCTTGCGCTGTCACCCAGGCTGGAGTGCAGTGATGCAATCATAGCTCACTGCAGCCTCTACCTCCCAGACTGAAGTGATCCTCTCACCTCAGCCTCCCGAGTTAGCTGGGACTACACGTGCACCCCACCACACCTGGCTTTTTTTGTCTCTACAAATATATCTATGTATATAGATATAAATATATAAATTAGCCAGATGTGGTGGTGCATGCCCGTGGTCACAACTACTCAGGAGGCTGAAGTGCGAAGATCACTTGAGCCCAGAAATTCAAGGCTGCAGTGAGCTATGACTGCACCACTGCAGTCCAGCCTGGGCAACAGAGTGAGACCCTGTCTCTAAAATAAAATAATATCCAGAACCCTGGCCCCAGTGATTGATCATGGGTCTGGGATGAAAGCTGAGCCAGTCAGAATTGGAATTAGAGAAGGTTGTCTCTGTCCAGCACGGTGGTGGAATTGGGAAGATGGGAGCCTGAGCATTGCTGGGGTTCGTGGCTCAAGCCTCTGGAGGAAGCTGTCTGAGAAGGGGAAGTCAGTGCGGAGGGGAAAGTGGAGAGAGGAGGAGAGCCTGAAGGCGGTCTGGGCTTTAGGATCTCTGGGTCCTAAAGCCAGCTGCTTTAGGTTTGGAAACCGGCTGCATCTTTGCCTTGCCTGGAGTGTTATCTGCCAACAAGTCCTTCTTTTGTGCGCACTCCTGATTAAATTGGTAGCACATCTTATAATCCATGAGTTTTTGTTTTTTTTTTTTTTTTTTTGGGACATAGTCTCACTTTGTTACCCAGGCTGGGTTGCAGTGGTGCAATCGTAGCTCACTGTAGCTTTGAACTCCAGGGCTCAAGCAATCCTCCCACCTCAGCCTCCCGGGTAGCTGGGATTGTAGGCGTGAGCCACCATGGCCAGCCACATTTGAGCTTCCGGTCCATCTCATTCCTTCTGCTTACTCATGACTTCTGCTTCTACACACTGTCTACTTACTGTACTTTTTTGGGGTGTTTTTTGTTTTGTTGTTTTGGGACCAGGTCTTGCTCTGTCACCCAGGCTAGAGTGCAGTGGCACAATCACAGCTCACCGCAGCCTCCACCTCGTGGGCTCAAGTGATCCTTCCACTTCAGCCTCCTGAGTAGTTGGGACTACAGGCGCATGCCACTATGCCTGGCAGTTTTGTATTTTTTTTTTCATAGAGACAGGGGTCTTGCTATGTTGTCCAGGCTGGTGTCAAACTCCTGGCCTCAAGCAGTCCTCCTGCCTTGGCCTCCTGAAGTGCTGGGATTACAGGTACAAACCACTGCATCCAGTCTGATGTTTTTGGATTCAATCTCCACTGCCAAACACTCTCTCCATGAGAAAGGATGTCACTAATTCAGTTGACCGTGGTTTCTCTGACACCAGAGTACCTAATAGGCTGTGGATCAGTCAGACTAGCGGTTCTTTGGTCAGGCACTTCTCTCTAGTCCAATCAGCTGTGGTCAACTTTTCTCAGAAGGGAAGGTAGTCACAGAGGATCCTTGGGATTTAACAGACTCTCCACCCACTGTCTCAGTGCTTCTGGGCCTGTGTGTGTAGTTAGGGGAGAGAGTGCAGTCTTAGCTCCTCCTAGTGCTGCTATGCGGGGAGTCTCTGCTCAACCGAACCTGCCTACCAACAGGCCTGTCTTGTGTGTGTGTGTGTGTTTTTTTTTTTTTAAGAAAAATAACGAGTATCTTCTCCCGGAGTCTGTGGACCTGGAGTGTGTGAAGTACTGCGTGGTGTATGATAACAACACCAGCACCCTGGAGGTACTCTTAAAAGATGACGATGATGATTCAGACTCTGATAGTGCTGGCAAAGGTGGGTTTTATGCAACAGCAGCAAGAATAATCGTTAACGGCTATTGAACAGATTTGTTATAGGACCAACAGGTTCGTATGCCCGTGGCACGGGAACAGGCCAATGACACTGAGACAGCAGGGTTTGCATCAGAGAAAGAGCTTAATGATCACCGGATACCAAGCAAGGAGATAAGAGGAGGCCCTCAAATACATCTCCCCAAGGAGTTGTGGAATGGGTTTTTTAAGGGGATTGGGGAGGGTGAGGGACTAGAAAGTTGGGGTCATTGATTGGTCGAGGAAAGGGGGATGAAATCATCAGGACGTGGAAACTGCATTCTTTGGTGAGTCAGCTCCTGTGGGGCCCTTCAGACCAGCTGATGTCAGCAGTTTCATCAGAATGCAGGACCTGAAAGAATATCTCAAAGGGAAAACAATGTTCCAAGACGTTCAAGTTGTCACCTACAGAGCAGTTAAGGGGAACTATATCCTTGGCCGGGTGTGGTGGCTCAAGCCTGTAATCCCAGCACTTTGGGAGGCCGAGGTCAGATCACGAGGTCAGGAGATCGAGACCATCCTGGCTAATACACTGAAACCCCGTCTCTACTAAAAATACAAAAAGTTAGCTGGGCGTGGTGGCAGGCACCTGTAGTCCCAGCTACTCGGGAGGCTGAGGCAGGAGAGTGGCATGAACCTGGGAGTCAAAGCTTGCAGTGAGCCGAGATGATGCCACTGCACTCCAGCCTGGGCAACAGAGCGAGACTCCGTCTTGGTGGGGGAAAAAAAAGAACTATATTTTTGTAACAGGGTCTATGTGATTCTGGGACAATACACATCAAACAGCTGTGAGGAAGCAGGTTGGAGAGCAAGCAAGGTGACTTAGTGATGAATGCTGAATGTGCTGCAAGCTTGCTTTATTTTCGTTTGTTTCCCTCCCTCCTTTCCTGATTAATTTCACAAAGTTTATGGGGACAGTTTCATGTGTGCTATGCACCAGGAACCAAGGGCTTTACCTGGATCTGCAGAACGACTTACAAGGACGTTAACTGACATCAAGAGCTATGAGCACGCCAGGCTCAGTGACTCATACCTGTAGTCCCAGCACTTTGGGAGGCTGAGGCAGGAGGATCACTTGAGGAGTTCAAGACCAGCCTGGGTGATATGGCAAGATAAGGCACCCAGCTCATTTATTTACTTTTTGTAGAGACTGGGTCTTGTTGTGTTGCCTAGGCTGAGACTTAAGCTTTTAAAAGTGTGTGGACATATTTTTAAACCACCACACCTATAAGTGGTGGGGCCAGGATTCAAACCCAGGCCTTTTGGCTCTGTCCTGTCCCCCAGGAATTGGGTAGTGGAGCTAGAGAGCAGGCAGCCCCAAATCAAAACATTAAAGCGTGGTCAGTTCCAGTGTGCTCCATCGAACCTCTAAGGCTCTGCTCTGTTCTTCATGAGCCCGTAGTTTTGGGCTGACCACCCCTTGCGGTTGGCACTGGGAGCTCTGCTTCTAGGAATCAGAACTGCACCTGTGGGTGCAATTCCAGAAGCTGGGAGCACTCACACCAACTGCCAGTGGGTGGCGCTATGCTTCCACCTTTCATAAAACCAGCTGTCTGGACTTTTGTCCCAGGAGGTCCTTGGCCAGGAAATTGTCCCTTCTTCCCTAAGCTCATCCTGTTGGGCTCTGGTCTGCAATCCTAGGACTGTAGGCTGGGCCTTGAAACCCTAGGAGGTGGTGCTCAACACAGATAATCCCTTTCACGTTCTGTAACTGACCTTACTTTTCTCTGGGGCCCCCATTCACAGGAAACTACAACCACACAGACAACTTGTGTACTCAGGGCAACTTTTCCTGTTTCAAATGGCATCTTTCAGGTCAATGAAAAGTCTTTGAGGGTACAAGACCATCTCAAGGCTTCTCTCAATACCCTCTTCTTTCTTTCTTTCTTTTTTTTTTTTTGAGTCAGGGTCTCGTTCTGTTGCCCAGGCTGGTCTCAAACTGTTGGCTTCAAGCAATTCTCTTGCATTGGCCTCCCAAAGTGCAGGGATTACAGGCATGAGCCGCCATGCCTGGCCTGAACTCTGACTTCTGAGTCAGGCCCTGTGGGGTGTGCTTTGGCTCCTGTCTTGACAGCTGCAGATTCTCCCAGCCTGGCTGCAGACTCCAGATTCCTCCTCTCAGTGCCATCTCTCAGACAGGTCCCAGCCACTTTTATCCTCCGTAGCCCCTTCTGGAATTGTCTTTGTCTCCCTGAACAAAAATTCAGTATGGAAGCAGAGTTGGCCAGGCACGGTGCCTCACACTCGTAATCCCAGCACTTTGTGAGGCTGAAGCAGGAGGGTCGCTTGAAGCCAGGAGTTTAAGGCCAACCTGGGCAACATAGCAAGGCCCCATCTCTACCAAAAATACAAAAAAAAAAAAAATGTAGCCAGGCATGGTGGTGCATGCCTGTAGCCCCAGCTACTCAGGAGGCTGAGACAGGAGGATCGCTTGAGCCCAGGTGGTCAAGGCTGCAGTGAGCTATGACTGCACCACTGCATCCCAGCCTGGGTGACAGAGTAAGACCCTGTCTCAAAAACAAAAACAAAAACAAAAAAAACCTTAGAGTCCATGCTCTTTCCTTTCTCTTTTTATCTGGCTCTCTGAAGTCTGCCACACAATATTTTTCTGGGTCAGAACCTGGCCTCAGGATATCTTGGCTTAAGGATGTCTTGGCTTAGCCTTAATTATGCAAACTTCCTGTCACGTATATCTAATTTCCATACAGTCTAATTGTGATTCTACAGATCAATGAAGGTGTTTAAGATTAAATTGATGTCCGCCGGGTGCAGTGGCTCACTCCTATAATCCCAGCACTTTGGGAGGCCGAGATGGGTGGATCACGAGGTCAGGAGATCGAGACCATCCTGGTTAAAACGGTGAAACCCCATCTCTACTAAAAATACAACAAATTAGCCAGGTGTGGCGGCGGGCGCCTGTGGTCCCAGCTACTCGGGAGGCTGAGGCAGGAGAATGGCGTGAACCCAGGAGGCGGAGCTTGCAGTGACCTGGGATCGCGCCACTGCACTCCAGCCTGGGCCACAGAGTGAGACTCCATCTCAAAAAAACAACAAAAACACAAAAAAACCACAGTGAGTTCACACCCACTGGGATGGTCATAAAGAGACAGTAAGTGTTGGTGAGAACGTGGAGAAGTTGGAAGCCTCATACACTGAACCAGAAAGTAAAATGGTACAGCCACTGTGAGAAACAGCTTGGTGTTCCTTCAGAAGATTAAGATACAGACCTCCAAGAAATGAAAACACATCCACACCAAAGCTTTTACATTAATGTTCATAGCAACGTTATTTATAATAGCCAAAAAGCACGAACAACCCAAGTGTCTATCAGCAGCTAAACGGGTGACACAGATTGTAGTCTATCCACACAGTGGAATATTACTCAGCCATAAAAAGGAATAGGGCCAGGTGTGGTGGCTCACGCCTGCAATCCCAGCACTTTGGGAGGCCAAGGTAGGTGGGTCACCTGAGGTCAGGACTTCAAGACCAGCCTGGCCAACATGGTGAAACTCCATCTCTACTAAAAATATAAAAATTAGCTGGGCATGGTGGCAGGTGCATGTAATCCCAGCTACTAGGGAGGCTGAGGTTGCAGTGAGCCGAGTTTGTGCCATTGCACTCCAGCCTGGGTGACAGAGTAAAACTCAGTCTCAAAAAAAAAAAAGTGCTATAATGTAGATGAACACTAAAGAGATCATGGTAAGTGATAGAAGTCAGATGCAAAACATCACATATTATTCTATTTATATGAAAAGTCCAGAATAGGCAAATCCATAAAAATGAGTGGTTAAGTAGAGCTGGGAGTTTGGGGAAAAACGGGTATGGCTGCTTAGTGGTACAGGGTCCCTTGTAGGAGTGATGAAAATGTTCTAAAATTAGGCCAGGCACTGTGGCTCACACCTGTAATCCCAGCACTTTGAGAGGCTGAGGTAGGAGGATTGTTTGAGCCCAGAAGTTTGAGACCAGTCTGTTCAACATAGACCCCGTCTCAAATAAATATACATAAGAAAACATTCCAAAATTGATTGTGGGGATGGTTGCACAACTCTGAATATAATAAAAGTCACTGAATTGTATATTTTTTCAAGTTTCAGATTAATGGGTACACGTACGGTTTTGTTACGTGGGTATATCGTATGATGCTAAGGTTTGAAGTTCGATTAAACCCATCACCCAGGTAGTGAGCATAGAACCCAATAGGTAGGTTTTTTTTTCTTTTTTTTTTTTTGAGATGGAGTTTTGCTCTTGTTGCCCAGGTTGGAGTGCAGTGGCATGATCTTGGCTCACTGCAGTCTCCGCTTGCTCTCAGCCTCCCAAGTGACTGGGATTACAGGCGTGTATCACCCCACCCAGCTAATTTTTTGTATTTTCAGTAGAGACGGGGTTTCGCCATGTTGGCCAGGCTGATCTCAAACTCTGGCCTAAATGATGCGCCTGCCTTGGCCTCCCAAAGTATTGGGATTACAGGCATGAGCCATCGCGCCTGGCTGCAATAGGTAGTTTTTCAACCCCTGTCCCTCTTTCTCCGTCCTTCTCCTTGTATTCTTCAGGGTCTGTTGTTCACATCTTTACTTCTATATGCACCTGATGTTTAGCTTGCACTTATAAATGAGAACATGTAGTATCTGGTTTTCTATATCTGTGTTAGTTCGTTTCGGATAATGGCCTCCAGCCCCATCCATGGTGTTGCAGAGGACATGATTTTCTTTTTTTTAGTAGCTGTGTAGTATTCTGTGGTATAGGTGTACCACATTTAAAAAATCCAGTCCGGGGCTGGGCACAGTGGCTCATGCCTGTAATTTCAGCATTTTGGGAGGCCAAGGCAGGTGGATCACTTGAGGTCAGCAGTTTGAGACCAGCCTGGCCAATATAATGAAACCCCGTCTCTACTAAAAATACAAAAATTAGCCGGGCATGGTGGTGCACGTCTGTAATCCCAGCTACTCGAGAGGCTGAGGCAGGAGAAGAATCGCTTGAACCCAGGGAGGCAGAGGTTGCAGTAAGCCAAGATTGCGCCATGGCACTCCAGCCTGGGCGAAAAGAGCAAGACTCCATCTAAAAAAAAAAAAAAAAATCCGATTCGTTGTTGATGAGCCCTTGAGTTGATTCTATGTCTTTGCTGTTGTGAATAGTGCTCCAATGAACATATGGGCACAGGTATCCTTTTGGTATAACATTTTCTTTTGGATGTGTACATAGTAACGGGATTTCTGGGTTGAATGGTAGTTCTATTTTTGGTTCTTTGACAAAGAAATCTCCAAACTCCTTTCCCCAGGGGCTGAACTAATTTACATTCCCACCAACAGTATGTAAGTGTTCCTTTTCTCCATAGCCCTGTCAGCATCTGTTATTTTTTGGCTTTCTAATAAAAGCTATTCTGACTGGTGTGAGAAGGTATCTCATTGTGGTTTTGATTTGCATTTCTCTGATGATTAGTGATGTCAAGCATTGTTTCGTGTTCGTTGGCTGCTTGTATGTCTTCTTTTGAAAAGTGTCTGTTTATGTCGTTTGCCCACTTTTTAATAGGGTTGTATATTAGAGTTCTCTAGAGGGACAGAACTAATAGGATATATATATACACACACACATACACATATATACATATATACACACATACGCACACATGTGCATATATATGTGTGTTTGTATATAAAGGGGAGTTTATTAAGGAGTATTAACTCATGTGATCACAAGGTCCCACAATAGGCCGTCTGCAAGCTGAGGAGCAAGGAAGCCAGTCTGAGTCCCAAAGCCAAAGAACTTAGAGTCCGATGTTTGAGGGCAGGAAGTATATGGCAGGGGAGAAAGATGTAGGCTGGGAGGCTAGGCCAGTATAGTCTTTTCATGTTTTTCTGCCTGCTTTATGTTCTAGCTGTACTGGCAGCTGATTAGCTGGTGTCCACCAGACTGAGGGTGGGTCTGCCTCTCCCAGCCCACTGACTCAAATGTTAATCTCCTTTGGCAACACCCTCACAGACACACCCAGAATCAATACTTTGCATCCTTCAATCCAATCAAGTTGACACTCAGTATTAACCATCAGAGGCTGTTTTTTGCTTCTTGATTTCAGTTCCTTATAGATTTTGGATATTGGATCTTTGTTGGATGCATAGCTTGTGGATACTTTCTGCCATTCTGCAGGCTATTTGTTTACTCTGCTAGTTTCTCTTGCTGTGCAGAAGCATTTTAGTGTCCTCAGGTCCCATTTGTCAATTTTTGTTTTGTTGCAGTTGCTTTGGAGGATTAGCCAAAAATTGTTTGCTACGGCCAATGTCGAGAAGGTGCAGTTGCTTTGGAGGACTTAGCCAAAAATTATTTGCCAAGGCCAACGTCAAGAAGGGCATTTCCTAGATTTTCTTCTGGGATTTCTATAGTTTTGAGGTGTTACATTTAAGTCTTTAATCTATCTTGAGTTGATTTTTGTGTATGGTGATAGGGGTCCAGTTTCATTCTTCTGCATGTGGATAACCAGTTATCTTAGTACCATTTATTGACTAGTAAATGGGAATCCTTTCCCCGTTGCTATTTTTTGAGACAGGGTCTTGCTCTGTCTCCAAGATGAGTGCAGTGGCACAACCATTGCTCACTACAGCCTCAACCTCCCTTTGGGTGATCCTCCTGCCTCAGCCTCTCTAGTAGCTGGGACTGCAGGTGCCCGCCACCACACTCAACTAATTTTTTGAATTTTATTTGTGACGAGGTCTTGCCATGTTGCTCACACTGGTCTCAAACTCCTGGGGTCAGGCAGTTCTCCTGCCTCTGCCTCCCAGGGTTCTGGGATTATAGATGTAAGCCACCATGGCCAGCTCCATTGCTTATTTTTGTCAACTTTGTTGAAGATCAGATGGTTATAGGTGTGTGGCTTTATTTCTGGGTTATCTGTTTTGTTCCATTGGTCTGTATGTTTGGAATCATACACTTTAAATGGGTGAATTGTATGATATACAGCATACAGTTTACATATGTATGTGGTATAAATATAATATATTCACGTGTATAATATGTAAACCATATGTATACATATGAGTGGTTAACTGGAGCTGGCAGTTTCTGCAAACTCAGAGAGATATTATATAATGTTGTGTATCATACTATATACCTCAGAGTTTACAGAAAAGAAGATTAACTTAGGCTGGGCACGCCTGTAATCTCAGCACTCTGGGAGGCTGAAGCAGGTAGATTGCTTGAGCTCAGGAGTTCAAGACCAGCCTGGGCAAAAAAAGTGAGACCCTGTCTCTATAAAACAGTACAAAATTTAGCCAGGTGTGGTGGTGTGCACCTATAGTCTCAGCTACTTGGGAGGCTGAGGTGGGAGAACGGTGTGAGCCCAGGAGGCGGAGGTTGCAGTGAGCCAAGATTGTACCACTGCACTCTAGCCAGATAGAGTGAAGCCCTGTCTCAAAAACAAAAACAAACAAACAAACAAAAAAACCTGGTGGTAAGCTACTTTTAAATTTTTAATATAACTCATCTCTATACTTGCTTTAGCTACCTAAATAATTGCGTTTCAGGCTGGGTGTGGTGGCTAACGCCTGTAATCCCAGCACTTTGGGAGGCCGAGGCAGGCGGATCACCTGAGCTCAGGAGTTCAAGACCAGCCTGGCAAACATGGTGAAACTCTGTCTATACTAAAAATAAAAAATTAGCCAGGCATGGTGGGCGCCTGTAGTCCCAGCTACTCGGGAGGCTGAGGCAGGAGAATCGCTTGAACCCAGGAGGTGGAGGTTGCAGTGAGCCGAGATCACGCATTGCACTCCAGCCTGGGTGACAGAGTGAGACTCTATCTCAAAAAATAAATAAATAAAATAATTGCATTTCAGAAGAAAGTGGCCATCTGTCCCAACTCTAGACCAATGGCAGATACACAGGCGACATTTATGTCTTTGATCTCCACTCTCAGATGTGGTGCCTGGAGCAGCCATTGAGTATGGCAGGATCCTGACCCGCCTCACCCGCCACCCTGTCTACATCCTGAAAGGGGGCTATGAGCGCTTCTCAGGCACATACCACTTCCTCCGGACCCAGAAGATCATCTGGATGCCTCAGGTAGGGCCAAATGCTGAGCACAGGCAGGCCCAGACAGGAAGGATGGGCCTGGAGACTGACCCGTGGGTGACAGAGTAGGAGAAACAGGAGGATGGGACAGAGCATATAGAGAAAGTGGAGGAGGTAGGGTGGGTGGAGACTGGGCTGCAGACATGAATTTAGGGCTGCCAGGAGTCCAGGTCCAGTGTTTGTTTGTTTGTTTTTTTTCTTTTTTTTGAGACACTCTTTCTTTGTCGTCCAGACTGGAGTACAGTGGCATGATCTTGGCTCACTGCAACCTCCGCCTCTTGAGTTCAAGCGATTCTTCTGCCTCAGCTTCCCTGGTAGCTGGGACTACAGGCACGAACCACCACGCCTGGCTAATTTTTTTTTTTTTAGTATAGACGGGGTTTCACCATGTTGCCCAGTCTGGTCTGAAACTACTGACCTCAAGTGATCCACCTGCCTCAGCTTTCCAAAGTGCTGCGATTACAGGAGTGAGCCACCGTGCCCGGCCACAGTTCTTTATAAGGAATTGTTGGCTGTCTGGTTGAAACAGTGAACAAAGAGGGCAGGCTCGATGTGGACCGATTTCAAGGTCAGACAGGCCGGGGCATCACGGCTCGAGACCACCTCTTTTTTCTTGGCTGTCTGGTTCCACAAATCCTAGCTGGATCCAGAGGATACAAAAATACACAAAAGTGGGAAGGATTGATCAGGCACAGTGGCTCATGCCTGGAAGCTCAGCACTTGGGAAGGCCAAGGCAGGAGGATTGCTTGAGCTCAGTACTTTGAGACCGGCCTGGGCAACATAGTGAGACCTTGTCTCTACAAAAAAATCAATAATTGGAGCTGGCTGTGGTGGCTTACGCCTATAATCCCACCCCTTTTGGAGGCCAAGCTACATGGATCATTTGAGCTCAGGAGTTTGAGACCAGCCTAAGCAACATGGCAAAACCCTGTCTCTACCAAAAATACAAAAATTAACTGGGCATAGTGGCCCACCTGTAGTCCCAGCTACTTGGGAGGGTGAGGCAGGAGAATTACTTGAATCCGGGAGGCGGAGGTTGCAGGGAGCTAAGATCACGTCACTGCTCTCCAGCCTGGGTGACAGAGTGAGAGCCTGGCTCAAAAAAATAATTGAGAAGAGAGATGGGAGGATTGCTTGAGCCCAGGAGGTCGAGGCTGCAATGAGTCGTTACCATGCCAGTGTACTCCAGGCTGGTTGACAAAGTAAGACCCTGTCTCCAAAAAAAAAAAAAAGGGAAAATCAGCCAGGTGCGGTGACTCACACCTGTAGTTCTAGCACTCTGGGAGGCCAAGGCAGGAGGATTGCTTGATCTCAGGAGTTGAAGACCTGCCTGGGTGATATAGTGAGACCCCATCTCTATTATAATTCTTTTTCAGTAGAGACAGGGTTTCATGTTGGTCAGGCTGGTCTCCAACTCCTGACCTCAAGCGATCCACCCGCCTCAGCCTCCCAAAGTGCTGGGATTACAGGCATGAGCCACTGCACTCAGCCTATTATAATTTTTTTTATACAAAAAGAATCAGGTATGAAACCCCTTTGTCCATCACCTATCTCCAAGCGTTATCAACTCGGCCAGTTTTGTCATAAGAAAACAATTTTGAGATACCAGTTCCTGCTGCTGAGTGGCCCTGTCTGTAGGGAAGGCAGTGGCTGGAAGCTGAACTATGTCAAGGAACGCCCTGGGTATCTGGAGCCCAGAGAAGAGGCACTTGAGCTTCCCAGAGCCAAAGCTGAAGGAGGAGGAGCTTTCGAGGAAGAGAACTGGGTGGAGTTGTGTAAGGCTAGCACCAGACTGTGCAGAGATTTGCAGGCAGGGCCTGGTCTCCGGAGGGTGCCGTGTACAGATGTCTGGCTTATTGAAGCGTCTGAACACAATGGAATGTAAACAGAAAGTGGTTTTAACTTTTTCTAACAGTTGTCTTCTGCTGTGTTCCCCTTCCTGCCCTTAGCAACATCGTGAGCAGATTCCATACTTTCTGGCCACCTGATGGTTACAAAAAACTTCAATCGAAGTCATAGTATAGAATGACTCAGCAAATGTGACTATTCACAGGATATTTGATTGTGTTTAGGAATTGTTGCTTTTTGAAGGTTGTAGTGACATTGTTATGGTTATTATAAAGTTCAAGTCCTTATCTTTTAGAAATACAGAACAAAATATTTACAGGTAAAATGACGTGATGTCTGGAATTTCCTTTCAAATAATCTGGAGCGAGGTGAGAAGGCAGTGAGGGTATAGAGGAAACAAAATTGGCCAATGAGTTGTTAATGTTTGAAGTTGGGTGTTATGTATGTTTTAGAGACAGGGTCTCAGTCTGTCGCCCAGGCTGGAGTGCAGTGTGCAATCATAGCTCACTGCAGCCTCCACCTCCTGGGCTCAGTATCCTCCAGCCTCAGCCTCTTGAGTAGGCGGGACTACCGATGCAAGCCACCACAGTTGGCTAAGTTTTAAAATTTTCTGTAGAGACAGGGTCTTGCTATGTTGCCAAGGCTGGTCCGAAACTCCTGACCTTAAGCAATCCTCCTGCCTTGGCCTCCCAAAGTACTGGAATTATAGGCATGAACCACCGCACCTGGCCAACTAGTGTATAGTTTTGAAATAATGTTAAATAAAGGAAGTAAAAAGACAGTCTAGTAGAAGCTAGGGCAGTTTAATATTCCAACCTCAAATCTGGATCAAGTCTCATCTCTTCCCATGCCTCGGAGCTGGGCAGCCTAGGGTTTGCTGGGGGACTTAAAGTAGTGAGGGATGGGGGTTAGCTTTAAGGACAGCTGCTCTCTTCCCCCCTTCTGGGCAGAGGACCTTTGGCAGTAGGGTCCAGAGTGGACCTGTCTGTGTGCCTGACTGCGTGTCAGTGGTGGGAAAGCTCCTGCTCTCTGGCCCCGTCTGGCTATGTGAGCTGCTGGTGGCCTCTCCTGCTGGTTTGCTCGGGACCCAGCTCAGCCTCACCCTGGCTCCTTCTGGGGCTGAGGATCTCCCAGAGAGCACAGCCAGCAGTGACTCCCTTCAACCCCTGCCAGGCATTTCCTCCACTTCCTCCTCCCTCCCCATGGAAGCCCATGACCCTGTCTCCTGCCCCGCAAGCCCACATTCCTTCACCAGGATCCCAGAATGATCCTGTGTGATAAGATAGGGACTTGTGCCTGAGGTCAGACATGGTCCCAGATCCAGGGTATGCATGTCTGGCTCACAAAGACATACCCTTCTTCCACTGAGATAACAGCACTGTGAATTTCAGCTCAACAGGTGGACAGTCAGTTAAATAAAGGAAGTAAAGACAATCAATCTAGTGTAAGCCAGGGCAGTTTAATGTTCCAACCTCAAATCTGAATCAAGTCTTACCTTCATTGGAACTCCTCCTTGATCTTGGAGGACCCCTTCCTGGCTTTGCAGAGTACAGAGAGATTAATTTCTTCTCTGCAAACCCTACACTGCTGATAACTCATCACCGCCGCCCCCTCATTTCTGAAGCTTTAGTAAGGTGTAACTGACATGATGAACTGCACATATTTAAAAGGCCCGGTATGGTCCGTTTTGACAGATGCATATTCCTGTAACTTGCCTTTGCTCCTAGTCTAGTCAAATTGGGAAGAAGGCGCAGGGTTGTGGCTGGGGTAGCTGTGAGGGTTGGGTGGGGTTACTTGTTTGCGGCTGTCTTTAGAATGCAGGTGACTGGCCAGCTGTGGTGGCTCAAACTTGGAATCGTAGCACTTTGGAAGGTCAAAGAGGAGGTAGGAAAATCACTTGAGTCCAGGAGTTTGAGACTAGCCTGGGCAACATAGTGAGACCTTGTTTACACAAAAATTTTTTTAAAAGGCCAGGCGTGGTGGCTCACACCTGTAATCCCAGCACTTTGGGAGGCCAAGGCGGGCGGATCACGAGATCAAGAGATCAAGACCATCCTGGCAAGCATGGTGAAACCCCATCTCTACTAAAAATACAAAAATTAGCTGGGTGTGGTGGCCCATGCCTGTAATCCCAGTTACTCGGGAGGCTGAGGCAGGAAAATCACTTGAACCCAGGAGGCGGAGGTTGCAGTGAGCCGAGATCACATCACTGCACTCCAGCCTGGGTGACAGAGTGAAAAGAAAAAAGAAGAAAGAAAGAAAGATTTAGGAGGTAGCACTGATCAGACATGAGGGCATGGGAGAGAGAGGGGGCTGGGATGATGCCCTGGTTTTAGGCGTGGGTGACGGGGGCTGTGATGTGGTTCATTGTGGGGAACACTCAGGAGGGATCGGGGTGGGGGAAGAGGGAGGTGGTTCTGGGGTAAGGCAGTGTGCCCAGTTTGGGCATATTCATTTGAGATACTGGTTTCCTTTGCATTGTGTCACTGGGCATTTACACACATTTTACAGTACAGTGTGTTTTTATCTACGTCACACCCTCTTCCCAGCCAAACCCACACAACCACAGAAAAGGAAGTTGGTTTCAAAACCAGGAAGAGGGGTTGATAGATTTGCTATGGGAGTTTTGTGAGTTTTGGTTTTTTTTTTTTTGAGACTGCATCTCTGTTGCCCAGGCTGGAGTGCAGTGGCACGATCTGGGCTCACTGCAACCTCCGCCTCCTGCCTCAGCCTCCAGAGTACCTGGAATTACAGGCATGTGCCACCACACCCAGCTAATTTTTGTATTTTTAGAGATGGGGTTTCACTATGTTGGCCAGGCTGGTCTTGAACTCCTGATCTCAGGTGATCCACCTGCCTCAGCTTCCCAAAGTGCTGGGATTACAAGCGTAAGCCACTGTGCCTGGCCTTTTAGTGAGATTTTTCAAGTGGAAATTGAAAGGGGGATTTCATTTTGGCACCAGAAGCTGAGCCTCTGGGTTAGGGGCAGCCCACGTGCTGGAGTAAGCGTTAGGCCTGCCCGCAGGCAGTGGGGTGATGCATCTCCGTGTCACAGGCTTGAGAACTGGCTCAGCTTGGTGTCTGTTCTTTGCTAATGGCTTTCGAAGCTGGTGGCTTGGGAAGGATATGGGCTTGCAGAGGGTTTACTGCTGTGGGAAAGGGAGTGAGATGTGCTGAGTTCAGGTGGCTCTGAAGGACCCACACGCCTGAGGTCCTTAAGATTTATTTCTGAGTCGGACTTGGAGCCAGGGGACTTTCGGTACTGATTTTGATCTTTGGCAAAGGTCAGCATTTTCTATGGTGTAATAATGGAGAAAGTGGTCTTTAATCAGAGCCTCACGGAAACATCAAGTTATCCAGTGGGAGTGGAATTCTCTACTGCAGAACTTCTTTGAGAGTGTTGTTTTTTTTTTTTTTTTTTTTTTTTTTGAGATGGAGTTTCACTCTTGTTGCCCAGGCTGGAGTGCAATGGCGCGATCTCGGCTTACTGCAGCCTCCACCTCCTGGGTTCAAGTGATTCTCCTGCCCCAGCCTCCCGAGTAGCTGCGATTACAGGTGTGCACTGCCACCCCTGGCTAATTTTTGTATTTTTAGTAGAGATGAGGTTTCACCATGTTGGTCAGGCTGGTCTCAAACTCCTGACCTCAAGTGATCTATCCACCTCGGCCTCCCAAAGTGCTGGGATTACAAGCATGAGGCACCGCGTCTAGCTTTCTTTTTTCTTTTTTCTTTTTTTTTTGAGAGATAGGCTGGAGAGCAGTGATGCGGTCATAACTCACTGTAACCTCCACTCCTGTGGGATCCTCCCACTTCAGCCTCCTGAGTAGCTGGGACTACAGCCATGTGCCACCATGCCTGGCAAATTTTTGTTTATTTTTTATTTTTTTGTAGAGACAAAGGACTTGCTGTGTTACCCATGCTGGTCTCGAACTCCTGGGCTCAAGCGATCCTCCCACCTTGACCTCCTAAAGTGCTAGTATTACAGGCGTGAGCAGCCACTGTGCCCAACTTCTTCGAACCTTTGATTGCTAATGTACGCCTTGTTTCCAAGAGAGGAATCATAGATACGGCTGTCCATTTGTACAGTTGTCCTTTAGTATCCATGGAGATTGGTTCCATGACCCCCAGTAGATACCAAAATCCTTGGATCTTCAAGTCCCTGATATAAGATGGTGTAGTATTTGCATCTAACCTAAGCATATCCTCCCATATACTTTATTTGAGACAGAGTCTCGCTCTGTCGCCAGGCTGGGGTGCAGTGGCACGATCTCAGCTCACTGCAGCCTCCATGTCCCAGGATCAGGTGATTCTCCTGCCTCAGCCTTCCGAATAGCTGGGACTACAGGCATGTGCCACCATGCCTGACCAATGTTTGTGTTTTTAGTGGAGATGGGGTTTCACTTGTTGGCCAGGCTGGTCTCAAGCTCCTCACTTCAGGTGATCCACCTGCCTCGGCCTCCCAGAGTAATGGGGTTACAGGTGCGAACCACATCACCTGGCCCCTCTTGTATACTTTAAATCATCTCTAGATTATTCATAACACCTAATACAATGTACATGCTATGTAAATAACTGTTATACTGTGTCATTTAGGGAATAATGACAAGAAAAAAGTCTGTATATGTTCTGTACAGATGCAACCATGAATTATTTTTCTGGATATGTTTGATTCAAGGTTGCTTGAATCCATGGATGTGGAACGCACAGATAGGGGGGCAGATTGCATTTGGTTATCTGAACCCCTGAACCCTTTTTTCATAGTGCCTTATGGAGGGCTAGTGTTTCTTAGAACACACTTTGGGAAATGAAGAGATAATCCTTGTCTTTGTTTCAGATAAACAAAAGGTTTTTTTTTCTTCCTTTTTTTTTTTTGAGATGGAGCCTTGTTCTGTCTCCCAGGCTGGAGTGCAGTGGCACAATCTCTGCTCACTGCAAGCTCTGCCTCCCGGGTTCACGCCATTCTGCCTCAGCCTCCCAAGTAGTTGGGACTATAGGTGCCCACCACATGCCCGGCTAATTTTTTGTGTTTTTTAGTAGAGACGGGGTTTCACCTTGTTAGCCAGGATGGTCTCGATCTCCTGACCTTGTGATCCACCCACCTTGGCCTCCCAAAGTGCTGGGATTACAGGCATGAGCCACCGCGCCTGGCAAATGAAAGTTTTAATGATAACTTTGGACCTGGAACTCAGGAAGCTCCCATTTAAGTAGGTGTTTTGTTCTCTCTACCCCTCTACATATATGCTGGCTTCATCAGAATCGTTTCTGGGCATGCAGGGTGGCTCCCATGTATATCCCAACACTTTGGGAGGCTGAGGGAGGAGGATCACTATAGGCCAGGAGTTCGAGGCTAGCCTGGGCAACATAGCAAGATCCCATCTCTACAAAATATAAAAGTATCAAAATTATTTGGGTATGGTCGTGTGCACCTGCAGTCCCAGCTACCTGGGAGGCTGAGGCAGGAGAATCATTTG
The DNA here is from genome assembly GCF_047675955.1 of Chlorocebus sabaeus. Taxonomy (NCBI): domain Eukaryota; kingdom Metazoa; phylum Chordata; class Mammalia; order Primates; family Cercopithecidae; genus Chlorocebus; species Chlorocebus sabaeus. The sequence continues at coordinate 9,721,500 of NC_132931.1, read as the reverse complement.
AGCCCAGGAGGTTAAGACTGCAGCGAGCTATGACTGAGCCACTTATACTCCAGCCTGGGTGACAGAGTGAGAGACCCTGTATCTTAAAGAAAAAGAAAAAGATGGGCCGAGCGCAGTGGCTCACACCTGTAATCCCAGCACTTTGGGTAGCCGAGGCAGGTGGATTACTTGAGGTCAGGAGTTCAAGACCAGCCTGGCCAACATGATGAAACCTCCTCTCTCTTCTCTCTCTCTCTCCTCTTTCTCTCTCTCAGTACTGAAATTCTGATGGTCTCCAAGTGTAATAAGAGAGTTATCCCTCTCCATCCTCCTGAGTCCCCAGTACATGCTGGGTTGTTAGTTTTGGGCCACAGTGTCCTCACTGCAACCTTTGTGCACCTGGCCAAGTGTAAACAGATGCCATGGAGGAAATGAACACCAGTGCTGAGACCTAGCGCTCTGCACCATGAGGCTGTGGCTCAGTCCCTTCGTCATGACTCGCCCTGTGCCACCCACATAAGTTTCCATGTGCCAATCTCTTTCAAAGTCTGGATCTCCATCACATTCACTGTCCCGGAACTGCCCTTTTACACTGGTTTGATGAACTGTGTTTCAAGAGATAGACATCCGTCTTCCCTGAGGAATATGCTCATAGCTGCCTTTCTCCCTCCCCACTTCAGGAACTGGATGCATTTCAGCCATACCCCATTGAAATCATGCCAGGGGAGGTCTTCCTCGGCAATTTCAGTCAAGCCTGTGACCCCAAAATTCAGAAAGACTTGAAAGTCAAAGCCCATGTCAACGTCTCCATGGATACAGGGCCCTTGTAAGTAAAGAGAAACAATTGATTTATATTTCGTGTTTTTGAATTTAATATTAAAATTTTATTTTTTGTATTATTATTATTATTATTATTATTCTTATTTTTGAGACGGAGTCTCGCTCTGTCACCCAGACTGGAGTGCAGTGGTGTGATCTTGGCTCACTGCAAGCTCCGCCTCCCGGGTTCACGCCATTCTCCTGTCTCAGCCTCCCGAGTAGCTCAGGTGCCCGCCACCTCGCCCGGCTAGGTTTTCATTTTTTTTTTTTTTTTTTGAGACGGAGTCTCGCTCTGTCGCCCAGGCTGGAGTGCAGTGGCCGGATCTCTGCTCACTGCAAGCTCCGCCTCCCGGGTTCACGCCATTCTCCTGCCTCAGCCTCCCGAGTAGCTGGGACTACAGGTGTATGCCATTACACCTGGCTAATTTTTGTGTTTTTTAGTAGAGACAGGGTTTTGAAATGTTGCCCGGACTGGTCTCGAACTCCAGACCTCAAGTGATCTGCCCGCCTTGGCCTCCCAAAGTGCTGGGATTACAGGCATGAGCCCCCACACCCAGGCTATATTTTATTTTATATTTTATTTCATTTTAGAGACAGGGTCTTGCACTGTTGCCCAGGCTGGAGTGCAGTGGCACAATCATAGCTCACTGCAGCCTCAACCTTCTGGGCTCAAGTGATGCTCCTGCCTCTGCCTCTGCCTCCCACCTCTGCCTCCTGCTTCTAGATATTAAAAGGCATTCTCTGGGCACATATCCCAGAGAAACAAATACTTATATTCACACCAAAACCTGCGCATGAATATTCATAGTGCTGTCCGGCTGGCAAAGAACTAGACAAACTGTGGTAAATACACTCCATGGAATACCACTCAACAATCATAAGGAAGAAACTGTTGATACGTGCGGCAACTTGGATCTCCAGTGAATAAATGCCGAGGGGTGGGGCAGGGGGATAATTCCAAATGGTTACAGACAATGTGACTCCATTTATATAGCATTTATTTATTTAGTTTTTAAAAAAAGAGACGAGCTCTCACTATGTTGCCCAGCCTGGCCTTGAACTCCTGAACTCAAGTGATCCTCTTGCCTCAGCCTCCCAAAGTGCTGGGATTATAGGTGTGAGCCACCACACCCGGCCTTATATAGCATTTTTCATATGACAACATTTTAGAAATAGAAGACAGATAAGTGGTTGCCAAGAGTTAGGGAAGGGAGCAGGGGAGGTAGAGGTGGTTATAAAAGAACAACACAAGGAGCTGCACACAGTGGCTCATGCCTGTAATCCCAGCACTTTGGGAGGCTGAGGTGGGAGGACCACCTGAGGTCAGGAGTTTGAGACCAACATGGCCAACATGGTGAAACCCTGTCTCTACTAAAAATATAAAACATTAGCTGGGCATGGTGGTGCATGCCTGTAATCCCAGCTACTCAGGAGGCTGAGTCATGAGAATCACTTGAATCAGGGAGGTGGAGATTGCAGTGAGCCGAGATCACACCACTGCACTCCAGCCTGGGCAACAGAGTGAGACTCTGTCTCAAAAACAAGCAAACAAAAAGAAACAGAAGGGATCCTTAGTGTTGGAACTGTTTACTGTCTTGAGTGATAGTGGATATATGAACCTACATAGTGATAAATTTCTATTATTATTATTTTTTGAGATGGACTCTCACTCTGTCGCCCAGGCTGGAGTGCAGTGGCACGATCTTGGCTCAGTGCGACCTCCACCTCCCAGGTTCAAGTGATTCTCCTGCCTCAGCCTCCTGAGTAGCTGGGATTACAGGCGCCCACCACCACGCCTGGCTAATTTTTGTATTTTAGTAGAGACAGGGTTTCACCAGGTTGGCCAGGCTGGTCTCAAACCCCTGACCTCAGGAGATCTGCCCGCCTTGGCCTCCCAAAGTGTTGGGATTACAGGTGTGAGCCGCTGCGCCCAGCCCAGTGATGAATTTCTGTAGAACTTACTACACACACACAGAGAGAGGTAAAACTGGATAAACCTGCTAAGACTGATAGATTGTATCAGTGTCAATATCCTGATTGTGACATTATGCTATAGTTTTGCAAAAATGTTGCCATTAGGGAAATTGGGCACAGTGTATCTACAAAGGACTTTCTTTGTTACTTCTTACCACTGCAAGTGAATCCATAATGATCTCAATAATTTTTTTTCTTTTTTTTTTTGAGATGGAGTCTCGCTCTGTCATCTAGGCTGGAGTGCAGTGGCACGATCTTGGCTCACTGCAACCTCTGTCTCCTGGGTTCAAGCAATTCTCCCTGCCTCAGCCTCCCAAGCAGTTAGGATTACAAGCGCCTGCCACAACGTCTGGCTAATTTTTGTATTTTTTTACTAGAGATGGGGTTTTGCCACGTTGGCCAGGCTGGTCTCGAACTCCTGACCTCAGGTGATCCGCCCACCTCGGCCTCCCAAAGTGCTGCGATTACAGGCGTGAGTCACTGTGCCTGGCCTGTTTGTGTTTTTTGATTTTTTTTGTTTTTGTTTTTTTGACAGGGTCTCACTCTGTGATCCAGGCTGGAGTGCAGTGGTGTGGTCACAGCTCAGCTTGACCTAGGCTCAAGCAATCCTCCCACCTCAGCTTCCCAAGTAACCATATCTACTAAAAATACAACAATTAGCAGGGCATGGTGGCAGGCGCCTGTAATCCTGCTACTCTGGAGGCTGAGGTGTAAGAATTGCCTGAACTGAGGAGGCAGAGGTTGCAGTGAGCTGAGATCACTCAACTGCACTCCAGCCTGGGCGACAGAGCAAGACTCTGTCTCAAAAAAGGAAGTAAAATAAAACAGATAAAACAGCAGCCCCACCATCTCCATCCCTCTTACCTCTCTCTCTGCATTTAACACAGTGGGCTCATTCTCCAAGGTCATTAAATGTGCTTTCCTGTCCTCATTTAATGATTGCACCATATTCCAGGAGAGTACCATGTTTTGGGCTCATCATAATAGCCATGTGACATGTACTATGCACCAAGCAGATTGCTAAGTGCCCTGAATAGATTACTTTCCTCAGTCTACACAGCACCCCTGTGAGTTAGGTGTATTAACAATTTTTTTTTTAAATTTTTTATTTTTGTAGAGATAAGGTCTCACTATGTTGCCCAGGCTTGTCAGGAACTCCTGGCCTCAAGCGATCCTCTTGCCTTGCCCTCCCAAAGTGCTGGGATTACAGGCGTGAGCCACCATGCCTGGCCAAGACAGGTACTTTAAAAAAATTTTTTTTGGCTGGATGTGGTGGCTCACACCTGTAATCCCAGCACTTTGGGAGGCCAAGGCGGGTACATCAACTGAGGCTGGGAGTTTGATGACCAGCCTGGCCAAAATGGTGAAACCCCGTCTCTACTAAAAATATAAACATTAGCCGGGCGTGGTGGCACATGCCTGCAATCCCAGCTACTTGGGAGGCTGAGGCAGGAGAATCGGTTGAACCTGGAAGGTAGAAGTTGCAGTGAGCTGAGATCACGCCACTGTTCTACAGCCTGGGCAACAGAGTGAGACTCTGTCTCAAAAAAAAAAAAAAAAAAGACGAGGGTCTGGCTATGTGATCCTCCCATCTCTGTCTCCCAAATTACTGGGCTTAGAGCCATGAGCCACCACACCCAGCCTGGATGTTGTTTTCCAGGAGAGGTTGAGCTACCCGTGCACATTCCGCCTTACACAAGCTCAGCGTCCTCCCTGTGGCCCTTCTGCTGCGATGAAAACCCCACAGTGGGGCGGCTTGCATTCTGCATTCCACCTGGTGACCTGTGCGGTCTTTCCATGTAGTTTTGCAGGCGATCCTGACAGGCTTCTGCACATCCAGATAGAAGATTCCCCAGAAGCCCAGATTCTCCCCTTCTTACGCCGCACGTGTCACTTCATTGGTAAGGAGCGTTCCTTGGCCGGGTAGCAGCTGGCCTGTGTCTGGGAAGCAGAGGGGCAGTGGAGCCTCCTTCACAGGCTTATTCTGGATCACGACTCCCCATGCTCTGGAGAGAAAGGGCCCAGCTCAGCATATGCCCCACCTGGGTGAGATAAGCTCCAGGACACGTCCGACTTCTCGGGAGCCCTCAGTGAAACGAGCAACCGTGGTATTTACCTTGAGGGCAGTGGGGCCCAAGATTGTGGGCTGAGCGTCCTGGGCTCTGGCCCTGGCTAGATGGCTGTGCCCTTCTGGGCTTGTTGTAAAATGAGGGTGATGGCTACCCACAAGCACACATGCTCATAGAGGCTCTAGGCTGAGCTCTGGAGACCAGGAGGTAAGTCTCTCTCCATCCCCGCCTTCATCCTTGGTCTGTGGGATGTGGGTGGAACGGAAGGAAGACTACAAAGCTCTTTCAGTTCTCACTTCCAAGATTTTCTTTGTTTTGGTTTGTTGGTTGGTTGGTGGGGTTGGGGTCTTGCTATGTTGCCCAGGCAGGTCTTGAACTCCTGGCCTCAAGCGATCCTCCTACCTCAGCCTCTCAAGGTGCTGGGATTATAGGCATGAGCCACCACACCCAAGTGGTGCCCACCAGTTACTTAATTCATCACGAGTGGATTTTTAACTCGTTCCTGTGGCTCCAGATTGCCCGAGGAGAGTAAGATGTGTAGAGAGAGCAGGGCTGAGTCAGGTTGGAGTCCCCACCCCGTGCCTGCCTGTCTAGCACCAACAGCTCCTGGCCTGAGCCACTGTACCAGGGGCTGGAGCATGGCGTTTTGGCTCAGCCATCCCTTATTTTAAATTTTATTTTTTTGAGACAGGGTCTGGCTTGTTCACCCAGGCTGGAGTGTAGTGGTACAGTCTTGGCTCACTGCAACCTCCACCTCCTGGGCTCAAGCAATCCTCCCACCTCAGCCTCCTGAGTAGCTGGGACTACAGGCATGCACCACCGCACCCAGCTAATTTTTGTAGTTTTAGTAGAGATGGGATTTTGCCACGCTGCCCAAACTGGTCTTGAACTCCTGAGCTCAGGCAATCCACCCGCCTCAGCCTCCTAAAGTAGTGGGATTACAGGCGTGAGCCACCGCACCCAGCCCCAACCATCCTTTATTTGCCCAGCAGATGTCAAATGTCACTCGACTAGGGCCTGAGGCTGAGACTTCCCACGTGTCCCACCTCGAGGTGTCAGAGCCCTGTGGCCCAAAGAGGGCCCCCATCCAGCCTGCCTCCCTGGGTAGCACTGAGCCAGTCAGTGGATTAAACTACACGCTCAGTTCCTTTATTCAGATGGTGAGGAAGGTGGCCGTCGTCATCTCTGTGTCTTCCTTTAGCCCTGGCAGTCTGTGATTTTGCACTTGGCATGCTAATCTTCAGGTCCTGAGGGTTGCCAGACCAGCCTCGGGTGCCAGCTTAGGTTTCCTCTCCCTGGGCAGGACTCACAGCTTCAAGGGTGCTGTGATTAGAGCTGATATTTCTGTGCCAGGCACTGGGCTCAGTACAGAACAGAACCAAACCGCATGGAGGAGGTAGTATACTGTGATCCCATTTTCCAGATAAGGACACTGTGGCTTCAAGTAACTTACCCTCCAGCCCGGGCAACATTGTGAGACCCCATCTGTACAAAAAAGTTAGCTAGACATGGTGGCGCATGCGTGTGGTCCCAGCTACCCTGAAGGCTAAGGCAGGAGGATTACTTGAGCCCACGAGTTCAAGGTGGCAGTGAGCTGTGATTACATCACTGCATTCCAGCCTGGGCAACAGAGCAAGACTTGGTCTCTAAAATAAAATAAAAATAGGCAGGCCGGGCGCGGTGGCTCAAGCCTGTAATCCCAGCACTTTGGGAGGCCGAGACGGGCGGATCACGAGGTCAGGAGATCGAGACCATCCTGGCTAACACGGTGAAACCCCGTCTCTACTAAAAAATACAAAAAACTAGCCGGGCGAGGTGGCGGGCGTCTGTAGTCCCAGCTACTCGGGAGCCGAAGGCAGGAGAATGGCGTGAACCTGGGAGGCGGAGCTTGCTGTGAGCCGAGATCCGGCCACTGCACTCCAGCCTGGGTGACAGAGCGAGACTCCGTCTCAAAAAAAAGAATTAAAAAATAAAAAATAAAAATAGGCTGGGCACAGTGGTTCTTACCTGTAATTCCAGTACTTTGAGAGGATGAGGTGGGCAGATCACCCGAGGTCAGGAGTTCAAGACCAGCCTGAACAACATAGTGAGCCTGCATGTCTATATTAAAAAAAAAAAAAAAAAGTTGGGTGCAGTGGCTTGTGCCTATAATCCCAGCACTTTCAGAGGCCAAGGCAGGCAGATCATCTGAGGTCCGGAGTTGGAGACCAGCCTGGACAACATGGTGAAACCTTATCTCTATTAAAAATACAAAAAATTAGCTGGGTGTGGTAGCAATCCCAGCTACTCGGGAAGGCTAAGCCAGGAGAATCGCTTGAACCCAGGAGGCGGAGGTTGCAGTGAACTGAGAGTGTGCCATTGCACTCCAGCCTGGGCAACAAGAGTGAAACTCTGTCTCAACAAAGAAAGAAGGAAAGGAAAGGAGAGGAGAGGAGAGGAGTGGAGAGGAGAGGCGAAAGGAGAAGAGAGCAGAGGGGGGAAGGAAAGGAAAGGAAGTAACTCGCCCCCAAGCCCCATGGCCAGTGAGTGGCAGTCAGGATTGGCACTCAGGCTACCCTGGCTCTGTCAGTTCCTGACTGTTCTTGGAATGATGGTGGTCCCATCCGCCCCATCGGTAGCAGAGCTTCCTGTGCTAGAAGCCTGCAGTTCAGAAGGTCTTTGCCTGGTGATGCTGGTTGCCCAGGCATGATTTTCTGGAACTTCCAGCCAGGACTGAGGGATGCCCACTTGTTAGACAATGAAATGGGCTCCCAGAGAAATCATGGGACTTGCCGAGGTCATGTGGGCTGGTCTTGAACTCATGCTTGGACCATGGGCCCATGGAGGCCAGTGTCTGACAGCAACCCAGGCCCACAGGGAGGAGGGCCAGGCATGACCCAACCCCCCACTTCTTTTTGCAGATGTTCACCTTCACCTTGGCTCTGTCGTTCTGATCTTTTCCACCCAAGGTATCAGCCGCAGCTGTGCCACCATCATAGCCTACCTCATGCATCGTAACGAGCAGACCTTGCAGGTATGCGCTCCCCGAGCCGGGCTCACAACATGCCACCCCCTGGGAGGTGGGTCAGAGCGCGACCTGGGAGGAGTGGGGCCCTGGCACTGCTTTGGGAGGAAGAATCCCAGATAACTCCAAGTCTAGGGTGCCCCCCAGCCCACGTCACCCAAGGGCAAGGTCCCAGCGTTGCAGGCTTGAGGCCTGAGGCTGGATACGCACGGCTGGCCCAGAGACTCAGGCCAGGTCAGGCTGTCCTGCAGCCCCCTTGGCATGGCCCCCACTGCTGTCAGTCTGTCCACCAGTGTTTGTTTGGTGTTGCCCAAGGAAGAACTGCTTGGAGTCCCAGAGCTGCAGCACAGGCGCCCACCCACCCCCGCCTATCTCCCTATGCCTTGGGCGCAGGGTCCAGAGAGGAGAGGGAAGCAGGGACCCATCGTGGCAAACCCAGGCAGATCTCGGGGCTCCTGACTCTGAGATAGCGCCTTTTTCGGGTGCCTGCCCCGCCTGTCACAGCCTGTTCGTGATCTCAGAGGGCTTGATAGGACCTGCAAAGCCCTGACATTTACCCAGGGATGTGTTTGGGGGAAGGAGAGGGACAAAGAATAAAACCCATTAGCCAGTGGGTTTGGTTGTCACCCGTGTATGCACTTTGCAGGTGAAGTTGCAGGCTAGAAAGGCTCTTTTTTTTTTTTTTTTTTTTTTTTTTTTTTTGAGATGGAGTCTAGTTCTGTTGTCCAGGCTGGAGTGCAGTGGTGCAATCTCCACCTCCTGGGTTCAAGTGATTCTTGAACCTCCACTGCAACCTCTGCCTCCTGGGTTCAAGCAATTCTCCTGCCTCAGCCTCCTGAGTAGCTGGGATTACAGGTGTGTGTCACCACGCCCAGCTAATTTTTGTATTTTTAGTAGAGACGGGGTTTCGCCATGTTGGCCAGGCTGGTCTCGAACTCCTGACCTCAGGTGATCCACCTGCCACTGCCTCCTGGGATTACAGGCGTGAGCCTCTGCGCCTGGCCTAGAAAGAGTCTTGGATCTCCAGGAATTCTGTTCCTGGGTGTGTGCCCAAAAGAAGTGGAAGCAGACTGGGCATGGTGACTCACACCTATAATCTCAGCACTTAGGGAGGCTGAGGTGGGTGGGTCGCTTGAGCTCAGGAGTTTGAGATCAGCTTGGGCAACATGGCAAAATCCTGTCTCTACAAAAAATACAAAACTTAGCTGGGTGCAGTGTTGCACACCTGTAGTTCCAGCTACTTGGGAGGCTGAGATAGGAGAATGGCTTGATCCTGGGAGGTGAAGGCTGCAGTGGGCTGTGATCATACCACTGCACTCCAGCCTGGGCAACAAAGCCAGACGCTGTCTCAAACAAACAAACAAGAAAGAAAAAAAAAATCAATTTCAGTGCCTTTAAACTTCTAGGAGTACCTTTGTCTTTTAAAGACCTTCAAATAATAACAAAACTCCAGAGACACTATAATAACTAACACTGACTCCTACCTGCCTGGTAAGTATTTATATGTCGTTAAAACACCTTCACAATGACCTGTGGCATAGCTATTGCTTTTATCCCCATTTTGTGGGAGGCCTGGAGAGGCCGGGTACTTTGCCTTAAGCCCCAGAGCTGTAAATGGCAAAGCTGGAATCCAAAGCACGGCTGGAGAGTCTGGGTTTTTAACAGGGCCCTGAGGCGGCAGGGAGAACGCTGGCCTTGCAACCTGGGCATTGCCCCTTACCACATGTGACCTGAGTACACCCCTTCACCCTTCTGTCCCTTCAGTGGGTAGAATGAGGTGGACAGCATGTGTCTCTCCTGCCTGCTGCATTTGCTGTGAGAGTCCCAGCAGATGCCTTGTGGGCTAGAAGGGGGATGTGTGGTTTATGATTCTTCCTTCAGGGCTTATTCTGACCCAGTGAGGACATAGTAAACCTTATAACTGCAAGCTCTACCCCTCACACCACTTTTAAAAACTTTGTGGTTAAAATATACATAACAGGCCGGGCGCGGTGGCTCACGCCTGTAATCCCAGCACCGTGGGAGGCCGAGGCAGGCAGATCACCTGAGGTCAGCAGTTCGAGACCAGCCTGGCCAACATAGTGAAACCCCGTCTCTACTAAAAATATAAAAATTAGCTGGGCGCAGTGGCGCATGCCTGTAATCCCAGCTACTCTGGAGGCTGAGGCAGGAGAATCGCTAGAAGCTGAGAGGCAGAGGCTGCAGTGAGCTGGGATTATATCATTGCACTCCAGACTGGGTGACAAGAGCGAAACTCTGTCTCAAAAAAAAAAAAAAAAAAAAAAAAAAAAAATCATACACACACACACACATATATATATAACAAAAAATTTACCATCTTAACCATTTTAAAATGTATAGCTTAGGAGCATTAAATACACTCACATTATTGTGCAACTAATCTCCCAAACTTTTCCATCTTGCAAACCTGAAACAGCAACTCTTTACTTTCCCCCCTTCATCACCACATGGGAACCACCATTCTACTTTCTGTCTCTGTGAATTTGAGTCCTCTAGGTACCTTATGTAAGTTCCTTCCTTTTAAGGCTGAATAATAAATATTCCATTATATGTGGAATTCACCAATAAACCCATCTAGGCTAGGTGCTTTCTGTTTTGGAAGATTACTAATTATTGATTCAATTTATTATTATTATTTTATTTCTTTATTTTTTTTTGAGACGGAGTCTCACTCTGTCACCCAGGCTGGAGTGCAGTGGCACGATCTCGGCTCACTGCAAGCTCCGCCTCCCGGGTTCACGCCATTCTCCTGCCTCAGCCTGCTGAGCTGCTGGGACTGCAGGCGCCCGCCACTACTCAATTTCTTTAATATACGTAGGCCTATTCAGATCGTCTGTTTCTTCTCGTGTGAGTTTTGGCAGATTGTGTCTTTCAAGGAATTGATCAATCACATTTGTGGGTATGAATATTCTTTTATTCTCCTCTTAATATCTGTGGGATCTGTAGCAATGTTTCCTCTTTCACTTCTGATATTAGTAATTGTGTCTTCTCTTTGAGTTAGCCTGGCTAGAGGAAGTATCGATTTTATTGATCTTTTCAAAGAAGTGGCTTTTGGTTTTGTTGATTTTCTCTATTGATTTCCTGTTTTCAATTTCATTCTTTTGCATGGGGATATCTAGTTTTCCTAGCACCATTTGTTGAAATGACTGTCCTTTTCCCCCATTGAATGGTCTTGGCATACTATCAAAAATTGCTTAACAGACCAGGTGCAGTGGCTCACACCTGTAATCCCAGCAGTTTGGGAGGCAGAGGTGGGCGGATCACCTGAGGTGAGGAGTTTGAGACCAGCCTAGCTGACATGGCAAAACCTCGTCTCTACTAAAAATACAAAAATGAGCCAGGCCTAGTGGCACATGCCTGTAATCCCAGCTACTTGGGAGGCTGAGGCACAAGAATCACTTGAACCCAGGAGGCGGAGGTTGCAGTAAACTGAGATTGCACAACTGAACTCCAGCCTGGGCAACAGAGTGATACTCAGTCTCAAAAAAAAAAAAAAAAAAAAAAATTGCTTGACCATATTTGTAAGGGTTTATTTCTATGCTAGGCTGGCTGTTGTATTCCATTAGTCTCTTTGTGTTCATGTCCATACCATACTGTTTTGATTATTATAGCTTTGTTTTAGAAGGTTTGAAATCAGGAAGTGTGAGACATACAACTTTGTTCTTTTTAAAGATTTTTTTTTATGGAGTCCCTTGAGATTCCATATGAATTTTAGGATGGATTTTTCTATTTCTACAAAAAATGCTGTTGGGATTTTGGTAGGGATTGCCTTAAACTTGTGGATTGCTTTGAGTAGTATTGGCATCTTAATGATACTAAGCATTCCAACCCATGAACACAGGATGTCTTTTCATTTGTTTGTGTCTTTAATTTCTTGCAGTTTTCAGTGTACAAGCCTTTTGCCTCCCTGGTTAAATATTTTATTCTTTTTGATGCTACTGTAAATGGAATTGTTTTTTAATTTCCTTTTTGAATTGTTTATTGTTAGTATATAGACATGCAATTAATTTTTGCATGTTTTGTATCCTGCAACTTTGCTTTTTTTTTTTTTTTTTTTTTTTTTTGAGACGGAGTCTTGCTTTGTCACCCAGGCTGGAGTGCAGTGGCATAATCTCAGCTCACTGCAAACTCTGCCTCCCGGGTTCACGCCATTCTCCTGCCTCAGTCTCCCAAGTAGCTGGGACTACAGGTGCCAGCCACCATGCCCGGCTAATTTTTTGTATTTTTAGTAGAGATGGGGTTTCACCGTGTTAGCCAGGATGGTCTCGATCTCCTGACCTCGTGATCCGCCCACCTCGGCCTCCCAAAGTGCTGGGATTACAGGCTTGAGCCACCACACCCGGCCAACCTTGTTGAATTTATTAGCTCTGTGTGTGTGTGTGTGTGTGTGTGTGTATGTGTGTAATCTTTAGGGTTTTCTACATATGAAATAATGTCATCTTCAAACCAGAGGAAAGTTTACTTCTTCCTATCCAATGTAGATGCCTTTTATTTCTTTTTCTTGCCTCATTGTTCTGGCTAGGACTTCTAGTACTATGTTGAACAGAAGTGACGAAAGCAGGCACCCTTGCCTCATTCCTGATCTTAGAGGAAAAGCTTTATCTTTCACCATTGAGTGTGATATTAGCTGTGGGCTTCTCATATATGGCCTTTGTTGGGTTGACATCACTTCCTTCCCTTTTTTTGAGACAGAGTCTTGCTCTGTCACCCAGGCTGGAGTGCAGTGGCGCAATCTCGGCTCACTGCAACCTCTGCCTCCCAGGTTCAAGCGATTTTCCTGACTCAGCCACCCAAGTAGCTAGGATTACAGGCATGTGCCACCACACCTGGCTAATTTTTGTATTTTTTTAGTAGAGACAGGGTTTTGCCACATTGGCCAGGCTGGTTTTGAACTCCTGACCTCAGGTGATCCACCCGTCTTGGCCCCCCAAAGTGCTGGGATTACAGGTGTGAGCCACTGTACCCGGCCATTTCCTTCTGTTCCTAATTTCAGGCACCACTGTTGCCTTTCCCTTTCCCTTTTTCCTTTGTCCTCAATCCAGAGGGAGACCAGGTGCTCACCCTCCTTCATGCAGCAACCCTTCCTGTACTTTAAGGTGGATGCCTGAGGAGGGCAGCTTGAATTTTCCTTCTTCAGAGAATTTGCCCACAGTTCTCTGCCTCTTTCCATTAATTAGTCCAGTCACAATGCAAACTTTTGTTGAGACTGTGCTAGGCTTGGCATAGTGTTTGCCATCCACAGGTGGCTTCATGTATGTTGTCTCAATCTTCCCAGGAGCTGTTCGAATTAGGAATTATTTCTGTCACCAGATTTAGAAGCAGAGGGGCTTGCCCAAGGCAGAGCCAGCTCCCATGACTCCCAGCAGTGATGCATTCATGCCAGGCTGCCCTGTTTCTGCGTCCAGCCCTTAAGCCGTGTTACTGGCACTGTGCAAGTGCCTCTTGTCTCCGAAAGCTGCCTCTGATCCTAGTGGAAAGGGCCCAGGACCAATCCTGAAGTTCACCTTCTCTCTTTGTATTCATAGAGGTCCTGGGCCTATGTCAAGAAATGCAAAAACAACATGTGTCCAAATCGGGGATTGGTGAGTCAGCTGCTGGAATGGGAGAAGACTGTCCTTGGAGATTCTGTCACAAACATCATGGATCCGCTCTACTGATCTTCTCCGAGGCTTCTCCGAAGCGATGGGTACTGAAGAGCCTCGCTTGGGGGCATTTTGTGGGTGGAGGGTCACAGTGTGTATACCCAGGCTTGTCTGGAAGGAGAAGGCCTTTGCTGCCTGAAAGTCTCATGTCAGCCTCCTGTACTGATTCTTCCCAAGCGCCTGTTCACGCCACCTAGCAGGTGTGCCCCGCTCAGGCTCACTGAGAACCCGCATCCCTGAGGTGTCCTGGGCCATCCCAACTGCACCCCTGAGGCTGCCTCTGAAAGAGCAACTGGCTGCTAGAGCAGCTGCCCTGCATCCCCCTGGTGACTTAGACCCTTTGGAGGCTGCCTGGGGGCGCCCAGAGATTGCCTGTGTTGGTTCACAGAGGATGTCACAGTAGCCACCAATAGGCAGTCCCCTAGCCCCAAAGATACCAAGCCCAGCCTTGTCTAGCCCCCAGGCTCCTGGAATGGGATCACACCCTTGCCTCATCCCCAGTGTTTCCTGCCATCCACCTCTTGAAACAGATTTTCTTTCCCTGCTCCCCACTCATTTCTGCCTGGCTGTGTTTCACCACACCTCCCCCATCTCCCTATCCACGTTTCTAGAAATTCCTAAGGTCTTAACAGTTTTCCTTTTATTTTTATCCCCTTTCCTTTTTTTAAATTTATTTTTATTTTTATTTATTTTTTTGAGGCACGGTCTTGCTGTGTCTCTCAGGCTGGAGTGCAGTGGTGCAATCATGGCTCACTGCAGCCTCAACTTCCCTGGGCTCAAGCGATCCTCCCACCTCAGCTTCCTGAGTAAGTAGCTGGGAATGCAGGCATGCACCATCACACCTGGCTAATTTATTTTTATTTTTGTAGAAACAGGATCTTGCTCTGTTGCCTAGGCTAGTCTCGAACTCCTGGGTTCAAGTGATCCTCCAGCCTCAGCCTCTCCAAAGTGCTGGGATTACAGGTGTGGGCCTCAGCACCCAGTTGGAAGTTGTTTTCCGAATGTGCTTCTCCAAAGCTGGCAGCACCCACAGAACAAACTGGGCATCAGGAGAAGGCACAGACTAGGGGACTGGTAGGGGATTAGGATGTCCATCCATGCAGGGCCCTCCCCAAGTCCATTCGGCAACCATTCCCTGCCACCACGTGGGTGGGGCTGGGAACAGAGAGGTGAATGCCGTCCCACCACCTAGCGCGCTCTGCGGAGGGATGGAGGGGGTTTTGCCAGAGGGGGAACAACTTTCCACGCAGCCCTGGCTTTCCTCAGGGTTTGAGTTGGGACAGAGCCAGGGATAGCTGCAGAGCTCTGATTATGGACCTCCTGGTAGGCAGGACACAGCCGCTGGAAAGTTTTAAGCATGAACATGATAGGGAATCAGACTTGTGTTTTGGGAGGCGCAGTCTGGTGGCCGCGAGAAGGGACAGTGGAGGTGAGGCAGGGAGAAAGGAGGCCCCTGTAAAAATCCAAGCGAGAGAAGCAGCTCTAACTCCCTTCCCCAAAGAGGCTCAGCTTCCCAAGGACGAAAGTGTTGCAGGCAGGTGTCACCTCCCTGGACCTTGGTTTGCTCTCAGCATGACGGGTCAGAGCCCTGCTGGCTGCACCACGCCGCTGGCACAGTCAGTGCAGTCCGGGTCCGGGGGCTGCAGCCATCCCAGTCCGGGTCCAGGCCGCGAGTCCCGGGGCTAGCAACCGCCCTTGCATATGGCCCCGCCCCTTCCCCGCCCCTGCCTCGGATTGGCTGGGATGGGGGGCGTGGCCTTTCCCCATTGGTGTCTGTGGCGGCGCGAGCCCGGAAGCGGACGGGGGCGGCGGCGTAGGAGCCTCGGGCTGGCCGGGGTTGCTGCGCTGTCCTCCGCTCCTGGCTCCTGGCTCTGCAGCCATGCAGCCCCCGCCCCCGGGTCCGCTGGGTGACTGCCTGCGGGACTGGGAGGATCTACAGCAGGACTTCCAGAACATCCAGGTTAGCGCCGCTGCGGACGCCCCGTGGCCCCGAGCCGCGTTTCACTGACTCAGGGTCAAGGGTCGGGCAGCCCTGGGTCAGGCAGCGGGGAGCTAAGGGTCAGGGGTCGGGGCCCTGTCATCACTGCCTAGGGGGGCGAGGCCCCGGGTCCTGGTGTCCACCGCCGCCTCCTCCAGTGTCCGGGAACCCCGGTGGGACCCCATTGCGCTGGAGACCTCGCTTCCAATGAGGGCCTTGGAAAGGGGCCCAGACCCAGACCCCGTCCTCTCCCAGGAGAGAGCGGCCGTCTGAGTCATACACGGGCGGGCCCAATCTTGGGTCAGCCACTCAGCAAACGCGCAGCGGGCAGCGCTCGAGAGGCAGCCCGGGTCGGGGGAGCAGCGTTTAGGGGGAGTCCTCGGCCTGGATGGGGGCGCGCCCCAGGCGGAGGGACAGCGCGCACCGCTGAGGCCTTTAGAAGGAAAGAGGGGACTTGACAGGCCCATGTGGCTGCATCAAGGAGAGCTAGGGGAGGGGTGGGCGGGGCCAGGCCCTGTAGGGACGCCCTGGCCTGGCAGAGATCGGAGTCCCTCCGAGGCCAGTGGAAAGCTACGGGAGGAATTGTCTGGACAGCTCCCTCGGGGCCACCGTGGCTGTTCTGTCCAGAGGCCAGGGAGGAGGAGGCTGCTGGCCTCATCCAGGCAGGGAAGAGGGCGGTGGCTGTGGGTGGGCAGAAGTGGCACGTGCTGGGGTCCGAGGGGGCGTGGTGACCCCTCCTGGGCATGAGAAACAAGATCCAGACGGAGTAGAGCCCCCGCCAGCTGATGGCTTGGTTAGGCCTTTGCCTCTCCTGGACTGGTTCCAACCCCTTCCTGTCGGTATTGAAACCCAGCTGCCCCTGGTCCTGCCAAGCCCCCAGCCATTGGTACTTCTCCCCAGAGACCGAGCAGACCCAGCCTCCCCGCCTGGCCCCCGCTGTCCTGGCCACAGCCCCTGCTTGACTCACACTGCCACTTGCCCCACCTCTAGGCTGCGCCTTCTTGAGACTCACCTACCAGGGCAAAGTGCTCGGGGAAGCCTTGGGCCAAAGGTGAGGGGGGCTGGCCTTAGAGCAGGAGGCTCTAGGGCTGAAATCTGATGACCTTTAACTTGGGCAGAAGATGTCAGGAATGCCTGAGAACCTCAGCTCCGCCTGAACTGGAAGGCTGGATAGGCAGGAGGAGCTGAGAGGACAGAGGGCTGGCTCTGGGCAGCCCGCTTGGTCCAGAAGGGGGCCCTGGGGCCTAAGCTCCAGACTCAAGGTAGGAGAAAGAGAGCCTGTCCTTGTAGGGTGGGGACAACTAGCAGATGGGCTGAGACTAGAAAACCTTGGCCGGGCCTGGTGGCTCATGCCTGTAATCCCAGCACTTTGGGAGGCCAAGGCAGGCAGATCACCTGAGGTCAGGAGTTCAAGACCAGCCTGGCCAACATGGTGAAACCCTGTCTCTACTAAAAATACAAAAATTAGCCAGGCATGATGGCGTGCACCTGTAATCCTAGCTTACTTGGGAGGCTGAGGCAGAAGAATGGTTTGAACCCAGGAGGCGGAGGTTACAGTGAGCCGAGATCATGCCACTACACTCCAGCCTGGGCGACAGAACGAGACTGTCTCAAACCAAAAAAAAAAGCAAAAACATCTAGTCTGTTTCTCGGGGAGGGGTGCCGTGGGGGTCTCTGGGCTCACAGGTGGACACCCAGGTCCTCGCCTGCCTTGGGGAGACAGCCACCTCATCCCCAGGCAGGCGCAGTGCTTCCTCCTTTCCCTCTGAGTGAGACCCTGCCAGCAGCCCTGGGGGAGCCTGAGCCCCACGTCCTGCCTGCAGGCTCTGGCTCAGTGGCTCCCCAACTGGCCTGAGCCTTCTCCCTTCCGGTCCCCAGGAGACCCATCGGCTATACCGCCTGAAGCTGGAGGAGCTGACGAAACTTCAGAACAATTGCACCAGCTCCATCACGCGGCAGAAGAAGCGGCTCCAGGAACTGGCCCTCACCCTGAAGAAGTTAGGAGCCGCTATCCCACCTGCCATGGGCTGAATGTGGGGTGGGAGGGCTGGCGCTGTGAGACCCTGGGCACCGCTCCTCCCCTCTCTGGGCCGTGTTTGCCCTTCTGCCCCTGTGGGAGTCAGGGAGGACATTTAGGAGTCCTCCTACCCTGACTCTTTCTGGCCTCGCCCGCAGATGCAAACCCTCCCTCCCAGCAGAGGCCGAGGGGGCCGCTCAGGAGCTGGAGAACCAGATGAAAGAGCGCCAAGGCCTATTCTTTGACATGGAGGCCTATTTGCCCAAGAAGAATGGGTGAGGCCCCCACTGCCCACCCCCAGCTCAGTTCACAGCCACTACCGTGGGGGGAGGCCTGAAGCCGGGTGCTGCCCCCTCTTGCTCATTATAGTCAGCAAATGTTCCCTGGGCCCAGTGCAGGCTGAGCAGTGAGGCCCAGTGCTGACTTTAGGGGAGACAACCAGCTGAGGGTGACATTTAACGTGATAGGTGCTTCGTAGCATGGGGAATGAGGTGGCACAGTGAGGGATGCCTGACCCAGTCCAGGAGGTCACAGAAGGCTTCCTGGATCAGGGGATGGGTGGATTGAATCTTAGAGAATAAAGAGAGTGGGCCAGGCGTGGTGGCTCTCACCTGTAATCTCGGCACTCAGAGATGGAGGTGGAAGGATCACTTGAACTCAGGAGTTCAAGACCAGCCTGGGTGACATACTGAGACCCTTTCTCTCTATTTATTTAAAAAGAGAAAATAGGCTGGGCACGGTGGCTCATGCCTGTAATCCCAGCACTTTTTTGGGAAGCCAAGGCAGATTGCTTGAGGTTGGGAGTTCAAGACCCGCCTGGGCAACATGGTAAAACCCATCTCTACTGAAAACAAAAATTAGCTGGACGTGGTGGCGCACGCCTGTAATCCCAGCTACTCAGGAGGCTGAGGCAGGAGAATCGCTTGAGCCTGGGAGGCAGAGGATGCAACGAGCCGAGACTGCGCCACTGCACTCCGGCCTGGGTGACAGAGTGAGATTTTGTCTTAAAAAATAAATAAGTAAATAAATAAAAAGAGTGAGGCAGACACATGGGCTGAGGGCGAGAGGTAGCAGCAGGTAGACACAAAGGCCATGAGCAGAACTGTAGTGGCCAGAGCTTGGGGCGGGAGCTGAGAGGGAGCCAAGAGGCCAGAGGCTTTGCTGGGCTGCAGCACTTGCCTTGAGCCCAGTTGGCAGGGGAGAGGGAGGGGTGGAACGTGCGCTTGGAAAGGCCAGCTGCTGTCACTCAGGAGGACGGACAGGGCAAAACCCTCCGCCGAGCGAAAAATCCCAGCAGAGGCTGCAGGCAGGAAGATAGCTGGGAGAAGGTGTGGCCCAGAAGGCAGGGAGAAAGGAGTGTCAGTAGCCTCGGGGTCAGCCCTGTGATAAGGAAGGGGACGCGCATCCTGGAAGTTGGGTCACCTTGGCGAGAACCATTTGATGGAACAGGGTGGACGTTGATCTTGGGGATGACAGAAGAGCCAAGGAAGAGAGACAGCCAGGTTTAGGAGACTTTTTTTTTTTTTTTTTTGAGACAGAGTCTCGCTCTATCGCCAGGCTGGAGTGCAGTGGCACGATCTCAGCTCAACCTCTGCCTCCCTGGTTCAAGGGATTCTCCTGCCTCAGGCTCCTGAGTAGCTGGGATTACAGGCGCCCACCACCACACCCGGCTCATTTTTGTGTTTTTAGTAGAGACGGGGTTTCACCATGTTGAGCAGGCTGGTCTCAATCTCCTGACCTCATGATCCACCCACCTTAGCCTCCCAAAGTGCTGGGATTACAGGCGTGAGCCACCGCGCCCAGCCCTCTGGGAGACTTTTTAGAGCGTGGCTGTGAGTGGAGGGAGAGAATTAGTAACTAGGAACTGGAAATTAGCACCGGGCTGAGGGGCAGCTGCTGCCTGGGTGCAGGGTTCCTTTGCCCCTGGGAAGACGCAAGCACATCCACCTGCTGAAAAGGGGCCGGGAGGGGAAAGAGCCAGAAGAGGTGATGGAGGGAAGCCCTGGGAGAGCGAGAAGGGCTAGTGGAGGATGGAGGGTACAGAGATGAGGGTGAAGAGTGCTCCCAGTACAGTGACCCCACAGAGCAGGAGCCGGGCTATCTTCTCTGAGATGTTGCAGGTGGGGCCTGGGGTGGGAGGAGACAGGATGGAGGGTTTGGGGGAGGGGATGTGGAGAGGCCAGTGCTGGGAACCAGATGGGGAGCCGAGTGGGGACACATCCGCAGCCTGGTGGGTTGGCAGTGGAGGCTGGAGCTGGCCTGAGTGGGGAGCACTGTGCCGGGAGCACTCTGTAGAGGGAGAAGCATGGCTGCCGCAGAAGCTCTTTGTGGCCTGGGGCGAATGGCGTAACCACGCTGAGCCTCTGTCCGGCATGAGTGTGAACAAGAACCCATGCATCTGGGGCAGGTGCTGAGAAAGTGACCGACTTTGCTGTCACCTCTTGGAGTATCTCTGGCAGAGAAGGGCAAGATGATCTCAGTTGGTGGGTGTGGAGGCTGGACATTAAGGGGATTGGCAAGAAAGTGGTGGAATTGGCGGGTGGCCTGGGGACTCGGCCGGCTCCGATGAGATCTGGGACTGGAGAGCGTGGAGGCCTCTGAGGGATGGGGGGGGTTGTGGTGGGGAGAAACGCCCCGGCAGGCCGGGCACTTGGGGGGTCAGCCCACAGTCGGAGCTCCAAGCTTCTGTTCTGGTTTGGGAGGTTGTCCCAGATGTGGCCAGGTGTGTGGGTCACTGAAGTGGAACCCAGTACTGAAGATTCTGGAGGGGAGGTGGCAGGGAGCTGGGGGGTAGGTGGTAGCCATCGCACAGAGGAGCAATTGGGGACATGGGGACGGCCCTCAGCGAGGAGGGAGAGCCGGGTTCTCTTGGGGCCCTGAGGTGGGGGAGTTTCAGGCAAGACCGCGGAGACAGGGGACGCTGTTTCCCCAGGGGTCAGGATTCCAGAGCAGGCGGCGAGGAAGGCTGAGCATGGCGGGGAGTGGGTCTGCAGCCCCCAAGGTCAGAACCTGATGCCAAGGCCATGCGGAAAGCAGCGGGTGAGGGGGGGTGGCGGTGGCCCAGGCTCTGACCTGGCAGGCTTGGCTGAGTATCAGTGGCTTCTCTGTCACTCGGACTTCTCCTCACCCTGCCACCCCCTTCCCTAGATTGTACCTGAGCCTGGTTCTGGGGAACGTCAACGTCACGCTCCTGAGCAAGCAGGCTAAGTAATCAGGCTGGGCCTCCACCCGCCGACCCGGCCTTCCCCTCCACCCCCTCAGCCGGCCTTCCCCTCCACCGTGTCACCAGGCTTCCCCTCCACCCCCTCACCCGGCCTTCCCCTCCACCCCCTCACCCAGCCTTCCCCTCCACCCCCTCACCCGGCCTTCCCCTCCACCCCCTCACCCAGCCTTCCCCTCCACCGCGTCACCAGGCTTCCCCTCCACCCCCTCACCCGGCTTTCCCCTCCACCCCCTCACCCGGCCTTCCCCTCCACCCCCTCACCCGGCCTTCCCCTCCACCCCACCACCCGGCCTTCCCCTCCACCCCACCACCCTGCCTTCCCCTCCACTGTGTCACCAGGCTTCCCCTCCACTGTGTCACCAGGCTTCCCCTCCACTGTGTCACCAGGCTTCCCCTGCACTCCCTCACCCGGCCTTTTCCACCCCCTCACCCAGGCTTCCCCTCCACCCCACCACCTGGGCTTCCCCTCCACCCCCCGACACGGCCTTCCCCTCCACCTGACTTCCCTTGGCTCAGCTGCCCTCCCAGGGTGGGGGCATGCATGGGCCCCACCAGCACCCCACCCGTCTCACCAGCCTGTGCCCCCCAGGTTTGCCTACAAGGACGAGTATGAGAAGTTCAAGCTCTACCTCACCATCATCCTCATCCTCATCTCCTTCACCTGCCGTTTCCTGCTCAACTCCAGGTGGGTGTCCTGCCCTGCCGAGGCCCTGCCCATCCCCAGGCGCTGTGGTACCAACCCTCGGTCCCCTCCCTCCGCAGGGTGACAGATGCTACCTTCAACTTCCTGCTGGTCTGGTACTACTGCACCCTGACCATCCGGGAAAGCATCCTCATCAACAACGGCTCCCGGTGAGCAGGGCGGGCCCTGAGGGAGGGGAGCATGGAATGGGGCGCCGGGACCCTCTGGGAAGCAGGAACAGGCCCTGGGGGTGATGATCGTTCTCTGCTCCAGGATCAAAGGCTGGTGGGTGTTCCATCACTATGTGTCCACCTTCCTGTCAGGAGTCATGCTGACGTGGTGAGTGGCTGGGCCTCAGCAGGGGCAGGGAGGGGACACACGGCGTCCCCAAGAGTCCCCACATTGCCCTTCACTTTCTATCTTAGGCCCGATGGTCTCATGTACCAGAAATTCCGGAACCAATTCCTGTCCTTTTCCATGTACCAGAGTGAGTGTCCCAGATGTCCGTGCTGAGGCCTGGGGGCACCCGTGGTGGGGGTGGGGGCAGGGAACCCCCCTGGGCTCAGCCCCGCTCTTCTGCCCTCCGCCCGGCCCAGGCTTTGTGCAGTTTCTCCAGTACTACTACCAGAGTGGCTGCCTCTACCGCCTGCGGGCACTGGGCGAGCGGCACACCATGGACCTCACTGTGGGTGAGTCGGGCGTGGCCCTGGCATCTGGACACTCTCCTTTCCTCCCGTCCCGGGTCTGAGTGGTGGCGTCCCCTGTCCCTGGCCGTCCTGTGCCCTGACCTTCCTCCCCGCAGAGGGCTTCCAGTCCTGGATGTGGCGGGGCCTCACCTTCCTGCTGCCTTTTCTTTTCTTTGGACACGTAAGTCGTGCCTCTGTGTCCCTGCCTGTATGTCCATCCTCTGCACCGGCTTTGGGCTCGAGCAGGGGCTGGGTTTTCTGAGTAAAAAGCCTCCTCCCTGCTCAGTTCTGGCAGCTTTTTAACGCACTGACGTTGTTCAACCTGGCCCGGGACCCTCAGTGCAAGGAGTGGCAGGTGAGCTGGGGTCCCTGGAGAGGACAGATGGGCCAGGCCCAGGCCCAGCCCTCACCCTCTTCCCCCCGCAGGTGCTTATGTGCGGCTTCCCCTTCCTCCTCCTCTTCCTCGGCAATTTCTTCACCACCCTGAGGGTTGTGCACCAGAAGTTTCACAGTCAGTGGCATGGAAGCAAGAAGGATTGAGGCTGGGCCTTCCGCTGCCAGCCCAGAGGGGCTTCTGTGTCCCACGTGTTGTGGGAGGGGATGGGAGGCACCCCTCGAGTGTGTGTGTGTATCAGGGGGTCTCTGCTATTCTCCCTTGGGTTTTATGGGCTCTGTGGGCCCTGAAGGAAGACCTGGGCCCAGTGCCCTCAATAAAGAGAGGCCCAGAGGTGGCCTGAGCATGTGTGTTCTCTGGGGGGAGGGCAGGGCTTGGCGGCCCCACCACATGGGTTCCTGGGTCTGAGTTAAGTTGATCCAGGTGGAAGCTCCAGATCTACTCACACAATACCAGGCAAATACAGAAAACAGAACTTTATTCCAAGGGCCAGAGGTTATTTAAAATTATTTACACTCATTGGAAATCACATGGAGGGACTGGGCCCAGCTCAGCTGAGAGAAAGAGCCCTTCTGTGCGGCCACCAAGGGCCAGAGGCCTCCCAAGGCATGGAGCCCGGTGCCCCCGTGCAGGCCCTGGGCTGTGCTGCCGGAGGCCCTCGCCTGGCCTGGGGAGCTCAGGAGGGTGCACCCCAGGCCCCGGAGGAGTCTCTGTCACTGGACCTGTGCCTGTGCCAAGGCCAAGTCAAACCCACCCAGGAGACTGCAGGAGAGAGCCAGGAGAGTGATTACAGGCAGGAGTCTGCGGGGTGGGCAGGGCAGGCGAGGCCCTAGCTCCACACGTCCAGGGAGTAGCGGCCCTTGGTCATCAGCTTCTTGACATAGTCCACGGCCTGGGCGTGCTCCATGGCCCCGAGCTCAGCCACGATGTCGTAGAAGGTGTTCTGCACGTCCCTGGCCATGTTCCGTGCATCCCTGGGCAGGAAGAGGGGGTGCTGGGGGCTGGGCCAACTGCGGTAGGCAGGGCCTTGTCCTCCCCACCCCTACTCCAGTGACCCCACTCACCCGCAGACATAGATGTGGGCGCCACCTTCAATCAGCTTCCACAGGTGCTCTCGGTCCCGCTTTAGCAGGTGCTGGACATAGACCTGAGGCCAAGGGTGGTGCCGTGAGGGGAAGGCACAGCAGCTGAGGCCCTGCCAGCCCCATCCCTGGCTTCATGGGTGCTCGCCCGTCTCACCTTGTGGGACTGCTCCCGGGAGAAGGCCACGTTGAGCTGGGTGAGCGCGCCGTCCCTGTGGAACTGCGCCAGCTCCTCCCGGTACAGGTAGTCCTCATCTGAGCGGCGGCAGCCATAGTACAGCAGCGTCTCCCCCACCTCCTTGCCTGCGTGGCAGGGGCCGGGGTGAGCGTGAGGTTCCCAGTCGTCACCCCCCTCCCCCGCGGGCCCTCGCTCACCCTGCTGTCGCAGCCAGGCCCGCTCCTGGATGAAGCCTATGAAGGGGGCCACCCCGGTACCGGGGCCCACCATGATGACAGGCGTGGTGGCCTTGAAGGGCAGGCGGAACTGGGACTTGCGCACGAACATGGGCACCAGCGCGCGGCCGCCGTTCTCCCCAGCAGGCTCCTTGGCCCGCAGCCAGTTGGTGGCCACGCCCTTGTTGATGCGGCCGGCCTTGGTCTCGTACTCCACAACCACCGCACAGATGTGTACAGAGTTGGGATGGACCTGTGGGGAGGGCCGTGTGAGCTCCGCCGCCAAGCCGAGGCCCCTGCCCAGCCCCGGCCCCGAGTCCCGTTCTGCAGGCCATCCCCACCCACCCAGGGCCTCTTCCAGCCCACCTGGCACCCAAAGCTCAGAGGCCCCATCCCCAGCGGCTTCCCGGACTGGCTGTGGGGACCGGGGCTGGACAGATACTGGGAATCTCACAAACCAGCCCCACTGAGTCCACAGCCTGGAGAGGCATTTGGAGCTGCGCTGAGTGTGGAACTGGGGCTCAGGGCTTGGATCTCGGAGCTCCTGTGCTGACAGCAGGGCTGCGCCTCCAGCGTGTGGCTGGCAGGGCAGGGCCAGCCCTCACCTTGGAGGATGAGGCGATGGAGTAGTAGCGGGCCTGCAGGCGCGGCAGCAGCTCACACAGGTGGTCAATGGGGGGCCGCAGGGACGGGCAGTCCTGCAGGATGGCCAGGATGTGCCTCCGGGCCTCCACCACCCAGCTCAGGTACAGCTCCTAGGAGACACGGGGGTGAGACGGGGCTGATTGGAGCCCATGGAGCTCGGAGAACGGCGGGGTTACGGGCGGAGATCGCGGAGCCCAGGCGGCGCACCTTGCCCTCGCCGGAGGAGGAGGCCATCTTGCGCAGCAGCTCCTGCTCCGAGGGCTCCGAGGCGTACTGCGCCAGCTCGTACAGCACGTTGGTGCGCGGAGGGTTGGTGATGTCCAGGTAGTAGGTGAGGGCGGTGCGGTAGGACGTGGGGCACGGGAATGGGTGCTTCTTGTTGGACTCCTCTGCGGGAAAGGCACAGGCAGGATTTGGGCTACGCGGCCGCCTCCTGGGGATGGGTGGCTGCTGCGAGAGGGGTTGACGCCTCGGGCCAGCTCTGCGGGAACAGGCGCCCCAGCTGGTGCTGGAAACAAGGCCTGTGCTCTCTGATGCCTCCCTGGCCCTGGGGCCAAGTCTGGGGCCTCCAGCCAGAGAGGAAGTCCTCATCAGAGGCAGGACTCTTCTAGGGGAGGTGCGGGGCGCCCACCCCCACTGCACACTAACGCACCCGCTGTGCTTTCCCCGCACACAACACGGTGTGACACGGCGCCGCCCCTTTTCCTGCCGCTCCCTCACAGGCGGGTTGTGGAACCCGATAGTAAGGGCAGCCCTGGCGCGGCGGCTGAGGACCGGCTAGCAGGGGTGGGTGGAGACGGTCTGGGCCCAGGTCGGTGACCAGTGGGTTGCGGGGGCTTCACAGCGGGAGGCTCAGGCTGGGCAGCCCCACCAGGCCCAGGCTGCCCCGTGCAATGGCTACTGCCCCTTGGCACCATGGAGCACCCTTGGGGAGCTGGGAGGGCTGCTGACTCCTGACTTTGGTGAGAAGGTGCGAGCAGCCCCAGGGCCTTCCTTCCCAGCAGGACGCAGTGGCCATGGGGGAGCCGGGGCTGCCTCTGCCTCCAGGCCTCAGCACCTCACTCCCTTAAAGGCTATGACAGTGACGGGGTAGGGGGAACCCCAAGAGAGGGCCTGACCTACGGCCACTCTGCCTCCCATTTGCTTGGGATCCTGTAACCGTGGAGTCTCCATGCAAGGGCCGCGCAGGTACCCGGGCTTCAGGCCTAAGCAGAAGCTCAACCCAGGGCCTTCCTACAGGCCCAATCCTGCAGCTGCCTGGGCCCGGCAGGGCGCCCTGACTGTGGCACTCACCATCCAGGTTGTTCAGGGACATGACGACATCCAGGTCGGCACCCAGGATTTTGCCCAGCTGGTTGACGAGGGCAGAGTCGTTGGCCGGGTACACAGCCACGTGGTCCCCAGATTCATACCTGGAGGGAGACGCCAGGCTCGGCAGGGCGGAAGGCCGGCCCCGCCCCGGGTCAGGAGGCACAGAGTGAGGGTTCAGGGGGTGACGGCGGCAGCTGGTACCTGATTTTGGAGTCTGAGATGTCCAATTCCAGGTGCATGAGGTGGCGCTCGGTCCCCTGGTTCAGCTTCCGGTTGGTGGTGACTGCAGCCAGGAATGGATTCTTGGCATCGAAGGGGCTGGGTGGGGAGGAGAGAAGCGCAGTGAGCTGCCAGGGCTTGGATCTAAGTCTCTGTCCCCAAGGACCCTTCTGGTTGCACAAAGCACAGGGAATCTCAGAGATCTCCACGAGGAAATCTCACCAGTTACATCAAGGGCTCTCCCAGCCCGATTCAATGCAGTTCTCTTTCTTTTTGAGACTGAGTTTCGCTCTGCCACCCAGGCTGGAGTACAGTGGCGTGATCTCGGCTCACTGCAACCTCCACCTCCCAGGTTCAAGCAATTCTCCTGCCTAAGCCTCCTGAGCAGCTGGAATTAAAGGCGTGCGCCACCACGCCCGGCTAATTTTTATATTTTTACTAGAGATGTGGTTTCACCATGTTGGCCAGGCTAGTATCGAACTCTTGACCTCAAGTAACCTGCCTTGGCCTCCCAAAGTGCTGGGATTACATGTGTGAGCCACCGCGCCTGGCCCCAATGCAGTTCTCTCTACGGTCCCACCACGTGGGCAGAGCTGGGTCATCAGTGTCTCCGTTTCCAAATGTAGAAACTGAGGCTGGCCCTTAAAAGAACTGTGAGACCCAAGCTGACGGTGCCACAGGCTGGAAGGTGGCTGGGTCTCCAAATGAGGGGCACAGCTTCCCCACCCCCATACATCCTGGACTACACTGTGGACGAGAGAGAAACCTGCACTCTGGAAAGCCACTGAAATGCGGGGCTTCTTGCTCCAGCCAGGCTGGGGCAGGCCTACAGAAAGCAGGGCAGCTGGTATTGGATGCAGTGGCAAGGACTTCCCTGGGTGGCTCAGGCAGGAATCTGGGCAGCACCTGGGGTCATCAAGGGCGCAGAGAGGAACGCTAGGTTTTCCCCAAGTCTATCTACGGAGACAGATTCTAAGAAAATGAGCCCAGCTGCCAAAGAGGATCCTAGCCACAGAGCCCAGTGCGCTGTGTCCTTGTTGAGAAGTGGGACGCTCCTGCTGCCCTGGGCAGTGTAGAGTAAGGTGGCTAAGTGAGCTCAGTACAAACTGGGCAAGTGCCAGTCTTCTGGGGCCGGGCCCTGGACAGGCACTGTGTCAGGGCATGGAGCAGCTGCCTGGCTCCTGGGCAGTTCCCCTCTTGGCTCTGGGCCTCATGCCCTCCCTGTGTAGGGACACTCACGCCCACTCGTGGCATGGGGTCTGGTGAGAAGGGCCCTGCGGGGATATGGGGATACACGGCAGACTGAGTCTGGGATGCACCAGCGGCCATAGAGCTGTCTGCCCCAAGCCACATTCCCTCCACTCACGGCTTCTGGTTCTCGTAGCTCTTCAGCCGGCCCATCTCCCCCACGTACACCTTGGCCGCGTCTATGTCAGTGTGGACCACAAGCTCGTACTGGCGAATGCTGGAAGAGGGAGACCGAGGGTGAGGCCGGGAAGCAGCAGGGTCAGTCCTGAGAGGGAGGGGTTGGACTACAGGGGAGACGGCGCATGGCCTTCGGGACAAGGGCCCAGGTACATACGACAGGAGGCAGGGGAGCCCCTGCTGCAGATGCGCAAGGAGGGCAGGCGAGGGGGCAAGGAGGGAAGTGGCGTGGAGCTGCCAGGGGTCAGGCGCCCAGAAGCCAGGGCAGGGCTGGGCAGGCTTCCGGGAGATTCTGGGAGAAGGTAAGGAAAGCCCGGGCACTACCCAGGGGCCATCGAGGGCACAGACAGGAACGCTGTTTTTGGCCAAGTCTATGGAGACAGATTTTAAAGAAATGAACCTCTGCCGAAGTTGAACGTAGCCTCAGAGCCCGACGCGCTGTGTGCTTGTCGAGAGGTGGGGTGCGCCCCACTGCCCCGGGGCAGTGCAGAGCAAGGTGGCAGAGTGAGTCCTTGGCTGGGACCAAGGTCCCTCCTCGACCTCGCTGCGACCCACTGCCAGCCCCCATTCCAGGGTGGCCACCCTCGGCACAGGACCCGCCCAGCCCACCCACCGGTGGCACCTGCGGGCACTCGCTCACCTGGACTCCTCGCCAGTGGCTTCCACCCCAAAGTGTTCACACACGGCCGGCCAGAACTGCTCTCGCCAGGTGATGAAGTCCTCCTCCAAGCTGGGCCGAGGAGAGGAGGGGGGAACGGCTCAGGGGAGGCCGATGTGGCAACAATACCTGGTGCCAGGCATGCCCCGTCCCCAAAGGTCAGGACTGGGCGCCCAGTGACATCAACCCAGAGCATTAGGAAGGCTCCACGGAGTTGGACAAGCCGAAAAGCAAAACCGGCAGAGGCAGGAGAGCCCCTTCCCTGTGTGGGAGGCGCGTGTTGCTGAGTCTCAGCTGACACAAGGGTGTGCGTGTCCCTCACATTCCACGGCCCTTGCCTAAGCCCACAGCGCTGATCAGGGTGGCAGGGTGGGCACTCACTTCCCATCGTCGTCGCCCAAGCCCAGCTCAAAGATGCGCTGGGCGCCGAGCTGCTCCAGCCGCTTGTCCACGTACTTGCCCATGGCATTGAAGTGCTCATAGGTTTTGTTCCCAAGACCAAACACCTGTGTGGACACAGGGGCCGCTCTGAGGCCTGGCCCTCAGCCTGACCAGCGGGAGGTGCCATGGGGGCGGGGTGGGAGGCCCCACAGTGCTGGCTGAGCTGCTGGGAACACCTGCAGGCCTCCATCCCATCAGGCGCCTTGCACTGCGAGGAACACTGGGCCACTGAAGAGGCTTCGTCTGGGTGACCTGCAGCCCACAGCCTGCCCCGTCCACCGCCAGCCTCAACCCACGGGGAAGTGGAGGCAGCCCACCCTCCCCACTGGCTGGGACTCCAGCTCCCCTAGCCCAGCCAAGTCCCAGTCGTCTGGCCAGAACCCTCTTGCCTTTAGTCTCCAGCACCCAATGTCCCCTGGAGCTGAGGACGGGGAGGGGACACTCTCATAGTGCTGGGGTCCAGGGCAGAGGAGAGGATCTCACGAGTGGCCTGCCCTGGCTGCTGAGAATGGGGTGGCGGTCTGGAGGGCTGCCTTTCAGACACGAGGATCCAGAGGCACCGCAGGCCACCGGGAGCCCATAGCAGTCTTTGGGTGACTCACCGCAAACTTGACCCCAGAGAGATCCACGTCCGTCTCCTGGAGCCAGTCGTAGAAGTCCTGGGCATTGTCGGTGGGGTCCCCCTCGCCGTAGGTGGCCATGCAGAAAACCACCAGGGCGTTGTCGATCTCCGGCAGGCTGCTCAGGTCAGCCTGCAGAGATAGGGGCAGGACCGCGCCCCGGCTATGACTGAGCCTGCTCAAGGTTCGACCCGCGCCAGACAGGGAAGGCCAGGTCCTGCCCAGGGTGGTGCCAGGCCAGGGATGTCCGGGTGTCATGGGATTGGAAAGAAGGAATGACACAGAGGGTGGGGCATGGGCATCTGTGTCAGGTGGGCAGGACAAGGTCACCTGTGTTGGGGAGTGGAGAGGATGTGTTTCTAGAGGAAAGTGAAGTTTGCCACAAAAGAGCCACCAGAACGCGGCCTCCTGTGCTGATGCAGGTCTGGGGTCACCCTGGGAACTTCATCATTCCAGGGCTCCCAAGCACCACATGGCCCTGGTGCTCACTGGTAATCTAAATTGTTCATCAACTTGAAATGCAGCCTGGAGATGGCTGTGCGGTGGTGCCCGTCACCAAGACCCCGGAGGAGGGGGGAGTGGAGCAGCTGGGGAGGGTGGGTTTGGTTTGGGAGATGTGGCGGCCACAAGGAGGGCAGCTGGCACTCTGGGGAGGACCGGTCCTGGGGAAAGGACGCCTGGTGTGTGGCTGCAGCTGCAGGAATGGCCCTTCCTTCAGTTAGTGCAGGGATGGCAGTGACCCTCACAGGAAGGCAACTTCTGAGGACGTCTTCCCAGGACCCCACTCCCTGCCAGTCTCCCCCTGCTGAGGGGCGCCCTACAGACCTGCTCCCCGTCCTGCCCACTGCCTCCATCTGGGGCCGGCCCGCGGTGGCAGCTTACCAAGTCATACTCCTCGGGGTCCGCTGACATGCCTCGCATCCCATAGCGGTGGGCGTCCTTGGACAGGCGGTTGGCAAACTCCTCTGCAGTCCCCGTCTGGGAGCCGTAGAACACGATGATGTTCCTCCCCTAAGGAAGGCAGACACAGGGTTGGTGAGGGCCACAGACCTCAGCCACGGCTCCGGTGGACACCCACTGGGCAAGCCGGGCAGGCCTGGCAGGCAGGGGCCCTCCAGGCTGCCCTCTTTCCTCCCTGGCTTTGAGTCCCTTCTCAGTTCCTCTGGGACTCGCTTCTCACTGTCACAGCCACTGTGGCAAAGGAGGGCAAAGGTCACCAAGGCAATCTCACACGCGGCTGCTCAAGATCACACGTCTGACATTTTCATGACACGGGAAAAAACACAGTTAAAAAAGGTAACCAATGTATAGCCCTTATTTGTGGGGGAATGCTTCCAGGACCTCCCATAGATATTTAAATGCAAGGATGCAGCCAGGCATGGTGGCTCACACCTGTAATTCCAGCACTTTGCAAGGCCGAGGTGGGTGGATCACCTGAGGTTAGGAGACCAGCCTGACCAACACGGTGAAACCCTGTCTCTACGAAAAATACAAAAATTAGATGGGCATGGTGGCATGCACCTGTAATCCCAGTTACTAGGGAGGCTGAGGCAGGAGAACAACTTGAACCCAGGAGGTGGAGGTTGCAGCGAACTGAGATCACGCCACTGCACTCCAGCCTGGGTGACAGCAAGACTCCGCCTCCGGTAGCTCACGCCTATAATCCCAGCACTTTGGGAGGCCGAGGCAGGTGGATCACCTGAGGTTGGGAGTTCGAGACCAGCCTGACCAACATGGAGAAAAACCCATCTCTACTAAAAATACAAAATTAGCCGGGCATGGTGGCGCATGCCTGTAATCCCAGCTACTTGGGAAGTTGAGGCAGGAGACTCGCTTGAACCTGAGAGGCGGAGGTTATGGTGAGCCGAGATCGCGCCATAGCACTCTAGCCTGGGCAACAAGAGCGAAACTCCATCTCAAAAAAAAAAAAAAACAAGAAACAAATCGAAGGATGCTCAAGTCCCTGCTATAAAATGATGTATTTGTGTGTAACCTACACAAATCCTCCCATATACTTTAAATCATCTCTACTTATTAATATAATATCTAATGTAATGTAAATTCTCTGTAAATAGTTGTTACACTGTATTGTTTAGGGAACAGTAACATGATAGTATGTGTTCAGGACAGACACAACCATACATTTTTTCTCCAAATATTTTCAATCTGCAGTTGAATTCATGAACTCAGAACTCAGATATGCACGGCTGGCTGTACAATCCAATTGTGTTATATAAATAATAGACATGTATATCAAAACATACATATATATTTTCTTTCTATACC
The DNA here is from genome assembly GCF_047675955.1 of Chlorocebus sabaeus. Classification (NCBI taxonomy): domain Eukaryota; kingdom Metazoa; phylum Chordata; class Mammalia; order Primates; family Cercopithecidae; genus Chlorocebus; species Chlorocebus sabaeus. Next base: position 9,689,932 of record NC_132931.1, on the reverse strand, counting down.
CATAGGCACAAAGAAAACAGACTGGCAAGAAATAAACCGAAAGTCCCTAAAATGGGGAGTTCTGGGTGTGTTTTCTGGTTAATTATAATACATATTTATTATAAAATTTTAGACAACAGGGAAAGGTCCTGGGGCTGGCTCACATACTCGTCAGTCCACCCTCCTCCTACAGCAGCTGTTGAAAAGCCTGAAATCCTGTTCCCCAGAGCCCCTTGGGGCTGGAGTTGCAGCCAATTCGGTTCAGCCAGTTGGACATGCTTTGCAAGATCTGAAGGGTGGAAGGGAGGCAAAGGCTTCCTGGCCCCTCGTGCAAATGTGAGGTTCTCTGCAGCAGTGCCTAGTCTTCAGTGCCTCAAGTATTTCTTTCACTTTTTCTTTTCTTTTCTTTTCTTTTGAGATGGAGTTGCGCTCTGTGGCCCAGGCTGGAGTGCAATGGCACGATTTCAGCTCACTGCAACCTCTGCCTCCTGGGTTCAAGCAATTCTCATGCCTCAGCCTCCCGAGTAGCTGGGATTACAGGCGCCCACCACTATGCCTGGCTAATTTTTTTGAATTTTTAGTAGAGACTGGGTTTCACCATGTTGGCCAGGCTGGTCTCGAACTCCTGACCTCAGGTGATCCGCCCACCTCGGCCTCCCAAAATGCTGGGATTACAGGCATGAGCCACTGCACCTGGCCACCTGAGGTATTTCTAATAGTTTTGGTAGCCAGACTGCAAGTTCCTAGTCCTGGTTACTGGCTTATGTGGTGTTCAGAGGCAGCTGTAGAAGTAGCTTCTTATCCTGGATCACAGCTACACGTGGTGTGTCCTGAACTCAACAGTTTCAGGCTGGATTCGAAGGGAGCAGATACCTCGCAGGTCACTTCTGTTATATCTTAGAGACCAACCTGAAACCTGCTCCTTCAGCCCCTCCAGTAACCTGGAAGCACCCCCTTCCCCGTGTGAAATCCCTTCTAGATTAAAATGCCTAAAGCAGTCTCTAGTTTCCACACTGAATCCCACCTCATACAAAACAAAACGTATGGGGCTGGGTGCAGCAGCTCACTTCTGTAATCCTAGTACTTTGGGAGGCTAAGGTAGGAGCATGACTTGAGCCCAGGAGTTTGAGCCCAGCCTGGGCAACATGGCAAAACTCCATCTCTACTAAAAATACAAAAAAAGTATCTGGCTGTGGTGCCTGATTCTAGCTACTTGGGAGGCTGAGGTGGGAGGATCACTTGAACCTGGGAGGTTGAGGCTGCAGTGAGCTGTGATCGAGCCCCTGCACTCCAGCCTGGGTGACAGGAGTGAGACTGAGTCTCAAAACCACCACCAAAAAAACCTTATGGATTACAATAAATGTTCTTATACTTTTTAAAGTTCCTGAATTTTCTACAAGTCATTGTTAATTCATTAAAAGGATTTTTCTTTGTTTTCTCCTTGAGATGGAGTTTCGTTCTTGTCACCCAGGCTGGAGTGCAGTGATGGGATCTCGGCTCACTGCAACCTCCGCCTCCTGGGTTCAAGCGATTCTCCTGCCTCAGCCTCCAGAGTAGCTGGGATTACAGGTACCCGCCACCATGCCTGGCTAGGTTTTTGTATTTTTAGTAGAGACGGTGTTTCACCATGTTGGCAAGGCTGGTCTCAAAACTCCTGACCTCAGGTGATCCACCCGCCTCGGCCTCCCAAAGTGGGGAAATACAGACGTGAGCCACTATGCCCAGCCAAAAGGATTTTTTTTTTTTTTTTTTTTTGAGACGGAGTCTTGTTCTGTTGGCCAGGCTGGAGTGCAGTGGTGTGATCTCGGCTCACTGCAACCTCCGCCTCCCGGGTTCAAGGGGTTCTCCCACCTCAGCCTCCCGAGTACGTGGGACTACAGGCGCGTGCCACCAGGCCCGGCTGATTTTTGTATTTTTAGTAGAGACAGGGTTTTGCCCAAAAGAGTATTTTAAAATAATCACTGTAAAAATAATAGAAAGTGCTTATGATGATCAGGTTAAGAGAACAAAAGATGACCTAAGATAGCAGCTAAATATTTACAGTAGCATCAAAATATATAAAATACCTAGAAATAAACTTTATAAGAGATGTGTCAGAGGCTACTGAACGACACACGAAGGACTCACGCCAATGGAAAGGCATCCCGGTTGTGGACAGGGAGTCTCGACCCACAGAAATGGCAGCTCTACTTATGTCACTAGAGAAATGTGGCATGATGTAATAGAAATCTGAAGCAGCCGGGTGCCGTGGCTCACACCTGTGTAATCCCAATACCCTGGGAGGTCACACCAGGAATACTGCTTAAGCCCAGGAGTTTGAGACCAGCCTGGGCAACATAGTGAGACCTAGTCTCTACCAAAAAAAAAAAAATCTGAACAGCTCTTTTTTTCCTCAACAAATTGATCCTAAAAGTCATGGAAAAATAAGTAAGAATCCATACACTGAACTATTATTTGGCAATAAAAAGGAAGTACTAATATATGCTACAGCGTGGGTGAACTTTGAATACAACGTGCCCAGTGAAAAGAATCCAGAGACCCAGCTTGGTTAACGTGGTGAAACCCCGTCTCTACTAAAAATACAAAAATCAGCCAGGTGCGGTGAGGGCACCTGTAATCCCAGCTACTCAGGAGGCTGAGGCAGGAGAATTGCTTGAACCCGGGAGGTGGAGGTTGCAGTGAGCCGAGATTGTGCCACTGCACTCCAGCCTGGGCGACAGAGCGAGACTTCATCTCAAAAAGAAAAGAAGAAACCCAGAAACAAAAAGCCACATATTGTGTGATTCCTTTAAATGAAATGTCCAGCATAGGCAAATCTGTAGAGACAGAAAGCAGATCATGGTTGCTTGGAACTGGGGGTGGGGAACTAGGGAATGAGGAGCTGACAGCTAATGGGTACGGGGTCTCTTTTGGGGATGAAGAAAATGTTCTATCAATAAAATTGATTGGCCGGGCACACTGGCTCACGCTTGTAATCCCAGCACTTTGGAAGGCCGAGGCGGGTGGATCACTTGAGGTGAGGAGTTTGAGACCAGCCTGACCAACATGGTGAAAACACATCTCTACTAAAACTACAAAAATTAGTTGAGTGTGGTGCTGGCGCATGCCTGTAATCCCAGCTACTTGGAAGGTTGAGACGGGAGAATCGCTTGAACCCAGGAGGCGGAGGTTGCAGTGAGCCGAGATCAAGCCATTGCACTCCAGCCTGGGCAACAAGAACTTTTAAAACTCGATCTCCAAGAAAATAAATAAATAAAATTGATGGTAGTGACAGCTGTACAACTCTGTGAATATCCTAAAAAACACTGAAGTATATACTTTAAAATGGGTATGTATGGTATACAAATTATATTTCAATAAAGCTGTTACCCCCCAAAAATAAATAGGTATGGAATAACAGCCAGGAAAGCTGACAATAATAGCAATGGGGTGGGGAGACCGTGCCTGGCACTACTGGGTCTTAAAACAGATTATAAAACTTTAATAATCAAAACAGTATGATACGATATGTAAACAGCCAGATCGAAGCACTTAAACAAGCAAATATGAAAATAAACCAGTATACATATTGGAATCATTGTTTGACTCAGAGTGTAGCTCTGTTGCCCAGGCTTGAGTACAGTGGTTACTGCAATCTCTGCCTCCCAAGCTCAAGCTATCCTCCCACTTCAGCCTCTCAGGTACCTGGGACTATACGCACGCACCACTGTGTCCCGCTAATTTTTCTAGTTTTTGTGGGGATGAGGTTCCGCCCATGTTGCTCAGGTTAGTCTCAAACTCCTGGGCTTAAGCGATCTGCCCACCTCAGCCTCCCAAAGTGTTGGGATTACAGGCGTGAGCCACTGTGCCCAGCCCAGGAATTAAGTATATGAGAAAGCTGGCATTTCAAACCAGTGGGGGGAAGATGGACTCTATCACATGGTGTTTAGACAGCTACGAAAAATGTAGAGTTGGATTCATACCTCACATCTTACATCAGGATAAATTCCCAATAGATCAGATTTTAAATTTTGAATATGAAAAACGAACCCTAAAAGTACTAGAAGAAAATATACAGGAATATCTTTATCTCTTTAGCATGGGGGAAGACCTTCAAATTCTGACTCTAAGTCCAGACGTCACAAAAGGAAAGAATCATATGGTTGACTATGTAACCTTTACACAGCAAAACAAATAAAAATGCAATCAGCTAAGCTGAAAGACAAACTTTTTTTTTTAAGAGATGGAATCTCACTAAAAGACAAACTATTTAATGGGCAAGATATTTTCAACTTATATCACAGACAACAGGCTCTCTCCCTAATAATTTCAAGGAGAAAGATCAATTCCCACAGAAAAATGGGCAAAAGATGTGAAGAGAGAATTAAAAAAAAAAAAAAAAAAAAAAGAAGCTGGGCATGGTGGTTCAGGCCTGTAATTCCAGCACTTTGGGAGGCCAAGGTGGGCAGATCACCTGAGGTCAGCAGTTTGAGACCAGTCTGGCCAACATGGCAAAACCCTGTCTCTACTAAAAATACAAAAATCAGCCAGGCGTGGTGGCGCGCACCTGTAATCCCAGCTACTCAGGAGGCTGGGGCCGGAGAATTGCTTGAACCCAGGAGGTAGAGACTGCAGTGAGCCAAGATCACGTCACTGCACTCCAGCCTGGACAACAAAGTGAGACCCTGTCTCACAAAAACAAAACAAAACACAACAAAACAAAACAAAAAAAGATGGGTGAACATCTACTGAATCTCATTCATAAAAATGTAAATTACAGCTATACTGAGATTTTTTTTTTTTTTAAACCTAGAAAACTGGCAAAAATCTAAACTTTAATAACAAACTGTTGGCAAGGCTGTGGGGAACAGTTTTCTCACACATTGCTATTCTTGAGCGCGTGCCATGGTGTGACTCCTACGGGGACGATTTGTAGCTTCTATCACGATTGCAAACGCATCTACCTTCCGATTCAGCAATTCCACTTCTGGAACTGCTTTGTATTTGCAGATGTGCAAACCGAGCCACAAATTCACAGCGGCATTGTTGGTAAGAGCCAAAGAGTAGACACAGCCCCAGTGCCCATCTTTAACAGGACAGGGTTAAATGCATTACAGTGAATCCAGACGGCCATAAAACGGAATCACGGTACAGCTAAAATGATGATGGCAGTACCTTTGCATTGATATGGAAAGATCTTTGAAACATATTAAGTTGTGTGTGTGTGTTTTTTTTTAAAGCAAGGTTGGCTGGGCGCAGTGGCTCACGTCTGTAATCCCAGCACTTTGGGAGGCCGAGGCGGGCGGATCACGAGGTCAGCAGTTCGAGACCACTCTGGCCAACATGGTGAAACCCCATCTCTACTAAAAATACAAAAATTAGCCAGGCATGGTGGCAGGCACCTGTAACCCCAGCTACTCCAGAGGCTGAGGCGGGAGAATCACTTGAACTGAGGAGGTGGAGCTTGCAGTGAGCCAAGACCGTGCTATTGCACTCCAGCTTGGGTGACAAAGCAAGACTCAGTCTCAAAAAAAAAAAAAAAAAAAAAAGCAAGATCTGGAACAGTGCACGTCGTATGCCACATTTTGTGTTTTAAGAAAAGTGTAGGCTGGATGCGATGGCTCATGCCTGTAATCCCAGCACTTTGGGAAGCGGAGGCAGAAGGATTGCTTGAGACTAGGAGTTCAAGACCAGCTGGGCAACATACTGAGAACCTGTTCCTATGAAGAATAAATGAAAAACTTAGCTGGGCATGGTGGTGTCCACCTGTAGTCCCAGCTACTTGGGAGGCTGTGGTAGGAGGATTGCTTGAGTCCAGGAGTTTGAGGCTGCAGTGAGCTATGATGGTGCCACTGCACTCCAGCCTGGGCAATACAGTGAGACCCTGTCTCTAAAATAAAGCTTTTTTAAATTAAAAAATAAGAAAAGTGAAAATAAAAGTCTCTGTTTTACTTGTATATTCACATAGGAACTCTAGAAGGATCCATAAATAATAAGAACAGTGGGGATGAATGGGTGGCAGAGGTAAGCTTTCCACTGAAGAGTGGATGTTTTTATTTTAACCATGTAAATGTGGTACTGATGCCTAAAATTAAATACTTAGATTGGCTGGGTGCAGTGGCTCAGGCCTGTAATCCCAGCACTTTGGGAGGCTGAGGTGGGTGGATCACCTGAGGTCAGGAGTTCAAGACCAGTCTGGCCAATGTGGTGAAATCCCATCTTTACTAAAAATACAAAAATTAGCCGGGTGTGGTGACGCACACCTGTAATCCCAGCTACTTGGGAGGCTGAGGCACGAGAATGGCTTGAACCCAGGAGGTGGAGGTTGCAGTGAGCCAAGATCGTGCCACTGCACTCCAGGCTAGGTGACAGAGCGAGATTCTGTCTCCAAAAAAAAAAAAAAAAAAAAAAAAAGTAACAAAAACAAAGCAGAGATAAAATGGCAGTGGTGCCATGACCGCAGCTATGTGAGATTTACCTTTGCTCCTGGACAGGCTGGGACCGGACGGGAGAAGGGCAGCTTCATGAGTTAGAGGGAGGGTCTGTTCTTAGACTGGTTTGTTCAAAAGGTAAACATTCAAGGAGAGAAACTGTCCCAGCAACAGCAGAGCTGCTTCAGGACTTTGGTTAGGAAGAATGACTCCCAGGTGAGCCGGGCTGTGTTTCCGCTCCTGGCCCCCGGACCTCCTCTGTGAGGTGATGCCAGCTGTCTACTCGATCTGCTTACGTGCCCACTGGGGCCGAGGCTTCCTGAGAAGAGTAAAGGCATGCAGGAAACTCACCGTTTTCTTCATCTTTTCCACGAAGCTGCTCTCTCTGACAGAGCTGGTCCTGCAAGACAAAAGTGTGCAATGAGTGTGGCAGGCAGGTGTCATGCGACACAGTGTCATGGGATGTGGGTGTCCTTATATGCAGGTTTCACGGGATGCTGTGGCAGCACAGCGAGGGGACATTCCAGCTGTGTCCCGTGCCACTCCCCAGGGGCTAAGCCAGCAGCTGGCCTCTAGACCAGCACCAGGGCTCCCAGACCTCCCGCACCAGCTCACCTTTCCCATTTCCCCTACAGTAAAGCCTCTTGCGACACCAGTGCTTTGCAAAGCCAAGACCTCTCCGGCACCCAGATAGATACGGGCTTGTTTCCCTCAAGGAAGAGCCAAGGTTTCCACTTCCCTCTTCCTCCCCACCCACAGCCCAGGTGCCCACAGCCTGACCTCGCCTCCACCTTCCACCTCTTCACCTCTTCCTTCACCGGCCCCTGCCTCACACATCTGCCACTGCCCTGCTCCGCTCTTCAACAGCTCCCATGACCCACGGGATCCAGGCACACGAGTCCCCTCAGAGTCTGTCTCCAGCATCAACTGCCACTCCCCTCCACAAACCATGCTTGAGGCACGGATTCACACCCCCTCCCCGCGTGGTGGCCTCAGAATCCTGTGCACACCAGCGCTTCTACCCAGAGCCTTCCTCCCACACGCCCCTCACCTGGCGGACTCCCGCTCTGCCCTCAAGGTCCTGCACAGGGGTCAGCTCCCCTGGGATTCAAAGACCCGCTTTGCTTCCCCTGCACTGGGGCCACATTTCATTTTTCTCTTCTCTGCATTCCTGGGACTACAGCCCTGACCTGGGTCTGTCCCCTCCAGAGGGCAGCCTGGTGCCCGCCAGCCTCAGGATCAGGCTGGAGTGACACAATCCTCTGTCCACTTCTGGCCTTCTACCCCCGCACCATCCCCTCCCTGCCCCATTTTCCGTTCTTCTGTTTCCTCCTGACCCTTGCCCCAAGCCTACAGGCCATAGGAACAAGCCCAGTTCCCCTTGCTCAGGACTTTCGAGCTGAATGAGGTTAAAACCCTGGCCGAATACAGCAAGGTGGGAAACACCTTTCTCTGGGTGGCAAATCTTTGGGATATTTGAAATATGGCCATTCTGAATCAAGTGACAAGCTGGAAGACAAAAATACATTTTTGTATTTAAAATGACATTTTTGGTCAGGCATAGTGACTCATGTGTGTAATTCCAGCACTTTGGGAGGTCGAGGCGGGCGGATCACTTGAGTCAGGAGTTTGAGACCAGCCTGGCCAACATGGCAAAACCCCGTCTCTACTAAAAAATACAAACATTAGCCGGGCGTGGTGGCACACACCTGTAATCCCACCTACTCGGTAGGCTGAGGCAGGAGAATCACCTGAACCAGGGAGGCGGAGGTTGCAGTGAGCCAAGATCGCGCCACTGTACTCCAGCCTGGGCAGCAGAGTGAGAATCTGTCTCAAAAATAAAATAAAATAAAGTAAAATAAAATAAAATAAAATAAAATAAAATAAAATAAAAGATAATGCCATTAAAGGAAGGAAAGGCAAGCCACAGTGTGGGAGAGGATATTTGTAATGTACTTATATGTGGGCAAAAGACTTTGATTGAGAAGGTAAGAAAGCCCTACAAATCAATGGGAAAAAGACAAATCCTCCATCAGAAAAACTATCAAAAGACTTGAAGAGGCATTTTCTTTTTCTTTTTCTTTTTTTGAGATGGAGTCTTTTTCTGTCGCCCAGGCTGGAGTGCAGTGGCACGATCTCAGCTCACTGCAACCTCCAAGAAGAGGCATTTTCTTAAAGAGAGCATCCAAGAACCTGGCTCGGTGGCTGGCGTTTGTAATGCCAGCACTTCGGGAAACCAAGGTGGGAGGATCACTTGACGCCAGTTTGAGACCAGCCTGGGTAAAATAGCAATACTCTATCTCTAAAAAATAAATTTTTTTTTTTAAAAAACTTAGCCAGGTGTGGTGGTCTGTGCCTGTGGTTCCAGCTACTCAGGAGGCTGAGGTGGGAAGAGAGCTTGAACCTGGGTGTTTGAAGCTGCAGTGGGCGATGATCCCACCACTGTGTGACCATATGACCGTGTGGTACGATGCTAGCTCACTGCAGCTTCAAACATCAGGGTTCCAGCCCGGGAGACAGAGTGAGACCCTGTCAATCAACCAACCAATCGATACAAATAAATAGAAACGGTACATGTGGGGCTTGACTGATTTTGAAGGCTCCAACAATAAGGATAATTAGAATAGCTAAACCTGAGTAAGGAGGCCCTGGGGGAGCAGATATTCTAAACAAGGCGACAGTGGCCGATTCTGAACGCCTCTCCTGCAGTGGCCCGGCCCCATTTCCTGCCTCTCTGGGCTACAGGAAGCTGCTCACATTTCCACGCGACTCCCTGGGCCTACAAGGCCCTTCCTGTGACCCCTTCCCACCTTCTACTCATCCTTTACCACAGAACTTAACTTTCCTCTCCGAGAGGCCGTCCCTGGCCCTCATGCAGCAACGCTACCTATCACCGTCTTCGCTGTGGCACACACACGGGTCGGCCAAGGCACTTTACTCTGTGCATTCCCATGGCTTAACTGGAGGCCTGGGTTCAGTAACCTCGGGGAGGTGTCCGTGTGTCCCTGCCATGAGCGCAACGCCTGGTACGTGGCACAGGACACTGTGTCTCCTCCTAGGGTGACCAGCCCTGAGTTCTGTGTCCAGCACGAGGCTCGCAGGGGCAGACTAAGAGGCTGTTGAAGGCACTTCTCACTCCCTAGCCAACTCTGAGGTCTGATCTGGCATCAGCTGAAAAGGCAAACCCTATCTCTACTCAAAGAACAGATGCTTCCACGGAAGTTCCGTCTCCAACAAGGTGGATCTGAAGATTTGCTGAAGAAAAGGACAAGAGGCAAACCCCAGTGCCCCGTGAGTGCCAGGTGGCTCTCCCTGTACTTGCGGGTAATGCATGCCAGCCTGGGGGGGGGCATGGGAGGCCCTGTGCCAGGCACCGAGGGCATGAGACTAGAACAAGACAACCTCTGACTTCACAGGCCCAATCCTCCAGTCAGGGGAAGCCAGGCTCTGAGGAGGATCCCAGCAAGATGGGAAGAGCCACGTGGCAGGGCGGACCTGGCTTTAAATCCTGGCTCTGACACTAGACAGGCATAGGACTGCACAGGCCCCGCCCCACTCATGCCCACACTATTATTAAAGTGCTGCATCTGGCCTCTGCAGCCTCCCCGGTGCCTGACTGGGGAACTTGGTTAACACCCAATAGAAAAAAGGGCATTCCTGGAAGGCGATCAGTCTGTGATTTCAAAGACATCCATGGCACAAAGTGGCATGTGCTAAGACCACACAGATGTGTGGAGGAGGGCTTCCACGTGACCTGACGCAGTTGCACAAAGCAGAACGCCAGGCTGGCTGGCTCTGGGAGTGGAGAGGGGAGCCTCTGGGCTGGAACGTCAGAGTGGACAACGTGTACCAGCCCGCTCTGCCCCAAAGCAAGGGTTCGCCTAGGAAGCGTGAGCGGTCCAGCGGGGAAAAGGGAACCCAAGGAGATGGAGGAGGACCTGTGCCTCTAGGTCACTGGCGCAACACAGAACAATTTCTTTAAGTTCCTGCTGGTTAAACCCATCCTGCCGGGGAGGGTGCCAGGAAACTCCCTTCCCAACCCAAGGCCCTGCTGGGGTGCTCCAAGAAGCAGTTCCCGGGCTTCGCCCGAGGGGGCCCACACTGGACTGCTCTGAACGGGCTCTATTCCATCGGAGGACTTCAGACCTGGATTTGCATGGGGGACCTGATTATTTATAGGCGGAGAAGAGGGTGCATGAGGCTTTCCTGGTCTCCAGTCCAAATTCCTTCCTTTGGAAGCAGGGAAATGCAGTGTGCAAGTCCTGTACCAGAGAAGCCACCAGTGCACAGGCCGGGCTGAGCCCCTCGCCAGAGACAGGCGCAACAACCCTGGGAATGGCTGACTTTGCTGTTAACTCCAGGCGGCAACATCTTCAGGCCTCCAGTGTGTCCCCGCCAGGAGGAAGCCCCCGCACTAGAGTGAGGGTGCGGGCATCCCCTGGCCAAGGGGCATCAGGGCAGTCTGCTGCCAGGGACAGTGTCAGGAACTGACCTTCTCGGAGCGCGCTCCTCAGGTGGAGACGAGTACGTGCACCCCATGGCTTCTCACTCTCAGCTCCAGGACTTATGGAAAAAGGAGGCCTACAGCTCTCTCCTGGACACCAGCAGGGGTCAGCGGATGGAAAGTTCGGCCCTGTACATCCCTTGTTCTGTGCTGGTGGGGAAAAGGTGCCTGGGCCTGTGGCCTCAAAGTGCTCCTGGACACCCCAAAGTCCTCTCGGAATCTCCCCGAGCTCCTGCCTGCGTCTGCCCCCACGAGCCCGAGAACTCTGCAACATCTGGAGCCCCAGCAGGCAGGACTCAGGACTCCAGACTGAAGCCTCCCATGAGCCCCTGCGCCGGGCACACACCCCTCCTCCTTCTGTATGGACCGAGGGAAGGAGAAAACCTTTCCAACCCCGACTCGGGTCTCCTTGGTAACTGTTTATATCAGAGCCCTTCTCCCCATGCCCTCCCCCTTTCCCATTTAAAAAAAAAAGAAAAAAAGGAAGTCATGTCTGCGGAACAAAGCTCTTCTAGACTCTAGAAGGCAGCCTGCAGGTTGCTATGGCAGGGCTGCTCTCTATAAAGGAAGTCACACTGATCCTGCTGCCAGGGCACCACACAATCACATTAAATTAGATCTGGTCCCCGTCTTCCCCCACACAAAAGAACTGCAGGAAAACAGAGCCTAAGACCCTGGGTCCGCGTCAGCGAGGAGCATCCTGTGTGCCGTGAAAGACACACCTTCCCCTCCCATCAGGGCAGTCGGGGAAATGCCTGGCAAGGTGGGCTCCGTTTGCGGTGGCGATGTTCTGTCTTGGGGAGCACCCTTCCGAGGTTCCTGAGTGCAAACAGCCCATCTGAAAGCCCAAGGCTTGGTGGGGTGCAGTGGTTCATGCCGGTACAGCACTTTGGGAGGCCAAGGTGGGTGGATACCACAGCTCAGGAGTTTGAGGCCAGCCTGGGCAACATGGCGAAACAGCCTGTCTCTACCAAAAATTCAAAAATTAGCCGGGTGTAGTGGTGCGCACCTGTGGTCCCAACTACTTGGGAGGCCGCGGTAGGAGGATCACTTGAGCCTAGGAGGTGAAGTGCAGTGAGCCAAGACTGTGCCACTGCACTCCAACCTGAGTGACAGAGTGAGACCCTGTCTCAAAAAAACCAGACAGACAAACCAGAAAGCCCAAGGCTCCAGTCGTATGGAGGTAGCAGCTGTCCCCGGCCTGGAGCAGAGACCACGTGGCTCCAGAACGGCGCATGAATGGTTCCAATTAGGGCTCTCCATGCCTAAATTGGGAGCAGGAGTCTTTCTGGGTTCAGGATCAGAAGTCGGCTGCAGTCCACCCCATGGGGAAGATGAGGGAGGGCGGGAAAAGCACTGAGTCACTTGGACCGAGATGAACCAAGATGTGCAGTTCATTTTGTTCCCGTCCCAGGCGACGCTGAGGGAACGTTTCTGGAAACAGCAAATCCGGTTGGATTTTCTGCACAGTGGACTTGATTTCTCCTGAGACTGTCCCCTGCCCTTAGCGACACATGGGGAAGCTACTTTGGACCAGCTCTTTCAGAGCCTAGCGTCTAGTGCCACGTTCTCCAGGCTCCAGGGTCACAGGTGCCCACGGCGAGAGAAGGGGTGACGGCCAAGGCACAGAGGCGTGATGGCAGCAGAGTTGGGGGCAGCCTGCTCGTGGCAGGACGGAGAGTGGGCTCCGCTAGGCGGGCCCAGATTTCTTGACCTTCTGAGCCTTGTGGCACGGGGTTAATGGTTTGAAACGCCAGCCTTTGGTGAAAACAGAAAGTAATTTGCTGGAGCTTAGACAGAAGCCAGCAGCTGTCTCTGCGGACAGGGGCGCTGATGAACACGTGGGGAGGACAGCTGCCGGAGACAGCCGGCTGCAGGCAGTGGGAGGCGAAAGCAGGTGTGAGTGGCCACAGGTCAGAGACAAAACAGGGGAAGGGAATGACTTCTTACTGAGTGCCTACTGTATGCTGGCTAGCATTCAAGAAGCTTTCTATTTCATTTTATTTAATCCTCACCACCCGTGCAGTGCGCAAGGGTTTCTATCCACTTTGATAGGGCAGTGAGGCCAGGGGTGGAGCAGTAATTCAACTCCGGGTCTGTGAAAGCTCCAGAGTATAGCGGCCCAGCGCCCGGGGTTCCTGTCTGCTCCCCCAGCAAGGTGCACCTCCCCCCACTCTACCCCGTCTCCAGTGCGCCCCGGGCATGTTGAGGGAGTGCATCTCACAGCCTTCCCAAGGATCCTGTGGCCGTGTCCTCAGGACGCTCTAAGGCTCTGGTGGGCTGCTGCTCCCTCGTTCCCCCCAACCACGTGCTCCAACATGTGTTCACATCAGGACTCCGTGAGCAAGTCTGTGAGGCTCAGAAAGCCTGCTGTGCTGTTCCACACACGCAGAAACCCTGACGCTCTTCTGACGACCTCAGCAGTGACCCTGAGCCGGGGTGGCCAGGACTACGGCTACTTTTCCGGAGACAGAGAAGAGAAACTGAGGGTTATTCAGCCCATCAGTGATAGAGAGAAAAGGCCACACTCTCAAACAGTAAGATGATCTGCTCTGGCACAAAGTGGCGATGCTCTTGTATGCAATCAAAGAGGATGGAAAGGAGGAGTGGGCTGGGGTGGCCATGACAAGAGCCAGGGGTCCGAGGGAGCAAAAGCGTGGTGCAGGAAGCCCCAGGCTGGAATCCCAGCTCTCATGTGCTAACATCAGCCTTGGCCAGGTCACTCACCCTCTCCTCAGATCAGCACTGCCATTTGTAAAATGGGGATAAGAACACTACCTCTGATGGGTGATGAGGGTCCCAGAATCACGTTATCAAAAGCCCTGGCTTGGAGCCCTTTCTCACATCCATTGACACCTGCATTTGCGCTCGGCTCTCCATCTGTGACATGCGGCCCTGGTCAATTTCTGCCGGACTGAGGCCAGCAGCCTCCTAGCCCACCTTCCTGCTTCCAAGTCAGCTCCCTCCACTCCAGCTCCAAATGGCGCTTCATGGGGCCACTGCTCTCCAGACACCGCCCTCCTACACAGGTTTCCCCAACCCCCCTTTAGCGTCATCCACATATATCATTTTTTTAAATTGATTTTTTTAGTTTTTCTAGAGATGGGGTTCACTCCATTGCCCACGCTGGAGTGCAGTGGTGTGACCATAGCTCACTGCAGCCTCCAACTCCTGGGTTCAAGCAATCCTCCCACCTCAGCCTCCCAAAGGGCTGAGATGACAGGTCCACACCACCATGCCCAGCTCATTTTTAAATGTTTTTTTAAGTTTTGTAGAGTCGAGGTCTTGCTATGTTGCCCAAGCTGGCCTTGACCTCCAGGCTTCAAGCGATCCTCTCACCTCAGCCTCCCAAGTAGCTGGGATTACAGGTGTAAGCCACCACACCCAGCTAAGATATGTATATCAACACATCACACTGCATACTTTAAACTTACATAATTTTAAATCTATGTCTAAAATTTTTATTTGTCAATTATGTCATTTTAAAGCTGGGAAAAATAAAATTTACAAAGAAAAATGCTGGCCAGATGCGGCGGCTCACGCCTGTAATCTCAGCACTTTGGGAGGCTGAGGCAGGCGGGTCACCTGAGGTCAGGAGTTCAAGATCAACCTGGCCAATATGGTGAAACCCCGTCTCTATTAAAAATATAAAAATTAGCCGGGTGTGGTGGCAGGCACCTATAATCCCAGCTACTCAGGAGGCTGAGGCAGGGGAATTGCTTGAACCCGGGAGGCAGAGGTTGCAGTGAGCCGAGATTGTGCCATTGCACTCCAGCCTGGGGGACATAAGCGAGACTTCATCTCAAAGAGAAAAAAAAGAAAAAAATGCTTAGGCTGGGCGCGGTGCTCATGCCTGTAATCCCAACACTTTGGGAGGCTGAGGTGGGTGGATCACTTGAGATCAGGAGTTCAAGACCAGCCTGGTCAACATGGTGAAACCCCATCTCTACTCAAAATACAAAAATCAGCTGGGCGTGGTGGCAGGCACCTGTACTCCCAGCTACTCGGGAAGCTGGGGCAGGAGAATCACTTGGACCCGGGAGGCAGAGGTTGCAGTGAGCCAAGACTGCACCACTGCACTCCAGCCTGGGCCACAGAGTAAGAACCCATCTCAGAAACAAAAAGAAAAAAACTTACATGCTCTGAAAAATACATATATTTTTTGTCATTTATACCTCAATAAAGCTGGGGAAAAAATCCATACACCTTGGAAGGTCCCAAGGCCCTCTAAGATGCTCTCCTGTGTCTGCTCCCTCCGTGACCCGAATTCCTTGGTGACCCCAACACCTTTTATGACCTCTGACCCCCCACGACCCGACTCCCTTGGTGACCTGTGCCTGGGCTCCACCAGCACGTGGCTCCCTCAGAGCAGCCGTGTGTGTCCTCGCCTCCCAGCCTCTGCACAGGCAGCTCTCCCCCAGCCTCCTACTTGGCCTCCCAGGCTCCTGTGGGGGCATCTCATCCCTGACACACCCCCAGTGGCGGGTGCCCCTCCTCTGCATTCCCACTACCCCCAGGCCAGTAGAGCATGTGTCCCACCGTGCCATCCACAGCTCCCCCTCCTGCACCCGGACAGGGCCCAGTGAAGTCAGGAGGTCAGACGCCATGCGCTCTGCAAGGCAGTTCCCGACAGCCCGAGTCTGGAGTTTCAAGCACTTGTCAGAGTGACAGAAACCACCCCCGTCGCATCAGGGACCAGGAAAGGAAGGAGAGGAGGTGAGGCCCCTTTGGAGGTCAGGTGACAGCAGAAAACCCAGAGCTGTGCTTGCAGAAGTGGCGGAAACATCCTGACCCATGTTCTGGCCGTTCCCACAGCAGCGGGAGGCAGCGGGCCCCCTGCACCGTCTACTCTCGAGGCCACAGGCTTCCCCTCGTGCTTTCCTCTTTGTCAGTCTCATTTGTGTTTCTCTTTTCATGCTCGGTGGAGCCAAGGACCTCACTACAGAGAAAGTGACCCTGAACTGGATGTGACAAGACCCCTGGATCCACGTCCCATCTGCTGGCACTCAGGAGATGAAAAATAGACACATGTGATGCTGGCAGCCCAGATCCCCAGCTCTCCTGGGCTTTCTGTCAAGAGCAGGCCCCAAAAGGAAGGTCACTCAGGAAAACGAGATCTTTTGTGGCTTTTCAAAAGCAATCTCCAGGGGGACGTCATCAGGAAAATCCAGACTGTGGGAAACGGTGATACAAATGATGTTTCAAAGAAGAAACGGGATGGAAGAGAAGCTTAGGAATGGAAAGGGATCTGACGTGTCGCTAAGGAGAACCCTCTGGCACAGCAGCCTGTGGCGCTATCATTCCATTTACGTGATGCTTCGGAAAAGGTTAAACTACAGGGACAGAAATAAGATTGGCAGTTGCCAGAGGCTGATTACCAGGTGGAGGAGAATGATTGCAAAGAGGTAGGACAGGAACGTTTTGGAGTGATGAAATGTTCTAGATCTCGAATGTGACACTTAATATAGAATCACATACATCTGTCAAGACTCATGAAATTGTGCACTTAAAAAGGAAAATTTTGGCCCAGTGCAGTGGCTCATGCCTGTAATCCTAATCCTAGCATTTTGGGAGGCTGAGGCAAGAGGATCGCTTGAACTCAGACGTTCAAGACCAGCCTGGGCAACGTAGTGAGACCTTGTCTCTACTAAAATTAAAAAGAAAAATTAGCCAAGTGTGGTGGCACATGCCTGTAGCCCCAGCTACTCAGGTGGCTGAGATGGGACGATCCCCTTGAGCCTGGGAGGCAGAGGCTGTAGTGAGCCCTGATCACACCCCTGCACTCCAGCCTAGGTGACAGAGCAAGACCCTGTCTCAAAAAAAGGGAGGGAGGGGGACATCTTACTGTATGTAAATTATACTGTAATATACCTGACCTCTCCCAAAAGAAAGATTTATTAATCAACTGCAGGGTATAGGTCTTGTTTAGATCCTGAATTAAACAAACAAAAACTGTTAAAATCAAACATTGATCAGTCAATCAGGGAACTATGAATAAATGTTGTCTGGGTATGTAACGATGCTGAAGAATTACTGTTGACTTGCAAGGTGTGAAGATGGCACTGTGTTATGTTCAAAAAGGAGAATCCTTGAAGTTTACTTTTTTTTTTTTTTTTTTTTTTTTGAGACGGAGTCTCGCTCTGTCGCCAGGCTGGAGTGCGGTGGCGCAATCTCCACTCACTGCAAGCTCCGCCTCCCGGGTTCACGCCATTCTCCTGCCTCAGCCTCCCGTGTGGCTGGGACTACAGACGCCCGCCACCGCGCCCGGCTAATTTTTGTATTTTTAGTAGAGACAGGGTTTCACCGTGTTAGTCAGGATGGTCTCGATCTCCTGACCTCGTGATCCGCCCATCTCGGCCTCCCAAAGTGCTGGGATTACAGGCGTGAGCCACCGCGCCCGGCCTACTTTTTTTTTTGAGACAAGGTCTCACTCTGCCGTCCAGGCTGGAGTGCAGTGGCACAATCATGGCTCACTGCAGTCTCAACCTCCTGGGCTCAAGTGATCCTCCCACCTCAGCCTTCTGAGTAATTGGAACCACAGGCATAAGCCACCACACTTGGCTAATATTTGTATTTTTTGTAAAGACGGGGTCTTGCTATGTTGTCCAGGCTGATCTCGAACACTTGGCTTCAAGGGATTCTCCTGCCTCGGCCTCCCAAAGTGCTGGGATTATAGGCATGAGCTGCCATGCCCCTCGAGTCCTTGAATTTTAGAGGACTGAAATATTTCCTGATGAAATATGACATCTGGGGATTGCATTAAAATAATCCAGGACTGGTGCGGCAGGGGGGCAACGGAAAGAAACAAGATTGGCAAGGAGTGGGTAGTTATGAAAACTGGGGGCTGGAGGCATATGGGGTCCACCCTCCTGTGCCCTACACTCTGGTGTCTGAAATGTTCCATAAGGAGGTTTATTTTTCTTCAAAGCACTCTCGCGTTCCAGGAGCAAAGCAGAGGTGCAGGGGGTGCTGCAGAGCTTCTCAGGGCCAGTGGAGGCAACATGAGCACAGCAGCCTGAGCTGGCCAGAGGGTCAGGGTGAACGCAGCACACAGGCCTTGTGCAGAACAGGGCTGCTGCTTAGCTGCCCCACACCTTGTGGGCACCACCATGGGTCCAGTATGATCAGATCTTCTGATTTTTTTTTTTTTTTTTAGGAAGCTATAAGCCTGAGTTTTCATTTGATATTGCCTTTTTTTTTTTGTCTCACTCTGTTGCCCAGGCTGGAGTGCAGCAGCATGATCTCAGCTTACCACAACCTCCACCTCCTGGATTCAAGCGCGTATCCTGCCTCAGCCTCCTGAGCAGCTGAGATTACAGGCACGCGCCACCATGCCCAGCTACTTTTTGTATTTTTTGTAGAGACAGGGTTTTGCCATGTTGGCCAGGCTGGTCTCGAACTCCCGGCCTCATGTGATCCACCTGCCTCAGCCTCCCAAACTGCTGGGATTACAGACATGAGCCACCACACCAGGCCTGACATTGCCACACCTTTAAATGTTCTAATTAAAATATATTTTTAAAAAATACTGTGTAAGCCAACCCCAGCCTGGAGGCCACAGGTTTCCCTAGAGTCAGTCACACATACAGATTTAGCCTTGGTTAATTCAACGGCCATTCTCTGAGGAGCTTCCCTCCGACAGGCGGCCCTGCAGTAAGGTAGGGACCCAGACAGAAATGGGACGCTCTCTGCGCCATGGGAGGCAAAAATACAAATTCCATCACCAAGAGGGCACGCCATGCGGTGTTGCTCCACACGGGTGAGCAAAGCTGCCGGGCCCACAGGAGAGAGAGCCCACAGGAGCCCTGGATCCTGTGGGACTTTGGATCCTACCCAGTGAGTGATCCCAGAACTTTGCGAGGCTGAGGCAGGGAGACTGCTTGAGGCCAGGAGGTTAAGACCCAGCCTAGGCAACAGAGTGAGACCCTGTCTTTAAAAAAAAAAAAAAAAAATTAGGCCGGGAGCGGTGGCTCACGCCTGTGATCTCAGCACTTTGGGAGATCACATTAATTGCTGTTACAAACAGTCCAAAAGACCTCCTGGGAGGGAAAAAACAATGTTCATGGAATAGAAGACTCAATATTATAGGATGTCAACTCTTCCTACATTAATCTACAGATTCAATCCGATTCCAACAAAAATCCCACCAAGTTTTTTTTTTAATGTGTTTGGCCCGGTACAGTGGCTCACACCTGTAATCCCAGCACTTTGGGAGGCCCAGGTGGATGGATCACTTGGGGTCAGGAGTTTGAGACTAGCCTGGCCAACATGGTGAAACTCCATCTCTACCAAAAATACAAAAATTAGCCGGGCATCGTGGTGGGTGCTTGTAATCCCAGCAACCTAGGAGGCTGAAGCAAGAGAATTGCTTGAGCCCCGGAGGCCGAGGTTGCAGTGAACTGATTATCATGCCATTGCACTCCAGCCTGGGTGACGGGGCGAGACCCTGTCTCTAAAACAAAATAAATAAATGCCAATTCTAGAAGCCACCAGAAATCATGGTGAAAATTCCTGATATAGCCCTGGACCACATACTCTCCCCATGCTAAGCCCTATCACTCCCCACAGTTCTGTTGCTATAAATCACCTGTGCTCACTGAAATACAGGTAGCCAGGGACACTGATGTGGGATTTAGGGTAGGAGGTCTAGGCTTGAGGCCTGGCTGTATCAGTTAGGTGACCTTCCTGAGCCTAAGTTTTCTCATATTTTTTATAGAGACAGGGTCTTGCTATGTTGCCCAGGCTGGTCTTGAACTCCTGGGCTTAAGCAATCCTCCTGCCTTGGCCTCCCAAAGAGCTGGGATCACAAGTGTGAACCACTACATCCAACTTCCTGCTTTGTAAAATAACATCTACAGGCTGAATGTCCCTAATCTAAAAGTCTGAAATCTGAAACTTTTTGAGCATCAACATGATCCTCAAAGGGAAGAATCTTTGGAGCATTTCAGATTTTCAGATGAGAAATGCTCAGCTGGTGAGCATAATGCAAACATTCCAAAGTCCAGAATCTGAAACACTTCTGGCCACAAGCACGTCAGATAAGGAATACTCTCCTTATGGGTAATTAACAACCAACACTATCCTTTTTATTGTTTATTGTAGAGATGGGGTCTCCCTATGTTGCTCAGGCTGGTCTTGAACTCCTGGCTCAAGCGATCTTTGTGCCTCAGCCTCCCAAAGAACTGGGATTACAGGCGTGAGCCACCATGCCAGGCCTATTAACACTATTTTAGGAGACTAACACTATCTTAGGAGGCCTATTAACACTAAATTAGGAGCAGCATGGCAAAGTACAGAAAACATGGCTTGTGGAGCTTGCCGATTTCATTCAAAAGCCAACTCCGCCGTGACTTAGAAGTTAGGTGGCCTTGGGCAAACTCCGTAATCCCTGGCACTTCGGTTTCTTCATCCGCAAATGGGCTGTTAATGACTTCATGGAAGGGCTCTTGTAAGATTGGAGATGATATTAATAAAAAGGTTAAAAATAATAACACACAGCCAGGCACGGTGGCTCATACCTATAATCCCAACACTTTGGGAGGCCGAGGTAGGCAGATTGCTTGAGCCTGGGAGTTGCAGACCAGCCTGGGCAACATGGTCAGATGCCCATTTGTACAAAAAATACAAAAATTAGCTAAGGTGCATGCCTAAATTAGGTGCATGCCTGTAGTCCCAGCTGCTTGGGAGGCCAAAGTGGGAGGATCTCTTGAGCCTGGGAGGCGGAGGTTGCAGTGAGACGGGATCATGCCAGTGTATTCCAGCCTGAACGACAGAGTGAGACCCTGCCTCAAAAAAATAAAAATAAATAGTAACAATCGATAACATCTGAGAGCCTACTACGCACCAGGAACTGAACAAAGAGCTCTATGATTGATTAACTCAGTTTTCACAGCCTTATGAGGCAAGTACTATTACTACCTCCAGCTTACAGTTGGGGACACAGACTTGAAAAGATGAAGTCACCTGGCCAATGTCAGATGGCTAATGTGGGAGAGTCAGGACTCAACCTCAGTCACCCAACTTCAGGGTCCAGAATTTAGCCATGGTACTAGAAATATTTCTCTTGTGCAGTGTACAGGTAAAAGCCCTGGCCACAGCAAGTATCCAACGTGATTTAATGAGGAAAGAGAAAAGACTCTGGAAACTGCAGACTTCCACACACATAAGGTTAGAAGATCATGATGAGGTGGAGGGAACAGAGTTTCAGCATCCTGGCGAAGAGAAACAGTGAGAATCAACAAAATACAAGTGCTCTGGGACCCCACAGCTCCCACAGTCTATGGGTTTTACTTCAAGTTCATCTTATAAGGCCAGGGAGGTGATGTGAGAACAGAGGAGCTATGAGAGGAATGTTGCCTCCCTTGGTGGCAGCTCTGCAGGCTCCCAGGGCCCACCCACGCCCTCACTCAGGGCGGGGGCGCAGAACTTCCATTTTACAGATGAGGGAACGAGGGCCAGTTCAGGAGCTGGGTCCTGGACCCTGGTCTCTTTATCTTGAGTACTATGCTTTTTTTTTTTTTTTTTTTTAATCGAAAGTACTATTCCACACCAGGAAGGCACCGTGTACCAGCCCTGGTCAAGATGGGCTGGATTCCAGCGGATCTGCCCTTCCTATCTCAGGCCCTCTGCTCTAAAGTCCTTTCAGCATCAGGGTGTGGCTCTCCCTTTAAGAACCTGCCCAACACCCCTCCGGCAGGACATGGTCCAATCCCCACACCAGAGGGAATTCCTTCTCTTAGGGCTGGCAAAGCCTGTCTCTCCAGCCTGGCCCTGCAACCTCCCAGGCATCTGGCCCCGGGCACGTCCCATAACCCCTGAGAGCAGAAATGAGGCGACCCACGCTGCCTAACGCACGGCGCTGTTGCAAGGAGGCCCTGATTAGACAATGTAGGATAAAGCAGTTCACAAGGCATTTCTAAAAAGTATGTTGTGGCTGGGCGCGGTAGCTCACGCCTGTAATCCCAGCACTTTGGGAGGCAGAGGCAGGCGGCTCACCTGAGGTTGGGAGTTTGAGACCAGCCTGGCCAACATGGTGAACCTCATCTCTACTAAAAATACAAAAATTAGCCGGGCGTGGTGGCTTGTGCCTGTAGCCCCAGGTACTCGGGAGACTGAGGCATGGGAACCCGGGAGGCGGAGGTTGCAGTGAGCCGAGACTGAGCCACTGCACTCCAGTCTGGGTGACAACAGCAAAAGTCCGTCTCAAAAAAAAAAAAAAGTATGTTGCAACACCCTCATTTTCCAGCTTCCTTAACGTAAATGCCAGCTCTGTGGTCCTTATCGTACCCGTCATAGTGCCTGGCATAAAATACAATCAATGCAAATACTACACAGCTCCTATCCCTCAGGGACAGTGCTAGGTGAGTTTACAAACTCTTCCTCATTTAAGACAAAAGCCCCACAAGACTGGGACTACTGCCTCCATTTGGCAGATGAGGAAACTGAGGTAGAATGAGGGTAAGGTCTTGCCCAGGGTTCACCCACCACTAGAGTGTAAGCTTGATGAAGACAGCATTCATGTATTTTCTTCACAGCTGCGGCCACACGCCTTTAAGATAGTGTCTGGGACACGCAGGTAGGCCCTTAGGAAATATTTGCTCAGTAAGTCAATGATGGAGATAAGATTGAACTCAGTTTTTTTATTGTTGTTGTTTGTTTTTTTGAGATGGACTCTGTCTCCTAGGCTGGAGTGCAGTGGTGCATTCTTTGCTCACTGCAACCTCTGCCTCCTGGGTTCAAACGATTCTCCTGCCTCAGCTTCCCTAGTAGCTGGAATTACAGGTGTGCACCACTATGCCCAGCTAGTTTTTGTATTTTTGGTAGAGACGGGGTTTCGCCATGTTGGCCAGGCTGGTCTCGAACTCCTGACCTCAGGTGATTTCTCCCACCTCGGCCTCCCAGAGTGCTGGAATTACAGACGTGAGCCACTGAGCCTGGCCCTGAACCCAGTTTTTAAAGATGTAAAACTAATTCCCTGTGCATGGTATGAGAATTGTGTTGCGCGAATATCTGCTTTACTGTGTGAAGGCTTTAAGTATTCTGGCGGGAAAGGCTGATACCCAGCTTGGAATAGGGAATTGGGATTTTATGTGAGCTGCATGCTTCACCATGCCCAGCCTTGGAGAATGACTTTTCCATGTGGCTTGTTCCTCCCAAGACAGTCACAGCCTTGGACTGGAGCTGACATGACAGACGGCCCCCACTGGTGTCAGCACCAGCCCAGGATGGTCCTGGGGTGCAAGCTAAGGCTGCAGCTGGGACTGGGTCCCCTGCAGATAGACAGAATGAAAGGGGTTCTGGTCTGAGAATGGCTCCCAATCCTGCCCCTGAAGACCTGCCCCTTGCCAAATCCAGGGAGTCCCTGAATGCAGCAGGCCCGTGCCCCTGGAGTTCCCTCAGCCCGGACCTGACCTGGCAGGTCCCCACTCAAACCTGGCCGCAGGCCTCTGCAATCTAAGATTGGTGTTAAACACAGCCAAGCATAACCACAGGAAGTGATTGTGGCTGCAAGACCCTAAAGTCTGGAGAATGACTTTTCCGTGTGGCTTATGGAAATCAATCTTGGAGACACAGGGATGCAGTCACTTAGGCAGACCTTCGGTATCATTTTTTCCTATCTACATACCATCTGTACTATTATTTCCTTAACGTTTTTCTTTTAACGAATCCATCTTTTTCACTTATTCTTAAAAGGAAGCTTCATGAAAAGTTTAAAAGAGCAACAAAATAAGGCCTGTCCAGAGATTTTGTGCTCATTAGCACACAGCGTTCCAGGTGGCTATAGCCTTAAAAGACTTTAATAAAATGCCAATTCTAGGTTGGGCACTGTGGCTCATGCCTGTAATCCCGACACTTTGGGAGACCGAGGTGTGCGGATCACTTGAGTCCAGGAGTTCAAGATCAGCCTGGGCAACACAGCGAATCCCTGTCTCTATTAAAAAAAAAACAAAACTTGACTGGGCGTGGTGGCTCACACCTGTAATCCCAGTTACTCAGGGGGCTGAGGCAAGAGAATCACTTGAACCCGGGGAGGCAGAGGTTGCAGTGAGCTGAGATCACACCACTGAACTCCAGACTGGATGAAAGAACAAGACTCCGCCTCAAAAAATAAAAAATAAAAAATAAAAAAAATTAGCTGGGCACAGTGATGCACACCTTTAGTCCCCGCTACTTGGGGGGCTGAGGTGGGAAGATTGCCTGAGCCTGGGAGGTGGAGATCGCAGTGAACCTTCATCATGCCACTGCCATTGCACTGCAGCCTGGGCAATACAGTGAGACCATGTCTCCAAATAAATAAATAAAAGGGCAAAAAGGGTTCCAGCTCTAGTGCTGCTATTGCTGGCTCATGACCTTGGCAGGCCCGTTAACACCCTTGAGTCCCCGGTTCTTAATCTGAAAACTGGTGTCATTTTCGGAATGCTTCCTCTGAAGGTCAAATAAACAGCAGATAGAAAAGGGCCTTATAAACCCCACATAGGAGATGATTAAGGGAGAGCTGAAGCACAATCTAGCAAGAAGGCAAAACCCAAGAGTCGCCCAAAATGCTACAAGGAACCTTGCTTCTTTCAGCCTGAGGCCCGCGGGCAGGACACTGCTCGGAATGGTGACAGAAGAGGGACAGAGAGAGGAGGCTGAGAGGTGGCACTTACGATGTCTGAATTTTGGTGAACTCGGGGACTTCTTCTTTTTTCTTTCTAAAGAGGAACCAGTAGGTTAGGAGGCCCACGATGACTGAAAACAGAATCACATCCGTCATGCTGAAAAGAGATACTTCTTCGGCCACCGCCTCGGACACGGTGGAGCTGGTGTCCACGTGGGAGTCCCCCATGTTGATCATGAAACTGTTAGGAGACAGAAACAGCAGATGTCAGCACAGGGGAGCAGGATGCCCCTGAGGCTGGCTGGGGTGCCCACCTGAATGCTGGGACTCATGCCCCTGGGGCTGCAGAAACTGGTCACTGCACTGGGTAGGAGGAGCAGCTCACTAAGCCAGGCTCCTGCCAAGACAGCCACAGCCTTGGACTGAGGCTGACACAATAGACGGCCCCCAGTGGTGTCAGCACCAGCCCAGCGTGGTCCTGGGGTGCAAGCTAAGGCTGCAGCTGGGACTGGGTCCCCGGCAGACAGACAGAAAGACAGCCACTGACTCAGTGTGCTGGAACTTCCTCCAATCCCACAAGGACACTGCACGGTGGCGGCAGGGAATCCACGTGAGACAGGACCACTTTGCAGCAAACCCTTTCCCCAACTGTGTGGCTGGCTGGGGTTGCCCTAAATCCTGCGTGCTCCCAAAGTCTCCAGGCCTGGCCCTTGAGTGGCTCCTGATATTCACGAGCCTTGGACTATCCTGCCTGGCAAGAGTGACTCTGTGTTCCTAAGACCTTGGGCTATGAAGACAGTTCCTGTTAACAATGAGATGTATGGTGAACGCCTGCTTTCCTATGCCTGGGTGTCTTTTTTTGTTTGTCTTTTTTAAGAGACAGAGTCTTGCTCTGTCACCCAGGCTGGAGTGCAGTGGTGCGACCACAGCTCACTGTAGCCTCAAACTCCTGGGCTCGAGTGATCCTCTCAGCCTTCCAAGTAGAACTTCTATGATTACTGGGGTGCGCCACTGCATTCATTTTTAAATTTTTTTTCTACTGACAGGGCCTCGCTATGTTGCCCAGGCTGGTCTCAAACCCCTGGGCTCAAGTGGTTCCCCTGGCTTGGCCTCCCAAAGCACTGGGATTACAGGCATGAGGCCCTGTGCCTGGGGTTTCGAATTGCGCTGTATCGGTCCGATGTCTGTGGGTACTGGAGATGGAATACGTAAGCCTTCAGACCCAGACGCTCCACGCCTACACAACTGACCCACCAATAAAAACCCCGGAAACCTTGGCTTGGGTGACCTTCCCTGGGTGTCAGTTCTTCACAGGTGCTCTCACACATCGTTGCTGGGAGAATTAAGTGTGACCAGCAACGATGGAAACTTGGGTGTGACCACCTGGACACTCAGGCCTGGCCTCTCCTGGACTCTGCCTTATGTGCCCTTGACCTTTCCTGATTTTAATTTGCATCATTTTGCTGTAATAAACTGTCATCGTAGGCAAAAAGCTTTCCTGAGTTCCGTGAGTCCTGGTGAATCACTGAATCAGAGGCAGTCTTGGGGAACCCCCATGTCACCAGCCTAGTTCCCTCGAAAGATGCTCAACTGGTCCTTCCACCACCGACACCTGATAGGCAGATCTGACATGAGTCAACAAAGGTCCAAGTAAGAGTCCCTGAAACAGCAGCCTCAGCTGCTTACCGAGGAGGCTGGTTCAGCCCTGAAGTTCACACCATTCCATTTTGCAATCACAGAGATGACCGACTGGGTTCTTTCACCACAAGCAGAGCACCCAGACTCAATCAGGAAAGCCTGAGTCATGTGTCAGCAATTAGGCAATGAGAGACCATGTTCTAGCTGACTGCCAATGGCTGTCACTGTCACCAGGAAACCACAGGGCTGGTCTGGGAAGCTAGGGCATCCGAGGGTTGTGGGCATCGGTCTACCCCTACACAACCTGCTGAGAACAGGCCATTCAGGACAGGCCCGCGAGCCTGGGTCTTTGCTTTCTCACTAATCTGAGATGCTTTTCCAATGGTTTGAGTTCGTCTCAATTTAGCTTTTTTCTTTCTTTCTTATTTTATTTTTTTGAGATACAGTCTCTCTCTGTCACCCTGGCTGGAGTGCAATGGCGCCATCTCAACTCATGACAACCTCTGCCTC